>NC_081840.1:213385426-213716519 GCF_963259705.1 Myotis daubentonii | reverse complement strand
CCAGTTCCTGGTTCATGGATGGCCATCTTTTTGCTGTGTCCTCACATGGCAAAGGGGGCACAAGAGTTGTCTGTGGAGTCTCTTTTATAAGGGCACTGATCCCATTCATGAGGCTCCACGCTTGACCTACGCACACCCCAAAGCTCCACCTCCTAATGCCATCCCATTAGAGGTTAGAATTTCATCATATAAGTTTGGGGTATACAAACCGTAAGAGGCAGGAAGCAGACTGATTGATAAACTATGTAACTGCAAACACATGCTACCTTTCATGAAAAGGAAGGATGACACAGAGGATGGAACCAAGTAATCAGAGCATAAAGTAAGGAGGAACAGATTATTAACAAGAAATAATAAATCTCACTGAGAAATTTCTAACGTTTCCCTAGCTAGATCAGAACTCCTATTAAACAGGGATTTATTTTTGCCTACTTACCACTTCTCAAGCTTCACTTTTATGGCTCATATCCTGTATACCTGACCTATTCATGGCACCGAGGCCAATAACTTGTGCTTTGTTTTATAGGTACAAACTTGGAAAGACATTTTTTTCCCCATGAACTATATTTAGGGATTACACTCAAAAACCTCATCTGCTCCAAGAAATGATTTAGATGATGAGCTGTTGGTCTTTGCTCTGATGCATAATGGGATGAGATTTGGGAGAACTGTGGGAGAGTGAGAATGGAGTTTGAATTTGGAAGAGATATGACTAAATCTACAGTGGAGCATGGCTCTGGGTCTTAGTCTTTGCATAGTCACACCTACCTCTCCTGCCCCCTGCAGTAGTTAGAAAACCACTGGGCTAGATGATTTCCAACTCCTTCCATCTCTAAAATTTACTTTTATTTTTCAGGGAGTCGTATAGTAAAAACACACACAATTTTGTCAAAGAACAAGCCTCATGAAATATGAGGTTTAATTCCTAATATCACAGTGAAAGTACTTAGCTCTCAAAACCCCAATGTTATCTAAACATTTAAAGACAAAATTCATGTAGAGTGCTTAAATCCAAGAAGATCTAGCAGATAGTAAGTAAGTGTTATATTTTAGGTATTTTAATCATTATTATGAAATAATGTTTCATACATTACTTATTCTGAAAGTGGAATAGAAATATCTTAGTTTGGGAAAAAACACACAAGATGTGGTGAATATCAAACTAAGATAATTTGAAAACCAGAAAATATGATTTTGTTATAATAATTTATATCAAAAAATCCCCCTCCTTAAGTGACTCACCTCATACCTGAAGAATTGAATGCTTTATTTATGTAAAGATACTTCTTTTTTCATGAAAGTATTTTTATAATCTGCATGCCACTAAATTTAATTCTCTTTCTCCCTTGAGGCCTTTCCTGGTCACTGCAGAAACAGCTGTTTCCCGTTAACTCTGAACCCACTACAGTTTTCTCCTTTCTCAATGAACGCATCCCTTGCTATACTGTAATGGAATCATCAATGCAGATTTCTTCTCCACCGATGCCCAAGAACCCACTGGAAGAGGGTTTATTTTCATTCATCTTTATCTCATTCTCAGCATTTAGTACAGGGTATTGCATACACAGATGATCATCCACTTGCTCTATGCGCTGCCATAATGACTCAAACTTAGGTAATTTTTCCCTTTGTTGATTTAATTAAAATTATAATTTTTAACAGGTAGAAGATGTCGTTTCTATATTCCACTCTTTCAAATCCCCAAATCGCACCATACCATAGCTATGAAGAGTATCATTTAACCTCTGTGAAATTCCCTTGCATCGCTGATAAAATGGTATTCTAACATCTTATTTTTTAGAATAAGAAAATTCTGAAACAAAAGATCTGTCCAGGTATCATGTAAGTCTTAGATCTTTAATAATAGCGAGGCCTGTCTGAACTTCACACAGAAGATATGTCTCCTGAAGTAGAAAGTCATTTTTTAAATTAATCACAGAGAATTATAAAGATTTGTGGAAAATACAAGTGATGTTTTTTTTTAATTTTTACCAGAATTTCCAGGTGGCTTTGTTGTAAAGAACTTTTTTTTAAACTAAAAAAAAATAGTTAGATTGAAATATTAAAGCAAAGTTATAGGATTAGACATGAAAGAGAAATCCAACATTCTCTGAGTTTAATTTGAAAATGAAAATAAGGGCTTCAAATAAAGATGCTGGTACGAAGAGGGGGAAAAAGGCAGATTCATGCATATAATGAATGTATATTAAGGCTAAATACAACTGAGAGGAGCACTTGAAAAATCAAAAAATCTCTCCAAGTATGGAAGAAAAAAAGTATCCAAGTGAGGACGTATAAAACATGCTAGATGACATACTGCTTTTCACTAGCTTTTTAATTTTTGTGTGATGATCTTTGATTTGGTCAAATAAGTGGGACTTATTTGGAGCTGGTGAATAATTTTGCAATGTTACAATGAGGAGGAATATGAGTAAGAGAAATTTAGAGGAACTCACTATTTATCAGTATATAGTTAGTAGTATTCTGTCTCTACATTCCTCTTCTGTCATCAACTGGGAAATATTCTATGCTTTTAAAGAGTTTTCATCACTATATTAGGCCTGCCCAGATAGTTTCCTTATGTTGAGGTCAACTATGTAATCCTATCTAATAAAGATGGAATATGCAAATTGACCTTAACTTTGAGACAAAGATGGTGCCCACAGCCAATAAGTAGGGAATATGCAAATTGATGTGACAAGGCGAGAGGCAGAAAGGTGGCTCTGGACTAGAGCAAAGGCAGTGCCGGCAGCCAAAGGAAGGAAGGCCTATTCTTGCACGAATCTTCCTGCAGTGGGCCTCTAGTATAACATAATTACAGGGGTGACATTTCATCATATTTACCAGTTCCAGCCACACCCAAGGGAGGGGGTTACTCAAGGCCAAGGACACTGAGGCTTATCCTTCGACTCTGTCTACCAAAATAGGAAAAAGAGTTCAACTTTAGCTCAGAGTTATAAGTTTTCATTCAATGCAAAAAGGAGTCTACCAGTTATTTTTATTATACATTGACTATTACATTTAATAAATAACATAATAAGAGTAAAAATTAACACAGCGCTTTGCCATGGATGCTTTCACATTTGCCCCTCATTGAAAGCTTAGGCAACTCTTATTATGCTGATTTTTTCACATATAGAAATAGAGCACAGAGATTTTTAAGTAAAATCTCCTCAGGTTCCACCAGTGGAAAATTGTATATTCACAGAAAAGTCTGATACTGAATATGTTATATTTTACTTTACCCAGAATAATTTATTGTAGATAATTTATTGTTACCAGAATTGCCAAACATGATTGCTTTCTCTACTGGCCGATAGAGTGAGTGTGTTTTATTACCTTTCGGCGAGATTTGTAATACAAGCATGTGAGTTACAAATGTGAACATTAAATTAGAATGCAGTTCAAGATGATGCGAGTCTCGTTTGCCTGCATCTTTGAAGCAATGGTGGTGTTGAATGTAGTGAAGAGAAAACTGGAAGAGGAATTCCAGTTTGGGCCTCTTTATCATCAGGTGATCAGTCTCTCTTTAGGGGGGCCTCCAACTGCTTAGGTTATGGAAATCCAGCTCTCCCCTTAGCTAAATGTTTGGAAGCCCATTCTGACCTACTTAGGTTTCTAAATAGGTTTGCCTGGTGCTTTATATGTCAGTAATTGCATTGAAGAGAGGAAAACACCACTCCTTAAATTCCCTTAACCTGCCCAATGCCAAGTCTCTTTCATTTCCTAAGCACTCCAGTCTCTTTTGTTCAAGTTAGGTGACTATTATAATGCAGCTTCGTCAGAGGACTTAGGAAGCATGGCATCATCATGTTTAGATCCATAGGGACACTGAAATAATTTAAGACATCATAACCCCTTATTCGGGATATTTTTAAGAGAAATTTTACCTCTAGCAGTTTTCTGCCAAGTTAAAGAAATATACAACTTTAACAACTGGTTGCTCTTAATATATTGCTTGCAAAAATTTGTGTAAGGATTCTCAGTGATAGTCCCTAGAGAATTCTGCTTGAATAGGCTATAGACTCAAATAGTTCATGAAATGCTGATTTCTGAGTGTCTGTCTTTTCAGGAAGACAGGGTACTCCATATACCATGTACTTTAGTCTCAGTGGCCTTGGAATTTCTCACAGAGGATATCTTTTCCTCATGTTTTGAGTGTGATTACATAGCAGCCTTTTGTAAGGGTTCAAGTGTCAAAGCAGAGTCCTATGGGGATTACTGAACATTAAAATATTTTCAAACGGAAAGCTAGCGGTGTCTAAAAACAATAGAAGCAGAAAACAAATGACATTTTTAAAAAGGAAATAAAGAGAGTATATAGATATACATATGTGATAGATTAAAAGATAAGTGGATAATAGATAGATAGATGGTAGATAAACAATGTTGCTAACTTTTTGCTATTTCAGCTTTCTGAAATTCTTAGGTCTGACATGATAAAAAGACTTTAGGTATTTCATTCAATTTTTATATTTGAGTAGGAAAAGTGAAAATAGATACTTAGTGAGGTAAACTATTTACTAGTATATTTCTTCCAACTATAATTCAGATCATCCATGCTTTGCTTATATAAGCACCACATCTGATTCCAAATTACCTTCTCAAAACGCAAATATGCTGATAAAAGAAGTTCCTACCTGTTTATAATATACTGAATTAAAAAACATAAGAGTTATGATTGGTATCTTAGAACACAGAAAGATAGTAGGTTAAAAGTTATCATAAGAACCTGACTTTTTTCAATTCCATCTGTATAGATAGAACACCTCAGACATGTCATTTTGCATTATCATTGACTTGTTCCATTATTTCCATGAAGATATTTTCCAATGTTTATTAAAAATCAAAATAATAACAAATTTTACTCTAAAGCTCTAATTTATTATAATCCTAATTTAGTTACTAAGCCAGCTAAAGTGCTGGTATATTAAACCAAGTTCCTTAAAGAAAAAACAAGTTCAAATTATGATAACAATATAGGATTATATTTAAAAGTAAGAGAATGTATTTTTTTTTACTTTAACATACATGAAAATCTGTCATATGAATTCTGAAACTCTCTAAAGATTATTTTGGGCTTTTGTAGATGTATTTATACCATATTTTTAGAACTTACCACAGACCAAATATTATTTTCTCCAGCTTTGATATTGAATTACTAATTACTTGGTAACTGTCAAACAAACACGCTCAGTTTTTTGTTTTGTTTGTTTGTTTGTTTGTTTTACATCAGTCAATTTAAGCACCATGCCAGGGAGGGCAATGTCATGAGTTTGATATTCATTTGACTTCTCATAAATGCAAACAGGAATAGGCTCCCTGGAAAATGTTGCTTTGAAAATTGTAGTTGAATGAATTCTAATATTTTTAAAAAACATATGCAATAGTATATATTTTTCTGTTTTTTAAAACATGTTACGCATACCTTGTCATAAAAAGTATTTCATCTTAAACTCTGAAAAATGTGTGTTAAAGGTAATTTCTTCAGCAATGAAAAACCAGTAGATCAGTAGATAGACATTGTTTCTGTTTATAAATTAACTGCTAGGCAGGCATGTGACTTTATACATTATTTAATTTTTCTTAGAAAACAAGACAAATAAATCTCTGACATCAGTAAAATAAGCAAGGCTGATATAAAGGTATAATGCATGAAAAATAAAGTCTCATTGCTACTTTGGCAGTTACTTGGTGACTGGAAGTAAGGGTCCTGTTGCTATATAATGTGATATTGTGGCTTTCTTCGATGATGCAAGAAAATTCAGGAGGGCTGTTCATGAGCAAGTATGCACAGACTTGCTCATGAACAAAGATTATGAGCAAAGACTCCCCTCTTGACCAAATTAGAGACAGGCTCTTCTGAGACTTTTAGACTAGGCTTTGTCCTTTGTTCTCAAGAGCCTAGTTGTAGCCAGGATCCCCTACTCTCAATATCTGATCATTCTTATTTTTTTCATTGTAACAAAACCAACATTTATTCAGTACTGCCTGGTAGACCTTTTCTGCAATGATGAAGATGTTTTATAGCTGTGATCATTCTTGATATCGGATCATATTCCTCACACCCCAGTAATGTAGACTGAATATATGTGTCCCCTAGAACTCATATGTTGAAACTTAATCCCCAAGGTAATGGTATTAGGAGGCAGGACCTTTGGGAGGTGATTAGGTCATGATGGCAGGGCCTTCATGTATGAGATCGGTGCCCTTATAAAAGAGATCCCAGAGCACTCTTTACCCCTCTAACCATGTGGAGTTAGAGGGAAAAGTTGCCTTTCTATGAAGCAAAAAGAAGGGCCTCACAAGACACTGAATCTGCTGGGTCCATGATCTTGGAGTACTCAGCCTCCAGAACTGTGAGATATACATTTCTGTTATCCACAATTATCACAAAAGTACAAAAACAATTGCATATTTTCCCTTCTGGAAGACCTCAGGAAGCTTTGTTGCTTATAAGAGAAATCACAAATTCTGCATTACTTAATTCGACGTTCTGGCTTCCACTTTGTTCTTCACATTTATTGGCAATCCTTACAGCCCATGCCACAATCATGCTCAAGGCATTCAGCTCTGCACACATAATAGTATGTCACAGCTCTCTGCATTTGCTATTGTTTATTTCTACCCAATTTCCCTGTGACCCAGCCCATCTAATTCTTATCCCTCATCTCGAACAAAGCCCCTTCAGGAAAGACTCTCCCATCTTCCTAGCGTGGATCTTTGTGCTTCTGCAGCATATTGTCATATTACTTCTAAAGTATTGACCAAACACTATTGCAATTTTCTCTACTTCACCCAATAGACCTCGTAAGGGCAGGCAGAAAATGTCATGCATGTGCTGTTGTTGCTTTTAAGGATACCAGAGCATATCTGGCATCTCATAGCTGCCTAATAAATTCCGTGGAAGAGAGAAAACATTGATGAATAAAAATTATTTTCTTTTTATTGATACACTTTAGAAATCATAAAAAACGTTTTGTATTGTGTTTTGTCAACCCCTTAGCATAGAGTGTTTATCTGTCTATAATTATTATACCTGGGGTTGACCCTAAGCGGGGAAGGGATCTTTTTGAAAGAAGAGTTCCATAACTAAAGAAAACTACTGGTAACTGGAAAACAGGTAACATTTAACCAACTCTCTTGACACATCTGTGACTCCTGGTAACTTGTCTAGTTGTGCATCTCTCTACCTCCTAATGGTACGATCACAGCTACACAGCAGCAATCTAAACTAGCTGCTAGATCCATTTTCTCAAACTGCAGAAAATGAGGATTTCAATGCTACACACCAATTTCCCTTCGTAAGGTGTTTCGCTCATTATATTCATTAACCTTATTTCCACTGTGTTAGTTTATATTGCTCTCTGCTTGAGGAGTTTAATGAGTATGTGAATTCCACTGGGTATTCTGATTACAATATAAGAAAACAAATTAACCTGAGTTTTTTTGGGGGGTCTCCCATATGAATTTTACAGTATTTCTTCAATTATGGGTTTCTCAACCCAAATTATAATACTTGTGACAAATAAGCTGATATGTCAAGAGCAAATTTATATATTCTATTTTGGCCCAGCTAGAATTGAAAAAACATGAGGTTTTGAGTGAAAGGACTAGTTCTTCCTCCACTCCTTACATTTTGCTTGACATTGGGGAAGTCTCCAACCACACTTAGCTTCGAATTCTCTTCCGGCTAAATGTGGATACTAATTAGATACAGATTCTGTCAGAATCAAGAGAGGAGTAGATGTAAATGCACCTTTTTATATTCAAGGATGTATGTGAATTTCACAGTATAAAATTATACATGCACATTGTCATCAGTTCTTGCTAAGTCCTATTCAGGTATTGACCTCCTGCCTCTGAATACAGTCAGGGAGTATAATTAAGCGGATCTGACATCCAGTTCTGCCTCTTTAGTCAGGAGCATTAATGGTGACATTGGGCAGCTCACAGTAACCTCAGCAAAGCTGGCTCCTACCGTTAGTTTTAATAGATTCTGAGAACCACCCCTGTTTTAGAGTTACTGGATATGACTACATCACTACCTGTCAAGATCATGCTTCCTCTTTTGTATCCCCCCCCCCCAGCTTTCTTCCATGACTCAAACACTAACATAAATTTTGCCTCTACCTGGAATCTATTCCTTGTCACTTACAGCAGCCCCCCATTTTCTCTAGCAGATATGTACCAAGATCCCCAATGGCTGAAACTACACATAGTACTGAACCCTATATATAAATTTTTCCCTACAGGTACATACCCTGTGTAAAGTTTAAGTTATAAATTAGGTCATTTCACAGACAGAAGATTCATTCTTGCTGTAAATCTTAGAAACCTCAGCACATGATTTTTTTTCTTTCCCAAGTCAAAAACTTGCACCCTTTCATGTAAAGGAAGCAGATTATGGCTGCTCTGGCATATCCCAATTGCCAGCCTCACGATTCTTGTGCCTTGAGGCCATTATTAAGTGACATAAAGGTCACCGGAACTCGAGCACTACAATACCTCAACAGTAGATATGATAACCAAGAGGGCTACTAGGTGACTATGGTCAGGGATCCTTCCTATACAGCAGGGATGTCCCATCCATAAGGGCAATGCACCCGCTGGGGTGAGTCAGGGGGGATGGTGCGAGATTTCATCAAGCTACTGAGAACAAACAGCATGCACTTTAAAGCCTAGGAATTGTTTATTTCTGCAATTTTCTATTTAATATTCTTGGGCCATGGTTGACTATATAGGTAACTAAAACTGCAGAAAGTGAAACAGCCAATGAAAGGGCATACTGTATTCTGAAGAATCTGTTGATAGCTCTATAGTATGTCAGTCAATATAAAAAATAAAGTGTTGATCTATATCTTAACTCAATCAAGAAATTAGCAATGCCCTCTGAAGGCTAGCATTTAAGTGCTGGACGTTCCCACCTTTATGTCATTTGTTAAAAACCCTCTGTTGGCATGCACTAGCCAAAGATGCAATTGCCCGCGCAGCATTACAATGTAGAGTGAATGCGCAGCCTTCAGGCTTCTTCTCCAGCGTGCAAGGACCTTTGAATTCACCGTTCCATCCTAACAACAAGCAAAAGGCTGAGCAAACTGAAAAGTCAACAATTCTTAGAGCTGGCAGAGAAGTGAGGTCACAGGGCAAACTGCTGCACAGGAATTGGAAAGACAGGCAGTAACAGAATCACGACTTATCAGAGCAGAAACCCACCGTCAGAAGCTTCCCCAGGAACCGGTGCACAGGCAGAAATTCCCGACCTGTAATTGACAAATTCCTGAAGGCTCAGTGCGGACCAGTCTGAGACTGACTCCTGGGGCTCTACCAGGTCCTCGCAGTGAATATCAAAGAAACATTCCCTCATGCTTTCCAGCAGGGTAAGGACAAAGTAACCATTTAAAAATCCTCCAAATCGTCTGCTCTTTCTAAACAAAGCTTGCACTCAGAAAAATCCATTTTATCAGAGTCTGACCTGGTGATGTTGTTAGAAAGGTGTCTCCCAGAAGAGAATTTTAAACTTTGGGAAGCTTGAGAAAGAAAGCCAACATTGGTATCTGCTGAATCAGCATCTTCAATGGTGCAGCATCTACAATTTTTAATATACTCGTCTCAGATTATTGTCGCACACATTTAGATTATTGAAGCATCTTTTTTGTCGCTATCCTTCTAAAAAAAAATTCAGTCATCCTTTCATTTGTTAACAATTTTAAGACACATAACACCAGTTGTTAAAATCTATTTTAGTGAAAGTGGGACATGAATTTTGCTATGATTTTTTCCTAACATGTATTTTCCCTCCATATGTTGTTTGCCTTAACAAGAGTTAATAAATGAAATCAGATATAAAAACTGTACTTGGGTTATAAGGAAAATGACATGAATATTGGAGAATATAATGTCATAGGTAACTGTAGCAGTTATTAAATTGCCCCTCTAGTCTCTTGATATTTTTACACCTTTTTATTTTATATACAAAAGTAAAAGTATCAGGGAACTTCCCATCATTATCCATTTAAAACACTAACAAGAAAAACTAACTCATCGTCTGAGCTGGACAAAACGGAATATGAGCTTAAAGCTGTTTTCTTTTCCACCACTGTTTTTTAGTCTTATTCTGGGCAGTCAATGGTCTTCTTAAAAGAGTGTTTGCTTTTTAAATAAGAGACAAGTTATCCTTGTTCATCATTCTACCCTCAGGTCCTGGCACATAGTAGTTTTAAAAGAAATTTCCTGAATGAATACATTAAGACATTAAGATATTATGAAATCATTGTTCTCAGGAAGTATATAGTGGCCTAGTTATCAATAATAAGTTCTGATCAAGAGAATTCAATCATGAAAGTGGTAACTTGGCAAAAGTGCCCTAGTGTTTGAATGCAAAACAAGTTGAGTAAAATGCAGATGAAAAATCAGAAAATTGTTTCTCCAGATGAGCTTCACAGTGACAGGAATCTTGACCAAGGTGGCAGCATTAGATAAATAAGTATCCAAGAGCTACTATGGAGGAAGAATCAGTTTTTCGGCATGAGTAAGTGAGTATAGGCAACAAAGATAAAGCTAAAATATGAAGTGCCACTCCTTAGGACTTTGGTGAAGAAGGGAGTAATAGTGTGATTGCCAAATATGTGGGGATTCAGAAGCATATTGATTTAGGAAGTTAAAAAGTCAAATATTGGTCTTTAAATTCTGAGATAGTATTCAGGCATTTAAGTGTAATTTTTTTCAAATTTAGAAATATCAAATTAGAGGATGAATTAAAATAAAAAATCAACATTGAGAGTTATTACTGAAGAAGTGAGAATGGCAGTGTGAGCCTAGATTATTTGGAGGGAATTATATATAACTAGAGGCCCAGTGCACAAAATTCATGCACGGGGGTGGGGGGAGGATCCCTCAACCTGGCCTGCACCCTCTCGCAGTTCAGGACCCCTTGTTCCTTACTACCCACCTGCAGCGGAGGCAGGAGAGGCTCCTGCCACCGCCGCTGTGCTCACCAGTGGTGAGACTGGCTTCTGGCTGAGTGGCACTCCCCCTGTGGGAGCACACCGACCACCAGGAGGCAGCTCCTGGGTTGAGTGTCTACCCCCTGGTGGTCAGTGTTCATATAGCAACAGGTTGTTTCACTGGTTGTTCCACTGTTGGGTTAATTTGCATATTAGGGTTTTATTATATAAGACTAGAGGCCCAGTGCATGAAATTTGTGCATGGGAGGAGTGTCCCTCAACCCAGCCTGCACCCTCTCTAACCTGGGACCCCTTGGGGGTTGTCTGACTGCTGGTTTAAGTTCAATCCTGGGGATCAGGCCTAAACCAGCAGTTGGACATCCCTCTCACAATCCAGGACCGCTGGCTCCTAACCGCTCGCCTACCTGCCTGCCTGATTGCCCCTAACCACTTCTGCTTGCCAGCCTGATCACCCCCTAACTGCTCCCCTGCCAGCCTGGTCGCCTCTAACTGCCCTCCCCTGCCAGCCATCTTGTGGCGGCCATTTTATTACGACATTGTGCGAGGGTGTCGCGTGAGGGCATGATGCCACCTAGGCTTTTGTGATATAGGATATGTTCTCAAAAGCAGAGGAATCCACATTGAGCTCTGAGTTTTTATCAGACTCAGAGACAGTAAATGCTGCCA
Source organism: Myotis daubentonii (assembly GCF_963259705.1). Lineage (NCBI taxonomy): Eukaryota > Metazoa > Chordata > Mammalia > Chiroptera > Vespertilionidae > Myotis > Myotis daubentonii. Next base: position 213,704,886 of record NC_081840.1, on the reverse strand, counting down.
TTGATTGAGCATGTAGTGTGTGCCACTAAAGAGAGGAACTGTGGTTTAGAGAGGATAAAGAAGTTCCTTAACATTATGTAAGTAGTAGATGCTATCAAATCCAACACCCAGGACTCACCTTCAGTCTATCTCAAAACCTCCTTTTCCCCCCAGTGATAAGAACACACATGGGATTGACTGAAAGAAGGAGGGTACATTCAGGTTTTAATGGAGACAAATGTTTTAAGGGTGGATTATTAAATGTATAAGTTGACTTGGGAAGAAAAAGTTGAGGATGATAAAAGTAAAATGTGTTACAAAGGTCCAGTGGCCGAGACTGTCCTTGAATGACCAGTCTTGGAAAGCCATGTCACTGTGCTCTCTGGCCATCATTAAATAACACTTAAATTACCTATGTCTTTTCTAAGGATTAAAACCCTTATAAACAATCTTCCTCAGCAGTGCTTCTAGCAAATTTGTCTTGAAAGATGTCCATAGCCCTGTACACTCTAGGTCTCATGCAACTGACAAGGTAATGACAGGGGCAATTTTAAACTGCTAAAAGACTACAGTATTTGATCTTTCCTAGCGCTGATTTCAGCAAAAGAGAGGCAAATGTTCATTATGTCAAAAATAATGTAAAACACAAAATACGATGCCAGTTTCTAAGACTTTTCCATCCAAATCTTCTTCCAAATGACAGGAATATGTCAAAATTATAGTCAGGAAAAATGAAGAAAATGTCGGTTGATCTCAAACTAAGAAAGTAGTGACTGTTAACAAGCTTTGCAATTTTACAAATCTCCATTTATGTATAACAGAACATGATTTTATATTAGCCAGAATAAATGATTGGGATAGGGGTAATATCCCCTGCTATAAAAATGATCTTTGCTTATATGAGGCAGGTTTTATTCTTTGATTTTCAATTTGATTCAATGCTCAACCTAATGAAAATGCTACAGTAAATAAAATGCATTGCCATTACACAATCATTTGTAATTTAGTTTATACTAGCTGCGAATGAATACAGGTTTTCATAAATGAAGTTATTTAGTTGCCCAACGTTAAACTGCTAGCTATATTGCAAGTGACAGAAGAGAACAGGTTAATTTAGAACAGCAAGGGAAAATGCAAGGTTTAGTCAAAATAGAGAATTTGGAACAAATGGCAAGGAGCAAAATACACTAATTGAAAACCAGGCGGGACATTTTTCCATTTCTTTCTTTTTTTAGTGCACTGATTAAAAAAATAGTTAATTAGTGCACATAGCCAGATCTGCTCCACACTGGGAGTTTAACCTTGTAATTTTGTCATTTTTTAGAGAAGCCAGGGTGTTTAATGCAAGCACCATTAAATTATAAATGCATAATGATGTGTATTGTGTATAGACCAGAAACTACTCAAAACATCCTTTGTAAATTTTGTATGTTTCTAGTACTTATCTACCACTTCATGTTTACCAAGTGCTTTTATTCTTGTTCAATAATCTATTTTTCGAAATCATGTGGAAATATTTTTTTCTCTGAGGGTTATTAGGATACACAGTGGTGACACTTATCATTGCATTATTTGATTAACAGTTTATATCATTTACATTATTTAACCACAATTACTCTCAGTTCTATAGGAAAGTGCTGCCTGTCTGTGGCACCCACTAGAATGCCCCGATTCAATAATTGTTTATCTGTTGCCTACTGTGTAAAGCATGAATGTACATGCTGGGCCATTAAGGCTTTTTATCATCCATTGGAAGAACCAAAGTTCCCATCACGTGTGTTACAGTAAAACAAGTTAGTTGAAACTTAGATGCTCAGATCTACATTGACGAAGAATTCCTTGAGGCATGCCCTCTGGCATTCACCACTACATTCCAACTATCCCCAACTCTTAATGATCCAGGAAGAAATAAATGCATGTAGATGACTCACAATAATAAAAGGCAGCGTCAGTTAAGGGTGCATTTTCCACCAGGCATTGTGGTAAGCGTGTTTGTGGAATATTCACCCATTGGGGGCTCATAATGATTCCATAAGGCAGCTGTTATAATTACTTCCCATTTTCAGATGAGAAAACTGAAATTTACTCTAAATTATTTGGCAAACATTATGTAACTAAAGGAGATGGGGCTGGTGTTCACACGCATATAGCCTGAATCCATACTCTTTACTTTTACTGAAAGAAATACACTTCTCTCCATCACACTGGGGGCTTGAAAGGCCTCACCTCTCAATTATTTAGACAAGTGTAATTTTCAGTTGAGCTATCTTTCTACCACCTTAATTTCAATAAAGAGGACAAATAGAGTTAGGATTACTCTATTAGGTGGAAAGAAATATTTTGCACTCACTTCTGTCCATAGGAATTCGTCTCATACACTTTGCCTCATGAGGGCACTTGAGCCAACAAAACTAACTAACTAACTAAATAAAATAATCCAAGCAGAACTATTTAAGTTTTGTTCAGCTTCTGTATTATAGTCAGAGGGCATCTCAGCTGTTCCTATGATGGCCAGATTCCTGGGGATGCCTTGGCTGTGACTTACCCATATAATTATGATTGCAGACTTCAGACTGTGGGAAAGAAAGCATATTCTGACCAGGGAAGGTGAATGAGAGAGGGCCATGCTCTCAGTATTGGGAAAGTATACAATTTCAGAGTTGGAAGAACTCCTCAAGTTCACTATCCCTTCACCTCAACAGTTACCCAATTCAAGAAGTTCATCATGCATATCAGGAGAAATCCAATGAAACATGTTATGTTCAGGTGTACTCCCCACAAAAATCATGACAGTAATAACTCTTTTATTTTGAAATATATTTCCAATATTTTAGAATAATTATTTTTTATCTTAAGGGAAATCCTTAATCTTATCAGCTAAGAGGTTTTGATAGATGGCTTTTAAGCCTGGTATTAACCAGAAAATAATCTATTTAGGAATAAAAGTAGTAGCATTAGGAGAGTGCTTGAAGAGGCTTTCCCTGAATGTTCCGTAGTGCATCAGTCTCCATACACTTAAAGAAATGAACTGACTTTAAATAGTCTAATGGCTTTTAGAGGCACTCTGATAAAAGAGCATTTCCTTTCAGTTATTTCAAATGCACTAAATGTATTTCTGCTTCAGTCATTTCATGGGAGGTATGCCTTTTTGCTAAATTGTTTTTTTTCTATTTGCATATATTTCTTTATAGCTATAGCTATGTAGTATATTTTGCACAATTAAAGAAAAAGTATTTTAAATCTAGGAAGTTTAACGGGAGGAAGTGTAGTTCCCAGCAATCCTGAAATATGTTTTCCCGAACTGTTTTTCTAGCTCAGGGCCTCTGTTTGTCTTAAATGGTCTTTTCTTTGATTACTGGAATTCTGTGTTTATATGGATTGCTTTCAAATGTTTGTTCATATACTTGTTTTTAATAGTTAATATTTAATGAATACTTTATTAGTGGCTTATGCTGTTCTAAGTATTTGCACATATTAATTTATTAAACACTCAAGAACTCATTAGAGAAGCTGCTATTATTATCTGATTTAATGGATGAAAAACAGGAAAGAGAAGTTAGATACTGTGGACATAGTGGTCCTGGTAGATGAGGAAACTACATCCCAGAGGTCACGGACATGGGAGCCAGGTATTAAACCTGGTTCTCAAGTCAGACCCTATGGTGGTAGCCCCTGTTCTATGTGGTCTTCACTGGAGATCAGAGAATTAGTAACTTAATCAAGGCCAGATAAGTAGTTTTTTGATATGTGATGTTTCAATCCACATTTCTAACTCCAATTTCAGGACAGTGTCTATTTTACATAAGTGGAACTTTTTATAATAAAGTATGTATCACAATGGCTTTAGAAACTATTCACTCCCGATGCGATCATAAAACCAGACATTTTTAGATACTTTTGTCAAGAAGGATCTCAAGACACCTTGTCTAGCACGTCCCCATCACCACCCCTATTGATAACCCTCACTGGAGAAATTTATTGAGGAACATTTTGTTAATCTAGTCTAGAACATGTTGTCCTCTTCCTGTTAGACCTTCTTACAGGTCACACTAGCTGTCTTTTTCTGGTCTCTTCTCTTCTATTCAACCTTATATTGTAGGATTTCTCCTTTGGCTGATTCATGGCTCTGAAGCTTGTAGTTTTGTTTCTATTGCATAGACCTTTTAGATCCTCTGTATTTCAAGATCATATCTCCATTCTCAAATCTAATGTAGCCAAATCTATATTCATGAACTTACTCTTTTTCCCCCAAAATTTGCTCCACTCATAGTCTTCTTCATTTATATGACAGAAATACCATTTCCTCAAATTTCTCAGTTAAAAATAAAAGAAAAACCCAGGATTTATCCATGAATCCTCTCACAATCCACATTCAATTTGTCACGGAATTCTGTTTATTCAACTTTTATAATAATTCCAGAATCTAAAGTCTTCATACCTTGTTCACTTCAAAGTTGGGTTCTGGTCACAGCTGCCTTCCTGGATAGCCTGGATGACTGCACATGCCTCTCTGATCAATTGTCCTGCTTCCACATCTGCCCCTACCTACACTGCACTCTCAACAAAATATGTTTTTATTGATTTTTAGAGAGAGAAGAAGGGAGAGGCATAGAAACATCAATGAGAGAGAAACTTCATTGATTGACTGCTTCCTGCACACCCACTACCAGAGCTTGAGCCCACAGCCCCAGAATTGGATCAGTGACCTCTTGGTTCCTGGGTGAATACTCAAACACTGAGCCACACCAGCCAGGTTACAGTGATCTTTTTCAATTGTAATCAGACCTGTTCCACTGCTCTGCTCAATGTTTTCATTGGCTCCTTCCTCCATTTATCCAAAAGTAGACGCTAACTTCCCTAAAATGACCTACACAATTCAGTATGATCTGGGCAACATTACACTTCTAGCCTCACCTTTTCATTGATTCCAGCCATAATTGCCTTCTTACTGCTTTCAGAACATCTCAGGAAAGCTCTTACCTGGTGAATTTAACTAGCTATTCCCTCTGCCTAAAATGATCTTCACTGTATAACAGCATGGCTTACCCTATCACTGCTCAAGTATTTACTCAAAGTCATATTTTAGTCAAGCTTACCCCAACTACCTTGTATTAAGTTGCTATTACTCTCTGCATCTCCCAAAGCATTCTTCATACATTTGCACTTTTTTTATTTGTCTTTACTGTCCCTATTACACTTTAACATGTTACATGTTTATTACTGTTCTAAGCATGCTACACAGAGTAATTAATTTAATCCATACAATGATTTTACTAGGTAGAAACCATTATAATTCCCACCTAAAACATGAGAGCACTGTGAAACAAAAAAGATTAATCATCCTATTCAATTTACATTGGTGCTAAGTGGCTGAACTGGAATTTAAAACAGTCTGACTTGAGATTCAATTCTCTTAGTTACTATGTTGTGCTGCTTCTAGTGGGAAACATGGAGTTTACTACTGTAATCAATGGTACATGCAGAGTCATCACGGGGACACCAAGGAAAGACACCTAAGGAATCAAGTTTTCAACTTGAAGTTTAGGAATTGGTAAGGATGCTTTTCGGAGAATGAGGAAATAAGGAGTTCACTCTTGAAAGATTCAATGGTGTTAGGTCAAAAAAAAAAAAAAGGAGAAGGGGGAGGAACATAGGAAGTGGAACAGAATAAATATTAGACAGAATGTTTGGCATGTAGAGAGGACACTCATGAAGTTGCACTATTGCTTGATCATAAAAGGACAATTTGTTAAGAGCCATGTATGCCATCCATATGGCAGACAATATGAAAATACTGAGAAGCCCTGGGTGGTGTGGTTTGGTGATTAGAAAGTTATCCCAGGCACCCAAGGGTCACCGATTTGATTCTCCATGAGGGCACACACCCAGGTTGTGGGTTCAATCCCCAGTTGGGGCACATTGGTGAGACAAACTATTGATGTTTCTCTATCACATCAATGTCTCCCTCTTCCTATTCAATGAAAAGCATATCCTTGTGTGAAGATTTTAAAAAAGAGAGAGAAAAATAGGAAGCAAGGTTGTTACTATAAGTTGAGATTCCCAGGGCAAGCCCTGAGAAATGTACCCTTGTGAAAAAGTATGAGGACACAAGTCAGAAAGGGTGGAAAGGTGATTAGAGGATAGAGTATCAAGTTAGGGAGTATGAGCTTGGCCTGATGGCCCAAGAGAATCCTGCATACCTGGCTTCCAAGTAAAAAATATAAGATAAAAACTAGATTTATATATCTCCTGGAATGTTTTAGAAAAGCTTTATTAAACAAAAGATGCATTTCTAAATCAACTGGGACTATGTGGACCTTACCAACGTAGGCTATTCTGTGGGCAGGAGGGAAATGTCTGTGTGTGAGGAAAATTGTACCTTCTTATAGCAACATCTTCTTACGTGCCACCCTGAGCAAGGTGTTTGCATATGGCTAATGTGCAAGGAGCACGAAGATGGTGAACACGCTTAAATTATGAGACAAAGAAAACCCATGGAGGTCCTGGAAATGGAGATGTGCCTTTAATGCCTAAGAATTAGTAGAAAACCAAAGCACTTAATGATTTATAAATGATTCTGTATTGGCAGAAGGTAGTAAATCTGTTTTGCTAATTCACAGTATTATTGTGATGATCAAAGGTAGGAAATATATTAAGAAACAAGGCTTGATGCACTTACATGAGTTTGTGATTTCTGATTCACAGTCTTTACCATGTAGGAATTCCCACTGAGGACCCTTAAACACGGTGTCTTTATATATTTACATACACAGTGTATTTGTATGTATGTGTGGGTACAAGTTTTTTCCCCTTACCCATAGTCGTTAGCAGAATAATGCCCCTCTACATATATCTGTGCCCTAATCTTCAGAACCCATATGGCAAACAGGAATTAAGGTAATAGATAGCATATAGATTGTTAATCAGCTGACCTTGGATTGAGGATATTATACTGAATTTTCTGAGTGGTTTATGTAATCAGAAGGATCCTATAAATTTGTAAGAGGAATACAGAGGAGTATGTATCAGAGAAATGCAATGTGAGAAAAAATCAACTGGCCATTGCTGGCTTTTGAAGACGGAAGAGGGCCATGAGCCAAGAAATAGCAAGCAGTCTCTATCAACTGGAAAGCAAGAGGACGAGTTCTCTCCTACAGCCTCCAGAAAGAACACAAAACACAGCCTGTGAACACATTTATTTGAGCCCTCTGAGACCTGTTCTGGATCTCCATTTTGGATATCTGACCCCTAAACCTTTCACATAATAAATTAGTGTTATTGTAAGCCAACAAATATGTGTGGTTTCAACAGCAACAGAAAACTAATAGCCATATAGTCAACAATTTTCCTGCACATAGATTTTCCACATAGATTATAATCTTAGACTTTTAGAAAATAAATTTTGATAATATATTACAATGTAAAAGCTATGAAAAAAATGTATAACCATGCCCTGCCTAAAGTAATAAAAGCAGAAATGTGTAACATCTGCAGAGGCAAAGGGAAGATTGAATGAGTGAGCCAATGTGTGTAGAATTTTCTGAGTTCTTAAATATAAGTTTTAGGGTTCTTATTGTTGTTATTATTATTCTATTGATGGAGAAGGAATAATTGTCTGGGAAAGGAACATTCTCTTTTATTGGGTATAAAGCACCTAATTTCCTTTTTCGTTGATTAAGGTCCTAGAGAGAGAGAGAAAAAAAAAAGTATAGAAGTTGTAAAATACCAATATATATATTTATTGTGAATTATTGTAATAGATACAAAATCCCAGTACTGGTGAGAAAAGAAAATGCATTGCATATTGTGAAAAAGGGAAACAGTCAATGTTCAAAGACAACATTAACTTTTTTGGCTGTTCACAGCCAATAAAACATCCAACTGTGATGAGTTTTGATGTTATTAACATAGTGCTCAAATAAAATTAACACTTCCAAGCACAATGCTTTTGTCATAAGTGTGGATGCAGAAAAAAGAAGAGGAGGAGAGAGGGGAGGGAAAGAGAGACTGAAAGTGACAATTGGTCTGGCACCATCTGTCATTGTGCTAATAGTTGCTTCTATAGCAGCAGCAGGTTTAAGTCAAGAAAATCAAGCATTTAGGTGACTCACCATTGCTTTGACTGTTGTCATTTGCATTTTACTTTGGTTCATTATCTTTATTAGGTAAAGGCACTGAATATCATGTTGCTTATTCAGAGCAATTAATGAGTGAGGGGAAAAAAAAACCCAAAATCTGTACATGCCATTTGAGAGACCAATAAATGACAAAGGCAAAGAGAAAAGATGTTAAAATAGCAACATACTGACTTATTGATATCTTTGGAACTAAGATTTTGAAAATAAGAGAGTATGAATATAAGAGAGTTGACACATAGAATTGGAATTATTATATCATTGACTATCCCTTTTTAATGTAGCTACTTTGAATTATCCATAAAAAGTGATCAAACTGTTAACTTTTTAAAAACAATTATCTTTATTGTTGAAAGTATTAGAGATGTCCCCTTCCCCATCCCCCCACCACCATTAACTCAAACATTTTTTATAGCATGTCATCAGTTTACCTATTCTCTATATTATCCATTCTTTCATAATGTGACCTTTCCACTCTAATCAGTAAATGCTTCATGCTGGGCCTGTTTATGTACCTACCTAAAGCTTTCATCTCCAAAATAATTATGATTGCAAATCCAGATATTAACAGCCTATATAAAAACCACTTCCTCTGTGAAGTTATGTTAGCATGAAAGATGAGAAGGTGTTAAATGATGAGACATTTAATAATGTTAGCTGTAGGTATTAGATAATGTCAAAATCTGGGACAAAGAAAGATGCTTAGACAATGAAGCATACTCTGAGATTGAATGTGACCATAAAAATGGAGTGGTCAAGATACTATTCATTGGATTAATGACATAATATGTTTTAAAGTTAGCAATAAAACCAAATAAACTAGGAGCAAACATACACTCTTTACCAAACTTCAACTTCCTTATATATACAACTGCTCACAGTGTTTTTTTTTTGTTTTTTTTTAAAGAGAAATGCATCACAGTGTTTATATGAATTTGGAAAGGTATTCTCAATTATCTAATTTCATTTATATATTAAAGAAGTGGCATTCCATACTCTCATTTTTAACATGTGTGCAATACAAGGTCTTCCAGCACTTTCTCTTTCACTGATTCATGAACATAAATGTATGTCAATACCTTTGATGAGAACGACTGCTCTGAACTATTGACTTCTTATCACAATTGTATATGATCAAAATGTAGTCATTGAGTGAATGAGTGAATGAATGATAGGTTGAAAGAATGAAAGTCAAGTATTATATTCTTCTGTTTGGATATCATTGCATTCCCTTAACTAATAAGAGAGCATTTTTTTCTCTCTTTCTATACTCAATTTTGAGCAATCTTGGAAAAATTCAAGGACATATAAAAATGTACATTGTAAGGGTTCAGATCGAACCACCCAAGGTGTGCCTCATGGTATGTGGATTATTTTGAGCTAAATGCAACCAAGACCTTGCAGAGAAATTTCTTATCCCACCTTAACTATCTAGAAAAATTTGAATTAGGAGCCTGGACTATAATAAAAACTAAAACAGGAAATGAATTTTAACCCATCTGTATGGTAGAACAAACTAATAATTAACAAGCACATGCTCACCATGCAGTTACTTTTTGAAGATGCCCCCCCCCCCCGCCCCCGCAAAGGCACCTTACTCATTGCTAGCTCAGAGGGTCATGCATACCCATTTTCCCTTTCTGTCTCTGACTCTCTCATGTCTGAGGGGTTCCCATACACATGTATGAACTGAATTTGGTTATTTTCTCTTGATAATTTGTTTCATGTCTATTTGATTATTTGGACCGCCAAAAGAAACTTGAGGGTAAATGAAAATTTCTTCCTCCCCTACAACATCATTAGGACTTAGGCTAAATCATAATATATTTAACACATATAAGAAATGTAGCCTCCGTGGCCATTGGCTGTAATCCTGAGAAGGTGAGCAAATCATGCATTACCAGAAGGTGCATACCTTCATGGAAGGCAGCCAAAAATGCATGTATGTTTCAATTTCTGTTCTCATAGTCTTGCTATGAAATAAGTTAGTCTAGAGAACCAGGCATCTTTCCAAACTTTTCATACATAATAAATTATATTTTCTGAGAGGAAACTATATAGATTTATATTATACACCTTTAAGCAGACATAGTAAGTCAGAATGCATTGGCATCCTGGAATAGGATACCCAAGATAGCGAAGAGAGGGAGATATATATATATATATATATATATATATATATATATATATATATATATATATATATATTGATTTTTTACAGAGAGGAAGGGAAAGGGATAGAGAGTTAGAAACATCTATGAGAGAGAAACATCGACCAGCTGCCTCCTGCACACCTTCTACTGGGGATGTGCCCACAACCAAGGTATATGCCCTTGACTGGAATCGAACCTGGGACCTTTCAGTCCGCAGGCAGACGCTCTATCCACTGAGCCAAACCGGTTTTGGCAAAGCCTATTTTAAATAAAAAAAATTGAAAAACAAAACTCGATGAAGTCGTTAATAAATAAAATAGTCACTTAGGCTGCTTGAACTAATGAGCTACACATGTTTGCCAACATTTTTTCCTGATACCATACTTTGCAGACACAATAGGGACACATTCATCTAACATATTCTGACAACATTTTATTGTGGGCTGTTTGAATCCTAAGGCAGTGAGAAATAAGGCCAAGGAAATGTCACTTTTGTTGTTATTCAAAAATGACAGTGTCTATGATGCTATTTCATGTAGTTATTTTTGTGTGTGTATTTATATACATACATACACACATTTATATACATGCATACATGTATGTACAGACACATACATACATATATATTTACATGACATACACATATATTATATACACATACATGCACACAAGAAAGATGAATAGCAGATAAAATCTTGTGGGTAATGATTATGCATTCCCTGTGAGACGGGTAATAATTAGCCTCTCAGGCAGCACAATATAGCCACTCGGAGGATGCAATTGCTCACTTACTGTTGTATCCTAAGGTAGTTTTTCAAATCATTTTACTTTATATTTTGGTGATATCACCATGATATTTCTTTTAAAAACTATACAATTTGTCTCCTGGAAGCCACTGGTATGCTTATCTCCTGTGAACAACTAATGTGCTATCCTGAGGCCAAAAGATGAATTCCCCAATTTGTGAAAATGCAGCTAAGCAAGTTCTCCAAAATAGAGAAAAAATAACATCATGGCCAAAAGGGAAGCGCTACAACAAAATATATTATTGTAACAAGTACAGTCTTACAACCTATGGACTTGTGTTTCTCAGAATGTAACATCTCTTAGATTCCAACAATGTGAGCAAAATTCCAGATTATCCTATTGGACTTTGCACACATAACCCTGAGTGAGTCCTCCAATTTGCCACATAGTATCTTTTTTTCTTTCTCCTGCCTTCGAGTTTCCCCAAATCTTACCTTGGAGTGGACCAAATTAACATGATTTTGTTTCACCATTATTTTTTGTCTGAGGAAGGCTGAATCCCATATTAATACTATACTAGAGGCCAGGTGCATGGATTTGTGCACCAGTGAGGTCCCTCGGCCTGGCCTGCAGGGATTAGGCCAAAATCAGTTCTCCAAGGGGTCCTGGATTGCATTTTTTTAAAAATATATTTTTATTGATTTCAGCGAGGAAGGAAGAGGGAGAGAGAGAGAACTATCAATGATGAGAGAGAATCATTGATCAGCTGCTTTCTGCATGCCCCCTACTGGGGATGGAGCCCACAACCGGAGCATGTGCCCTTGACCAGAATAGAACCTGGTACCTTTCAGTCTGCAGGCCAACGCTCTATCCACTGAGCCAAGCTGGCTAGGGCCCAGATTGCATTTAATACAATTTCTCATTTCTTCTTTGCAGCAAATCTTCTATGTAACTGTTATTTCTATTTTTTAAATATATTTTTATTGATTTCAGAGATGAAGGGAGAGGGAGAGAGAGATAGAAACATCGATGATGAGAGGGAATAATTGACCAGCTGCCTTCTGCATGCCCCACAACTGGGCCATATGCTCTGACCAGGAATTGAACCGTAACCTCCTAGTTTATAGATCAATGGTGAACCACGCCAGCTGGATTGTTATTTCTATTGTAAATATGAAGAAAATTTGGGGCTTTGAAACCTTAAATTAATTGTTCAAATTTTCCAAAATCAACTTAGATAAGTAGACCTCTCATCCTCTTTGCAGTGGTGGAGTGCTTTCTTTGAAAGATCTCTCTTCCCTGGGATCAGGAATATGCCACAGACAGCAGTGCCACCTACAAATGGCTACCAGTTCACTTTTTCCTTTAGCATCCTGTCAAACTACTTCTCTATGTGGCCCTCATACCTACGTGGGATTGGCCAGATACTCAAGGAGCTGTAAGACTCACACTGATAGAGTCCTGGTCTCAGCAGCATGACCTGGAAAACAGACATTTCTCACTATCCAGTATGTCATTGCTTTCACAGCATCCTTGAAACTGGATTACCTGAATGGTGATGATACTTTGATTTTGGGTTTCTTTCACTCATTTTAGACACAGGGCAAAAGCAGACCTGTGAGCTATAGAATCCATCAGTTCCCATGGACTTAAGGCACGTGTCCTTTATCCATCTAAGGCTGACCTTGGTGCTGCCTCTAGTACAGAGTGTTTACAATGTAAAGGGTCCTGACAGCATCTTTCATCCTGTGGGACCTCACCACTAGCACACGGGACAGTCACCGTACCCACTTCTGCAGGTTCTGCCATATGTCAGGCAGTCCTCTGGAAAGAGTCATGCCTATCACTTTTTATGGCTTTTAAGAACTTTGCTCTTTAATGGCAATTGACATTTCTGATCAATGTCCCTCTTGACTCTGATCCATGTAGAGTAGTGGTTCTCAACCTTCCTAATGCCGCGACCCTTTAATACAGTTCCTCATGTTGTGGTGACCCCCAGCCATAAAATTATTTTCATTGCTACTTCATAACTGTAATTTTGCTACTGTTATGAATCATAATGTAAATATCTGATATGCAGGATGTATTTTTATTGTTACAAGTTGAACATAATTAAAGCATAGCGATTAATCACAAAAACAATATGTAATTATATATGTGTTTTTCTGATGGTCTTAGGCGACCGCTGTGAAAGGGTCGTTTGACCCCCAAAGGGGTCACGATCCACAGGTTGGCGACCCACAGGTTGAGAACCGCTGATGTAGAGAGTTCAAACTCTTACCAGGTTTGTCTTAAGAATTGCCAGATGAAGGAAGGCTATTCCTTGAACAACTAGGAGTGATGTAGGGAATACCCAGATGTGGTCCATATTGAAAGAGATTACACTCTAGAATGCAATGTTTGGGCTTCAAATCTTTAAGAGATGGCATGATTAAAAGATGTGTTGTGTGGTGGGTGGTGGGTGGGAAGAGATCAACCAAAGAACCTGTATGCATATATGCATAAACCATGGACATAGACAATAGTGTGATAAAGGCCTGGGGTGGGGGTGGGGCAGGTAGAAGGGGTCAATGGGGGGTGGGGGAGGAGACATATGTAATACTTTCAACAATAAAAATATTTTTTAAAAAGATGTGTTGTTCTAAGTTTGTGATGAGAGACTCTGAATGATTAATTGAACATTACCAGAAAACAAATTATGGTTCACATTTTCCTTCACACTCCAGATAAAACTTGCATTTGTGGTATTTACCAATGAAGCACAGGAGTAACTTTTACGCGATCCACTGCAAGTCGAGAGTCCTTGTGGCATAACACATAATGCATTATCATGTGAGTAATCATGTAACCAGCAAAAAATAAACTGGGGAGGTAAGAACATCTATTTTGTTTCAGTACAAGCTAGTTCCATAGAATGGTGGAACTGACCATGAAGAATGGGAATTGTTGATTCCTGGGTTCAGGAATCAGGAACCAGAGGAGTTGGTTCAGGGGCAGGTTCACAATTGATCTAAAACAAATACCTCTCCTCTAATCATTGTTCTCAATCCTTATTGACAAATCACTCTGCCTCATGTGGGCCTATGCATTTTAATACGGTTTTTATTAAAATTGTTTGTATATAGACCAGAACCCCAGATATTATGTTCCTAAGGCAGCCATGGGCAAACTACGGCCCGCGGGCCGGATCCGGCCTGTTTGAAATGAATAAAACTAAAAAAAAAAAGACCGTACCCTTTTATGTAATGATGTTTACTTTGAATTTATATTAGTTCACACAAACACTCCATCCATGCTTTTGTTCCGGCCCTCCGGTCCAGTTTAAGAACGCATTGTGGCCCTCGAGCCAAAAAGTTTGCCCAAACCTGTCTAAGGTCTTGTATGTCCTACTGATGGTCTTCCAGCAAGATACGGTCTTATATAGTCTCCTAAATCTTCATGCTCAGACACTCGCTCCTCTTTTGGTACTATTTCTAATGTGGGCTCTGTTCTGAATACCAATCAATACCATGAACTTGGCAAAAAAAAAAAAAAAAGCCTCCTTTATATTATACTGTAGCATATCAGTCAAAACACAGTACGCCTTTGTATCACCAATATTTTAAAGTTTTAATGAATCATCTCCCCTTTAATATTTCCCCCTAGGACGTTGTCACAACTCTGTCATTTGTGTCAGAAAGAAAAAAAAGCAGCACATACTGTTTTGTAGCTGCTTCAAAAGTATCATTGAAACGTGAAGCCTCAAGATATAAAGTCCCACATTTCTCCCTCCCTGAGTTCTGAATCAGTGAAAAGATAAAGTAGGAGAAGACAGGGAGATTATATATATATATTCATTGCTATTACTGGTAACCACTTGGTTAAAGATTTCTAATTCTTACCTTAGAATCAGCAAGAATTATCGACCCAATCTCAGTCAGAGCTGAACACAGGCTGGTCTCTTGACATGAGGGAATGCTTGGTAGAACTTATGATACAGTCAGTGTGCTTCCCAGCAGGCACCTCTCCAAAGCAGGGAAATTGCAAGGCTGAGCCACACATGCTCGGCATGCTAACTCAGCTCACTTTTCAGGAACTTTACATGTGTTCCCTTGAGGAAGGTCACTGAGGGTCAGTAAGGGCCAGAAGTGTTACTACTCAACGTCCCTCTGGGTGGCTTCAGAATTTCCATCCAGGGAATATTCAAATATTTTGATAAAAGAACTAGTTAATTAAACTAGGGTGTCCTTAAAGGTGAAAAAAGTATCCACATCTCACTTTTAGCACAGCAAAAGGCTGGAGTAACCAACAGTTGATTCCACTTTGTGTCATAACTTTTCTCTGTGAAAGAAGCATAGCTTGACCAACCACATCGCTGGAGTTGTCAAATGAGAAAATATATGCTAAAGGACTTCCTAAAAATAATGAGAGGAGAATATTACCACTATAATGGAAATTATCAATCAAAAAGGATGAAAAAGAAAAGGGAATTATTATTCACTTCAATTCTCATATCCTAAATTAAGATACTGCCTTATAAGTGCAATGAAAGAAATCAGTGACTCAAAGGAATCCAAAAAGGGAAAGAAAAGAAAGAAAGGGAGGAAGGAAAAAGGAAGAAAAGAAGGAAGGGAGGTAGGAAAAATGAAAAAAAAGAAGATTAAATGTAGGTACCAGCTACAATTTGAAAAGACACCCCTTCTCCCCGCTAGTCACTGATTCACCTACATCAAAACTTGTGTTTCCATTCCAAATAGCCATGTGAATGAGAAATAGGTAATCAACAAACTATAAGAGGCATCGTAACAGAAAACTTAGGAATGTATTAGTGGTCACTGCCACACAGTTAATTTTCCCAAACAACCCTGAACTATAGGAATAAATTTGACTGTTGTGATCAAATCTGCAAAGAGGCAGGAAAGGAAGAAATCAAAATTAAGCCTTTCTCTGAACCTCCATGCACCCTCTATCGACAGCATGCTACTGAAAAGAATCACCCACAATGCAACTGTGGTTCAACAAAGAATAATTACTTAGAGAGCACATTAAATGATTTGTTCCCCTGAAAATGATTTTCCTCTCAGGCAAACTATTTTTTTCAGCCTGGATTGAGAATTTTAGTGATTGTCATTGAAAGCTTTACCTCCTAATAGTACCATTTGAATAAATCACTGTACATCTGGGTAAGATCTGTTTCTTTTATAATAATCCTAAGTTTTATATTCAAATGGTTGCATTACAGGATAATGAGTTTAAAGGACTATACAACACAATGCTGTCATCAAGGGCCAATGCAACATGATTAAGCATGAATTATTGATAATGAGGCTGTCTTTCATTTTTTACCAGTTTTACTTACATAGAATCAAAAACACAAGAACTTATCACAAGCAGGAGGAGAAATAACAGGTGGGAATGCCTACATGGGGAAATTGAAAATCTATCATCAATTTAATAAAGTTCCTATCTATATCACCATAATATGACTTTATTTTTTTAATTAAATCTTTATTAGTTAAGGTATTACAAATGTGTCCTCATCCCCCCCCCCCATTAAGCCCCCATCCTCCCCCCACACACACACACACTCATGCTCTCATCCCCCTGTTGTCCATGTCCATTGGTTTGGCTTCTATGCATGCATACAAGTCCTTTGGTTGATCTCTTCCCCTTACCCCCTCCCTCCCCTACTCTTCCTCTGGGGATTAATAGTCTGATTGCTGTTTCTCTGACTTTGGATCTGTCCCTGTTCATCAGTTTATGTTGTTCACTATATTCCACAAATGAGTGAGATCATGAGGTATTTATCTTTCTCTGACTGGCTTATTTCACTTAGCATAATGCTCTCCAGTTCCATCCATGCTGTTGCAAAAGGCAAGAGTTCCTTCTTTTTTACCGCAGCGTAGTATTCCATTGTGTAGATGTCCTCACAGGGGCCGTCTCAGCCTCACAGGGACTGTCTCAGCCTCACAGGGACTGTTTCAGCCTCACAGGCCATAATATGACTTTAATGATGAAGAGTTTACTTAGCTAAAATCTCTAACAGAAGTTGTATGTAGACAGATTGTGACAATGACTCCTGGTTTTTTAAGAAGTCATCCCCAGGAAAGAAGATTAATACAGTTCCACTGTGAAAAAAAAGAACCAATGTAAGGAAAATTGAGAATGGGAGAGGAAAACTAGATCCTAGAACTATTCTTTGAATATTTATCTAGCAATATCTGAAGGTGTCTTCTCTATACTTTTCATTTACATAAAACAATACATTCTACTTTACTTTTGGATTTGGATGTTCTGTCACTTGAAATCAAGACGCAAAACTTAAGAAATGTCCACTATTCACAGATAAAATCTCGTGTGTGATGTTTCAAAATTGCATATGTCTCCTTTGAACTGCAACTCTATTGCTTCTGAGAATAAAAAGCTAGAACAGTATACATTAGATCAAACGATATAAAAAGAAGCATTTCTTTTCTTTTTTTAATAGATTGATATAACCTTTAAATAAATATGTATCCTGAATGCAATAGAGATAGTGTTTCACGTGTTTATGAAAAGCTGTGTCAATTGTCCTTTCTGGATTCAAGATCATGCTCAGAAGCTTACCAATGGATAAGAAAGGAGCCCATTACAATGCATTACCAAACTATAAGACAAGCTACCACTACAAAATAAGCCACTGGCTACAGTTAAATCAAGTAGGGATTTTACCTTTAAAGATTTCCTTTACTTTCATAAATGAAACCACTACAAGCATTTGCTCACCCTGTCCAAAGTCCGTTTCTAGGTATTGTTCGGGGTGATCATTGTTCCTAAGTTACAATCGTAAAGCACTTAATACAGAAATCTGACACACATTCAGTGAACAAAATGACATCTTATGCATGTGTTACTGAATGGATTCTGTATTTAGGGGAAAATAGGATTTTACTGATTGTAATGGAAAATAAAATGTTGTACTGAATAGCATAAAGCATGCCCCTACTCCAACAAAATGCTACTTTGACCTCTATAGCTACCACTCAATTTTCTTGCTTGCTTTAGAGAAAACATTTCAAAATAATTGTCTCTGGACTTTTTCTTCACATTCTTTTCCTCCATGAGTGCACTTCTTAAGGGTACTGATTGCCTGTGTATAATCTGATAGTTCGTTTCTTCTACCACCTGAGAAGTTTCCTGTTCTTGCTTTTCCTAAGAAAATACTCTCCTCATTGTTGTTGTTGTTGTTTTCTCCTTAAAATGGTTCTCCTTCTCAGTCCACTTCATTAGCTCATTCTTCTTTGCTGAACCTCTAAGTACTGGAAAACTTGGTCCTGGACCAGCCTCTCTTCTGTAGTTGCCTTTATTCTGAGGCAATACAATCTATTCTCCTGGAGAGCAATGCCATCTAATCACTATCCAGATGCATTCCGTTCTAAACGTCCCCTCAAACACTTGATAGTTCCATTTAGTTATGCTAGGTGTCTCTAACTTAACCAAAATCATTTGACTGTCCTCCAATCTGTCTCCCTCCCACTCTCAGGTGCCACCTTCTGCCCAGCAGTGCGCGTGTGCATGCGTGCACACACACACACACTCACACACTCACACACGCATGCACAAATACCGCCTCATTGCTTTCCTCATTCCTCATTCCTCGTATGTCCTCTTCCTTCACAGCCCCTCCAAAAGCAAGATGGCTTCACTTCCCAAAACCAACCCTGAGCCTTGTTTTTTTCTCCATACTCACGACTCATTAAGCCTCACCTCTTTGCTCTAGGTGTCTCTCCCCAGACAATTCTTCTCATGAAATTTTTAAGAAATATAAGTAAGTATATGATTCTTCTCTATTTATAATCTTCCAAAGTCTTCTTATGCATCATATAATAAAATCTCCCCAAAAAAGTTTTTGGCCTGCAAGATTCCCTATGATCTGCCAGGCACTCACCTCACCAACCTTATCTTGAGCCCATTTCTCCCTCATTTGCATTTAGTCCAAAGCTCCTTAAAATGACTTCACCTTGCAACCCAATTTAAACTAGCTTCCTCCACAGACATCCCATCATCTACTCGTGTCCTTATTGGTAAAGCTGGTGAAAATCTATGATGAAAATCAGGATATATAAGAAAGTTCATTTTCTAGAACTTAAAGACCTTGAGTCTTTTAGCATTGTCAACAGCACCAGTTTTTCCTTGCTGTGTTGTTTTCATCTTCATGTTATCCTCGCTTTAAGGTTAATACATTCTTTTTTCACCTTAAGAATGACACCGTGTTCCAGGGAAATTACAGCTTCACTTTCTCAAGCCCTGCAGAAATGACCTGTGTAGATACCCATCACACAGAAGGAATCTAATGATAAATTCTGATTCTGCATTCATGTCAAATTAGCTGTGCTCCTCTTTATCCTGTCAGACTCCAACTTCATCTGAAGCAACAGAAAATGGAGTGATGTTATGATATAGGTGACTTCAGGTCGTATTATGAATAAACACCTCTTAATTTCACCTTTGCACACGATTTAAGAAAGTGGGTCACTTGCAAAGTACATATTTTCTGCAGAAGTTGGCATTTGAGTTTGGCATTATACTAACACATCTTCTTAGGAGTTTGATGCAGAAATTAGAGTTTGCCTTTTGATTGTTCTCTCAGCTGACACTTAGGGCCGTATGTGTGAAAATAAATATATTGGAGTTAGGAAAGTATAACTACACTAACCAAAATTCTGGTAAAAAGTTTTTAAGAGATGTGCTTAATGATTTACAAATACCACAGCAACTGGAATATTTTAGGGGAGATACTCCATTCTGTCCCTACACATATAGAATTGGTGGTATTATCAGTCATAAAGGCTGCTTGCCCTCTGGATGTAGGGATGGCTCTGAGATACAAGGCTGGCCACTGTGGCACACAAATCACTTTATCACTATCACTGATTCATTCACTCTGTGAACAAAGACTTAGGAACTGCCAGCTAATTTATAACATATATATGTGAATGTATGTGTGTATATATTCAGTAATTCTTATATTGTATAGTTAGATTCAAACATACTTGTATTTATAGATGCATAAATATAAAGTGATAATGTGTACACATAGATGAATGCACACATACAAATACATATATTCGATAAGAAAGATGGGTATTGCCAAATTAGCAAACAATAAGAGCCATGGATTTCAGGAGTGGCTGGTGCCATTTTAGCAAGCTGGCTGAAGAGTCAAGTCAACACCAAAGCAAGCAGTGCTGGGAGACAGAAAGAATGATGAGCTCATTAACACTTGATATCATTAACATCTTTAAGCCCCTGGCTCCCCCTGTGTGGACAGCTAAAGTTCCTACCCTCTTGAATGTCCCAGTCATGAGGCAATGTATCAGCCCCAGTAAAGAGTTCTTTCTAATCAAATATATTTGTGCTTCTATTAGACTGATCTTCTATTGGTGTCAGCTAATTAAATACTCTAAATTTGTTTTCTACAATATTCAAAATAATAGATTACAGACAGATGATAGATAGATAGAAATAGATGATAGATAGATACATAGATAGACAGATAGATGATAGATGATGATAGATATGAGATAGATAGATAGGTAGATGATAGATAGATAGATAAATGATAGATAGATAATAGATAGATAGATAGATAGATAGATAGATAGATAGATAGATGATAGATAGATAGATAGATAGATAGATAATTAGGTAGAGACAACTGATCTATGTAAAGAACATTCTATGTGCAGACTTGGCTAGGTATTTTGTAGATTTGTCTCCTAGAATCGTGATGTAGCCATGTGGTTATTGTCATCTCTATGTTACAAATGTTATGACTGAGGCTTAGAGAAATAAAGACACTTGTCCAAGGTCAGTAGCTTGTAAATGGTAATTCTCAAATCTGTGTGTCTCAGATCCAAGTTAAACTGCCTTTTTGTTGCACATGCAAAGCATATTTGTGCTACGAGGGAGAGATAATTACATATATCTCTACTTATCTAAAATATTTATAGTTAAACAGAACTGATACTAACATTTAAAAGCCTTCTAGAATAAATTATCCTCAAATGAGTACATTAGTGATTCAAATATAAAACCTTCTATAAAAAAGAAGAACAATTTGTAAACTATTTTTCAAAGGTAAAAACATTCCTCTTAATATAGAGAGTATTAAATTTTAAAGCTCTCATTAAATATTTAAAAGTCATAAAGTTACAAGAATTCCTTAACTCTTAGCAAATTGAAAGACTATCTCAGAGATAATCAGAAGAATCAAATAAAATGAGAAATTATAAAGGGTTAAATAATTCATAAGTATAACATTTTAGAAAATGTAATATATGCATTTTAATAAGTTGTTTGTCCTTTTAGGTATATGAAATTCATTCTAACAAAAATATTAAGATTACACCATGAGAACATTTCTTGTGAAATTATAAAGTGTAAGTACATTGAAATAAGTTAGTTTTATAAAACACATCATCTGTACCTATATTTTGCACAAATATCAAACAATACACCACAAGGGAGGTGAAAGATCATGCAATCACCATGAAAAATTAACCACACTGCTTTTTAAAATAATTCCATTGTGTAGCAAACAGGTTTTAATTTTGAAGAAGAAAGAAATTTGGAAATGTAATGGTATAACTCAAACATACATTTCTTCATCCCAGGAATCAAGATTGGAATATTAATTTCTTAAGAATTCATGGTACATATATTCAAATTAAATAGCTACATCCTGTTAAATAAATTGTGTTGGGAGAATAGGGTATCCAATGCAAAAGAATAAAACTGGAACTCTATATCATATTATGCACAAAAATCAATTCAAAATAGATTAAAGACTTAAATATAAGACCTGAAACTGTAAAACTCCTAGAAGGAAACTTAGCAGGTAAGCTCCTTGACACTGGTTTTACAATGAATTTTTTGGATTTGACACTCAAACAAAAGTAACAAAAGCAAAAATAAACAACTGCGGCTACATCAAACCCAGGAGTTTCTGCAGAGTAGAGGAAACCATTAACAAAATGATAAGGCAACCTACAAGTGGCAGAAAATATTATCAAAGTACATATCCAATAAGAGGTTAATTTACAGAATATTCAAATCAGTAGCAAGAACACAAGTAACCTGGCTTTTAAAAAATGAGCAAAGGACACGAATAGACATTTTTCCAAAGAAGATATACAAATGGCCCACATATACATGAAAAGTTGCTCAACATCACTAACCATCAGGGAAATGTAAATAAAAACTACAATGAGCCCTGGCCAGTGTTGCTAAGTGGTTAGAGTGCTGGCTCATGCACCCAGGGGTCACAGATTCCGTTCCCAGTCACGGGCAGGAACCTGGGTTTCAAATTCATCCCTGCCCCAGTCAGGGTCCATCTGGGAGGTAACCAATCCATGTGTCTCCCTCACATCAATGTTTCTCTCTTCCTCTCCCCCTTTCTCCCTCCCTTCCACTCTCTCTAAAAAGCAATGGAAAAATATCCTTGGGTGAGGGTTAACAAAAAATAAGTGAAAATAAAACAAAAACCATAATGAGATATCACCTCATACCTGTTAGAATGCTTGTTTATACATATAAAGAGAGAGAGAGATGACAGATGATGGCACAGACGTAGAGAAAAAGGAACACTTGTACACTTTGGTGGGGATGGAAAATGGTAGAGCACCTATGGAAAATGGTATGGAGGTTCCTCAAAAATTTAAAAATAGAACCGCCATATAATCCTGGGTACATATCCCCAAAATAAAATTATAATCTCAAAAATATGTCTGTATTACCATATTTATTGTAATACTATTCACAATAGCTAAGGTTTTGAAATTATCTGTGTCCATCAATGGCTAAATGAATAAAAAATATGGTATATTTTTACAATGGAATATTATTCATCCACAAAAAGGAATAAAATCTTGCCATTTGTGGCTACCATAAATGGACTTTGAAGGCATTATGTTAAGTAAAATAAGTCAAAGAAAGACAGATACTGTATGGTATCACTTTTATGTAGATTTAAAAAAAAAAGTTGAACTCATAGCAACAGAGTAGAATGGTGTTTGTCAAGGGCTGCAAGAGGGGTTGTGGGGGGATTAGGGAGAAGTTGGTAAAAGGGTATAAACTTTGCATTATAAGTCTGAAAGTCTGATGTTCAGATTAGATTGGAGTCTAGAGTTGATGAGACTGTATTGTATAATAAAATTTGCATAAAGTGGAACTTGCATTCTCACCTCCCAAACAAATTGTCTGAGGTGATGAATGTGTTAATGAACCCAATGATGAAAATCTTTTCACAATGTATACATAAACCCATCCCCTTGTGCACCCTAAATATATTACAATTATTCCCCAGTAAAATGAGAAGAAATAAAAAGCCACACTCTGCGATAGGTACTGCTTTTCTTTCAAACAAAAGCATACATCACCAGTAAAACACAAGCAAATTTCATTTAAATGAAAAAAGTGCTGAAATTATATGTGACAGGAGGTAGGGCAGCATATGTCAGCTGACCTATCGGAATACTTTCTTCACCACCTTACATGAAAGCCACTTGGGCCAAGATACTTGATATCTGTGCCTCGGTTTGCTCATTTATCCCATAGAGACAGCAATAGTCTTTCCTATATAAGGCTGTTGTGAAGATAAAATGATAAAATAGACACATTTTAGTACAGGACTGAGAACACTGTCCTTGTTCCATAAATACTTGGTATCATTCTCATTATAATGTAATCAAGTGGATATGCACTTAGACTAGAGAGTTAATCAAATGAATGCTAATCAAAAAACGTTTTTCAAACTTCTTCCAACATTTAAAAATACGTTTCCAATTTAGAAAATAATACTTGGTGACTTTTCATCTTTAGACAATAAAATGCCATCTGTTTTTGATGCTGATTGACTGGTAATTATGACTTATGGCACCATGGTTCTAGGGATTGGTGTAGCGTTTTTAAACTTCCCTGTTCCACTCAGAATTGTTTAATCATTTCAGTCATTAATATTATAGACAAAATACTGAGCTACCCATTGTTGTATGTTGTATTTTTCAGAAATACTTGCTGCTCCTCTCTGGCATTGGGTTTGGGTATATGATTGGCTTTGGCTCGTGTAACGTGTTTCCTGCGAGCACAAACTTTAGAGCCAGCATCTTGTCTGCCAAGTTCTCTTATTCCTCTGTCATGAGAACAATGTTTCAGCCGGAGGCTGTGTTATCAGCCTGGCTCCCAGAGCGTACATGACATGGAGCAAAACAGAAGCTGACCTGTGCTGGATATTTACAAATAAACTGTTGTAAGCCACTATGATTTTCCAGCGAGCGGCACTGCAGTAGCATCTAGCCAGCACTTACTGAAATAATGGTAACGTCTATTCAATTTTCCCTTTTCCCTAGATATCGCTCCTCATTAGCTGCCCATGATCCTGCATCTACCTTGTAGCTACTAGGGAGCAGTAGGAAAAGAAAAGCACCAGGACTGAGAGTAGACCAAAAGTTCAAGTGACCAAAAGGGCCAAATGCCCACAGCGCGCTTAAGATGAGCCCAACTCAATTCAACATTTGTCCAGCGCCCACAGTGTGGCAAGGACTTAGCAAAGCAGTGGGGGAAACGAGGAATAATTGTCCTCCCATCAAGGTTCTTACAGCTTAAGCAGAAGGCAAATTTGCAAAATAGAGTCAAGCGTCCCATACCAAAGGCAGAGGTCAGAGTGAGTGAAGGCAGAGTGAAAGAAGTGGTCAATTTTCCATAGAACACATTCAGCGTGGATAATGTTAGAACGCATCACAGTGATAAGTGGAAAGAAGATACCCAAGGCAGGAGACTGAACACAAAATCACTGCGTTTGACAGAATACCCATGGAGCCACAGCCAGATTGCTTTCTGGATGGTCTGAGGGCAATGGTTTGATTTTAAGCAGAATGAGAAATAAATGGGAAAGGAAAGAAATGGGGAAAAAATTAATGTGTGTGTGTGTGTGTGTGTGTGTGTGTGTGTGTGTGTGTGTGTGTGTGTGAGATATTTGACTGTGAAAGAAAAACAAACATGATGCTGACTGGGGGGAAGGGGCTTATGCCAAATTTAGGAGGATGGAATGATTTATTAATTTAAGTTTTGGAAAATAAGGAGAAAAAAATGCATGATGGATGGATCATGTTTCCAGAGGTGACACCAAATAATGGCGTTGGAGTCCACATTTTGAACGGAGCAGAGGTGGCTCATCTTTTGAGATTACAGGAAAAGAAATGTGAGCAACTGAGAATGCAGGTAATGGAGAGTGTGAGTTCCAGAGATTTCATGTGTGATGAGAAACTGCTTTTTCTGGAAAATTAGATGCAGGGTCATCTCCCCTGTGTAAAGATGGCAGAAGTTATGGATGAAAGCTTGAGATGAATGATAAAAATTTAAAATGACCATGAGAAAAATGAATCAAACAACATAATTCTAATAAATCTATTTTAGGACTATGGCAATATTTATTTTTCCCTTACCTTAAAATTCTATCTGTAACATTTCATTCTAAAGAAACAACCTAAAACATAAAAAAATTCTGAATCTATTTATATGACATTTATTGAGAAAAATTAGAAGTAATCTCAATGTATAAAAATATGGAAATGTATATGAATTTTATGGTATGTCTTGAGTGGACTATGATATAATCGTAACTTCTTATATAGAGTTTGCAATGCTCTGCAAAAAGTATGTGTGGTACCGCGTTAAATTTAGAAAGGACTCTCAGACACATATGATACACCCACTTCTAAAATATCAGTAACATAATACTTACATTAAAATGTCTTTGGATACTGGGCTCACATATATATGACATATATTTATTATATAATTTATTTATTATTTCTTAATTTTTCTCCCTTTCTTTTTTTTCACATAGGTCATTTTTATGTTTTTGAACACATCAGACAAGGCCTAAAATTGCACTGTCCAATACAGTAGCCACTAGTCACACGTGGCTATTAATTTATTCTTAACTTAGTTTATTTGAGGTGATACTGGTTAATAAAATGATTATGGTCAAATTAGTATTTGACAAAGAAGGCAAGAGCATACAATGGAGTAAAGATACTCTATTCAATAAATGGTGTTGGGAAAATTAGACAGTAATGTTTAAGCTTTAATGTGTACTAGAATCCTCTAGGTATGTTTAAAATGTAAATTCTGATATAGTGAATTAGGGTGAGACCTGAAAGTCTGCATTTTTAACAAATCCCTAGATGATGTTGAATACTTAAACTAGTAACAGAGGATCTAGCCTACATAAAGAATTAATTAGTAATGAATCCTAAACATTTATGAGAGCCGCATATGTTTTAATATTACAGCAAAATAAAACTCAAAGAAACTTCTTGAGTCAAGGTCATAGAACAGTGGTTTTCAGATTTCAGATACAACCTCCTGTCTCCTCACAGAAGTGGTATCCTGAACATCTGGGCTAGCATAATGAGATGAGGTAATTTCCTTTCTCTTGAATTTTTATTTTATTATTACTTTTAATGTGGCGTAAGACGTTTAATAATGGACCCAGATACCTATAGTTTCTCTATAATAAGCACAGTAGACTGTCAACATCAGAAACATTCAAACCTGTGAAGGATTTTTGTGAGTTTATTTGAGCCAAACTGTCAACATTTTTATTGATAAAAGCAAATATGTTATCAGCAGATGATTACTATCATAATGGATATGCTGCTTAAAACTAAAGAAAAGGCAGTTAACTCTATTTTATTGGCCCTAAGCATAGGTTTAATTGGGCCAATGGAATGATAACTTAAACTTCCTAGAGAGATAATGAAGGAATTAGTTACAAACAGAAATAGATTTACCATAAGGGCAATGAAGCTCACCCTTCAAGGACACCCAATTGCATAGGCCTCTCCAGGGCCCTGGTCATAGCAATGTTCCACATGGTGATATGTTTTTATAAAATTTCCAAGGTAATGTATTTTAATCAAATTGGTTAAGACCATTGCATTTTTTTCATCCTGACTTCACCCTGTCTCACTCCCCTTTGCATTATGTGGAACTGAAATAGCAGAAAACAGTTTGGAGAATTCAGCTTAAAGAGAAGTTGACTTAGAGATACATTTGGTTGGTTTATGGCATGCAGTTAAGTGATTTACAGTCCATTCCATTTATAATAAGAATATTGTTAGCCTTGTGTCTCCAATTCACTCAAGTTGCTATGACAAAATACCACCAACTGGATGGTTTAAAAATAACACTTTCATTCCTCACAGTTATGGAGGCTGGGAATGCCAAACTCACGGCACCAGCCTGGTGAGAAACTATTTTCTGGATCATAGTTGGTGGCCTTTTGCTGTTTCCTCAGTGGTGAATGGTGTTGGGAGCTCGGTGGGGTTTCTTTTGCGAGGGCACTAATCCTATTCATAAGGGCCCCATCTTCATGACCTAGTACCTCACAAAAGCCCACCTCCTAATACCATGACATTGGGTCTTAGGTTTCAGTGTATGAATTTGGGGAGGGCACAGACATGCAGTCTATAGCACATTGCTACTGTAGGAATGGTTTTAACTCAGTGCTCCTGCTTCTTGGCTGACTTGCCCAACATCATGATAGAAAGATGCAGATACTGAGTTTTATTGCCAGACGAATTTGAATTTCGGCGCTTCCAAATCATACAGCTCACATAGAAAGAAACTGATACAGATTTCCCAATTTGACAGTAAACAAATTTATTAAGCTTTAAAAATTCTTCTAATCTATTAGTGATTTTACTTTTTAAAAATATGTTTTTATTGATTTTAGGGAGAGGGAGAGAGCTAGAAACATCGATAAGAGAAAAACATTAACATCGAAATGCTGCCTCCTGCACACTCCCCACTGGGGATCAAGCCAGCAACCCAGGTATGTGCCCTGACCCGGAAATGAATCTGTGACCTTCATGGTGCCTGGGTAGATGCTCAACCACTAAGCCACACTGGAAGGGATATTAGTGATTTTAATAAATTATTTTGAACAGCTACACCAGAGTGGAGTAACTGAATGTTTTCTCTTATTTAGAAATCATTAAAAATTGTTATTTGAATTTAATATAGATTATCTACCTCCAAAATGTAGGAATGGGCATTAATGGTAGTATATAATTTTGTATTTAGTAGGAGAGAATATGGACTTTACTTTGCAAACCGTATTTTTATCTGATTTGGGGATATTTAGGCCATGTGTTAACTTTTCAAAATTTATAATTTATTTTGTTTAATTTTCTTACCTGAAATACAAATTGATTTTGACCTAATTTTGTATTATGATTCTTATTCTTTTTTCTTATAAAGTACCCTCACATTGAAAAGTGTACAAGCCCCAGAACACCCTTGACATAATCACTTCATCTCTCTGAATATGTTTTCTCATCTGTAAGATATAGAAATAATAACTACCTGTTGAGGATAGACCAAGAGTTAATTGAGACGATACATTATATTTATTCAGTATAGGCTCTAAGACATAGTAAAAGTTCAATAAATGTTAGTTGTGGTTGTTGTCATTATATGTATGTGTAATAATTATTTTTATTATTGACATCCAACCAGACCTCAGTAGAATATCTGCAGGACATCATCAATCCCATGTTACCCTCGCCTGCTGGAAATCTCTAGAGGTATCCCTATTTTCTGCAAGGCTATTTACAGCTCAAATTCAACCTGCCTCGCTACCAAATCTCTTAAACCCTCAACTACTTGCAGCCTTCAAATACATGCACTTTTACATGTTGGAGATCCTAGCCATGAAGTTTTATTGTTCCCCGCCTTTGTTCATGGTATTTCTTCTTTCTGAAAAGATTTTCTTTGTCTTGCAACAATGTAGATTGCTATTCATCCTTTCACAAAGATCTTAAAGGCCACTTTTTATAGATGATGGCACCATGGATAAGGAGTTGCACTTATTTTGCATCAATCATATTCCCTTAATGAAAATGCTGCTAAATATAGGAGATAATTTGTCTAATAACTTATGAACTAGTAGTTCTACTCCTGCACCAAGAAGCTATCAAAGTTCATACAGGAGGCCATGCTCACTGCAGCATTGTTTGTACAGAGGACTGTTGGCCACACAGATAAAATGAATGAATGAAATGTGTTAAAAGCACACAAAGAAATAATTTCAACAGTCAAGGGACATATATGCTCATTGTCACCAGTGAATTGGAGAAGAAACAAACATAATCTATAGCAAAAAGTCATTGTGTAAATCAAAATAATTTTTTATTGAAGGACATGACTATTAAATACCTGGAATGAGTACCCACAATAAGGAGAAGAGTATGGAAGAAAAACACACATATTTATGATTTCTCATGCCCAGATTGATGTAATTATAATATTTTATCTCCATCTTTATTTCTCTTTCTTTCTATACTTTTTCTGGAGGGTATAGTTTAATTAGTGAGATTAATGTTTCTCACACTATAATCTTTACAATAATCATACTACAATCATTGAAGAACATGTGTTAAAAACAAAACAAAACAAAAAACTCAGCTGGTTTTTAGAAGTACTACATTAGAATCTATTCTAATGAAGCCCAAACATATATCTTTTGAATAAGCAACTCAGGTGTTTCATAGAAAAATGCCATTTGGAAACTATTGCCTTAAACTACGGTAAATATGAACTCAGTCACAGATAACTAATGGACACAATTCCCCACAAGATGCAGGCAGCCACTTCTGGTTTTGCTTAAACCTTGCATTATTATTCAAAAAATTATTGCTCAGAAAATGAATGAACAAATAGCATCATTTCATAGAGTATAGGTTAATGTGATCAAGGCTACTGGAAAATAATATTTAAAAAACAAATATGTAATTAGATAACACAATCTATTACATAATAAATCTATGAGTTCATTTGTTAATAAATTTGTACACAATAAATACATATTTATAGTAAATAAATATATATGCAATAAGTATATACATATATGCATATGAGAAGCTTTTTTATTGTTTAACCTGGTCAATTGAAAGTATGCATGATTCCAGGAGACCAACTGCTAGTATGATGGTATAGATTTTGTTGGCTGCTGATATGCCCAAATGTACATTAGAGTTGTTTTATTTTTCATACTTTTTTTAAAACCCACATTTTCTTCATATGATTGGTAGTCAATCTAGAGTAAATTTGAGCCAGACTTTGGAACCATAATCTGCCCATGGCTATATAGGTCAAATTCACAGGGGAATTTATGCCAATTCAGGCAATTTGAAAATGTTCTTTCATTTGAATAGCTCTGTTCAAGCACAAGACATGCTGGGATTTGCCATTTTGGCTGCCATCACAATTACCCCTATCAGAATCTATGCACAGATGCTGAATGTGGGTAAAACTATTACTGGCAGGTTATGCTGGCGGCTCATACAAATGAATAATCATTGGCTCATGATCACCTCAACTCCCTAGATCACTGGAATGGCCCAGCTGGGCTGAGCAGGAAGCCTAGCTAACGAGACAGATTGTTCTTTCCTATAGCAAAAATGCATAATATGCAGGATTTCACAGAGCTGTCTTTTTAAAGTTCATCCTGAAAATTTTAAATGTATTTCAATGTTTTTATTCTTATCTTATTAAAGAAAAATACTGGTGTTATACATATAGTGCATGAGTAAGACAGACATTCAATTAGAGATTTAAGATTTTGAAATTAGACTTTCAGAGAACATTACTTTTCCCTAAGATATGTTGTATAATTGCTAATGAATAGCATCAGCCCAGCTGCTTACTATAAAATTGCCACTCTTGCACCGTGCCTGCCATAAAATGAGGGGCACAAAGATGATTATTAAAGTCAAACAGAAATTCTATTTTTGAATGACCCAATCTATCCTATATATTAAAGGCTAATATACAAATTGACGAAACTACAGAACAACCAGTCTCTGTGACATGATATGCACTGACCACCAGGGGGCAGACACTCAAAGCAGGAGCTGCCCCCTGGTGGTCAGTGCACTCTTACAGGGGGAGTGCCGCTCAGCCAGAAGCTGGGCTCATGGCTGGCGAGCACAGCAGTGGTGGCGGAAGCCTCTCACGCCTCCACGGCAGTGCTAAGGATGTCCAATGGTGTGCTTAGGCCCACTCCCCAGACTGAGAGAGGGCACAGGCCGGGCTGAGGAACCACCCCCAAGTGCATGAATTTTGTGCACTGGCCCTCTAGTCCTATATAATAAAAGCCCAGCGACCGAAACAGTGGAACGACCAGAAAGACCAGGGACCAGAATGACTGGGGCCCCTCACCCCTGTTGGCCCCTCACCCCAGCAGGGACCCCAAACCCCAATCAGGGGCCCCATCAGGGCAGGCCAGCCGGCTACCACCCATGCACCAGACCTCTATCCTATATAATAAAAGGGTAATGTACAATTGACCCTAATGGCAGAAGGACCAGAACGACCGCTCAACCAGTCACTATGAGGTGCACTGACTACCTCTCCTTCCCTTTTCCCAGCCAGCAGGCTCCGATTGCCCAATGGCGAACAGGGAACCTGGGGTCGGTGGTGGGGGGTGCATGTGGTGCCAGGCCAAGGCCCTCACCCCACAAGTTGCCCCACACACAGAGGGCAACCCGCGATGGGGCAGGGCCAGTGAGCAGGCAGCGGGGAAAGATGGCCCTGATCACAGGCCAGGCCTAGGGACCATACCCACTCATGAATTTTGTGCACTAGGACTCTAGTATAATACAAATGCAGCTAACAAAGTAAGTATTATTAGTGAGCTTTTTGGTCTATATTTACATTTGCTACTTTTCCTCTTCACAAAGTTACTGAGGATACAGCTTCCTCGTTATATTTGAATAGAGTGTTTACAATTTACTGTCCATTAGCATTAAAAGGCTATGTGCACTCTGTTCAGCAACGATTTCACTCTGAAGAACTAGACGGGGTGGAATGAGACAAAGGATCACTTTAATGTGTCCACATCAGAAAGGATGTTGATACAATGTTTCTAGATTCTGTGAAAAGGAAGAATATTTAAGAACAGGAAGCATGGAACTATTGCAAAAATGATAAAGCAAGACTTTTCCTCCCCTTCAAAACCTAACTTAATCTAATACCCTTGGTTCTGGAAAGGTATGAAATGTTTTCATATTGAGATAGTTGACTAATGTTGTTATAATACAATCTATAAATTCAGAATTTTCTTTTATTTTTTTAAGTATGGTTATTTATGCTGGCCTCCAAGATGCAGCAACGTGCTGCTGTGGTTTTTGTTTGTTTGTTTTTCATTCTACTGTTCCAGTCTCTATTCATCATTCTTCAGTTATACCTTAAATTTCTGCAGCTCTTCTCATTTATCACTTCATTTATTTGGCCTATGTAATCTAATATGTTAATATTACAATCTAACAACATACTCATGGTTTGTTCTGTTTATCTATATCTCCAGGTTATTTCTTTCACCTGTGCTCCAGTCTTGAAAAAACCAAACGGCAATCCAAATTAAAATTCCAATAAAGTCATAGCAGTTACCTCCGTTATACTCTCCCCACACCTGTTTTTTCTCTATGGCAGTGGTTCTCAACTTTCCTAATGCCGCGACCTCATGTTGTGGTGACCCCCAATTTCATTGTTACAAATTGAACATAATTAAAGCATAGTGATTAATCACAAAACAATATGTAATTATATATGTGTTTTCCGATGGTCTTAGGCGACCCCTGTGAAAGGGTCATTCGACCCCCAAAGGGGTCGCGACCCACAGGTTGAGAACCACTGCTCTATGGTATTTAACAGCATCAGTATGCACCCAGGGAAATCAGGAAACCTTGGATACATCACTGACTCCACCCTAGTCCACTCCACCAGAGCACAGGGTGAGTAGCTGCAAACAAAATGTTTGTGTATCTTCAAAATGACTTCTCCCCTGAAAAAGAAGCTAGAGCTCTTAGTGAGCACTAATTATGTCTACTCCTGTACTTGTTCTTTTTATTCCAGAGCCAATTCACACTTAGCATTTATGCTTAATTTATGCATTACTTCTTAGATAAATGCTTCTTGATGCATTTTCTTTACAAGATTTGGTTAGGTGCCTCTCCTTGGCCCTCTTATCACACATTGTCCATAGATTTTATAACACTTAACTCTCATGATTATGAAAGTATGTTCAATAGCTTCCTCTTCTAGATGATTGACTCTTGAGGGTAGGAAAGGTGTCTTATTTATTGTTATGTTCACAAAATCTATCATGTATGATATGATAAAAATTAAATGATCTTTTTACACACAAAAAACAACTAATTAGCCAAATTTTATAACAGAAGACATAAGAGCACTTCTTTTTATATCCTCTCCAAGTCACTACAGATTCATTGACTTAAATAAAGCTTTGTCTATATTTCCTCCTTATCCCTTATGAAAGTAAATGTGTCTCAAATCATAGTAAATAAGGAGTTTGTAAGATAAAATATAAAATGAAAGCATTGTAAAATTGTGTGTATACATTATATGAATTTTAGGATACCCAAGGCAATATTTTTCCATTAAAAAATGCCACTGCTCACAAAAGATAAGAAAAATTGTTAAGTATAGTCAAATTCTTGTTCAACCTGCATTGCCTTTAAGCAACTCAAGAGCCTTCATTTATAACTGCAAACAGCTTTTAGCATCCCCTGAAGAAAAGAGTGATCAGGGAAACTATGCTGAGAATCTAATGGGTCCCAGAGAAACCTAAAATGGTTTGTGGATGGCGGAATTTTCTCCCTCTTGAAGACACATTTTCTTTTCATATTCATTGTAAGAGAATATGTACATCATCACTGTTGCAGAGGTAGATTGACTTTATTGATAAAATTAGGCTCTCCCTGAATAAACAGAGCTGTGCCATTCAATTCAGAGGAAAGGTCACTGGACTAAGACTTCGGAGATACATTTTCCCCCATCCTGCCAACTTTAGTCAGGTCACTCTGATTACAGCCTTAAGACTTTTTTAAGCTTTCCTGGTTTTAGCCAAGCAGGTGGATTTAGTTAACTGTTGTTCCACTTACTGCATTTACCAGGAACACATAAAGCTATGTTAATACATATATATTATAAACTATAAAACAAAAAAATGGATATTAATGCGTTTTTATTATCATCGATATAGTTAATAGTTAGATTTATTTAGAATCCTACCAGGGCAAGTTACTTAACCTCTGAAACCATTTACCCTTTAAAAAACAAGCATAAAAAATAGAAATTTATAAGGCCGTTGGAAAAATTAAATTAGGTACTTATAACTTGGGGCATAATATATGTTCGATAAATACTATGTCTTTGAATATATAATTCCTTAAAAAATATTTTCAAAAAATAAATTATAAATGAAATTTCTTTATGTTAAGTAAGTAGATTGAAATAGAGTTAGCATTTTTCATGAATTAAGAAATGCAAGATGATATGGAAACTCAGCATATCTTCTTTAGAAAAGGGAGAGTACACCATTTTTAGCTCTAAAATAACATTACCACTTAAAAATTCTAAGATGAACATGACTTTATTTTTTTTTTTGCATAAGGCTTTTATTATTTTTTTAATTAAATCTTTATTGTTCAGATTATTACATTTGTTCCTCTTTTTTCCCCCCATAACTCCCCTCCTCCCAGTTCCCGCCTCACCCTCCGCCCTCACGCCCCACCCACTGTCCTCATCCATAGGTGCACGATTTTTGTCCAGTCTCTTCCCGCATCTCCCACACCCCTTTCCCCCCGAAGAATAGTCAGTCCATTCCCTTTCTATGTCCCTGATTCTATTATGATCACCAGATTATTTATTCACTTGATTCTTAGATTCACTTGTTGATAGATGCATATTTGTTGTTCATAATTTGTATCTTTACCTTTTTCTTCTTCTTCCTCTTCTTAAAGGATACCTTTCAGCATTTCATATAATCCTGGTTTGGTGGTGATGAACTCCTTTAGCTTTTCCTTATCTGTGAAGCTCTTTATCTGACCTTCAATTCTGAATGATAGCTTTGCTGGATAAAGTAATCTTGGTTGTAGGCTCTTGGCATTCATCACTTTGAATATTTCTTGCCATTCCCTTCTGGCCTGCAAAGTTTCTGTTGAGAAATCAGCTGACAGTCGTATGGGTATTCCCTTGTAGGTAACTGACTTTATTTCTCTTGCTGCTTTTAAGATTCTCTCTTTGTCTTTTGCTCTTGGCATTTTAATTATGATGTGTCTTGGTGTGGTCCTCTTTGGATTCCTTTTGTTTGGGGTTCTCTGCGCTTCCTGGACTTGTAAGTCTATTTCTTTCACCAGGTGGGGGAAGTTTTCTGTCATTATTTCTTCAAATAGGTTTTCAATATGTTGCTCTCTCTCATCTTCTGGCACCCCTATAATTCTGATGTTGGTACGCTTGAAGCTTTCCCAGAGGCTCCTTACACTATCTTCGTATTTTCGGATTCTTTTTTCATTTTGCTTTTCCAGTTGGGTGTTTTTTGCTTCTTCGCGTTTTGAATCTTTGACTTGATTCTTGCGCTCCTCTGGTCTACTGTTGGGTGTCTGTATAATATTCTTTATTTCAGTCAGTGTATGCTTAATTTCTAGTTGGTTCTTTATCACAAGATCGAGGGTCTCATTAGATTTCTTGAGGATCTCACTACATTTATCGGCAGTCTCACCAGTCTTTTCGAGGGCCTTACTAAGTTTATCAGCAGCTTCTAGACAGTTCTTGAGAGACCTTAAAAGTGTGGTTTTGAGCTCTATATCTTCCATTTCTGACATTTGCGTCCTGTTTCTTTGTCTCTGCATTTTTTTATCTTTTCTTGGTGCACCCCCTAGTGGTCTTTGTGCGCAGTCTTGTAGTTAAGCCTTGATTGTTGTTGGTAATACCAGGGGTGATTTGACCTCCAGGTAACTGGCTATGAGAGTCAGCTGTGTCTGCAGTGGGAGAGCTTCTGTCTAAGATGAACATGACTTTAATTTTAAAGGAATACAGGAATATAACAATTGTATAATAACTATGCAATTTGATAATTTAATTGAAAGGCTAGAGGAACTAAGAGGATAAAAAAGAAATGGAAAAAAGAAGACATTACTAACAAAGAAAAACAGCACTGATAAAATGAGAATCTGAAAACTTCAAGCCCTGACTCTTACTCTAAAGATTTCTACCAATTAGACATATTTTATATTATACCATTATTCGCCGTTCTTTTAAGAGTGGGGACTCTGGCACTGAGAACTACCATCAAACAGCACTACGCCTGATGCATAATAAGAACTCAATAGGCATTAGCTAGTACTACTATTGATATCTTTGTGAGTCTGTGCTTTTTAAAATCCTGATTCACCAACAGATAAAGAGATCTCGACTGTTGATTGTCACATACTAAGTTGCCATTCTTAGAAATGGCAGAGTGAGTGAGACAAAGGAGATGGAGAGCTGAAAGGATGGGCTTGTTTCCCAAGCTCGATGGAGCTTGCATGGGCCAAAGCAGGAGGCAGAGTTTGGTGTAGGATTTCAAAACCTTTTCATTAAATATAGTTCTTGTTCAAAAGTATCCCAGGTCTCTGATGATTGTAACTCCTCAGTAAATATGAAACAATCAATAAACTGTTAACTCCCTCTCTTGTTTCTCCCCGCTGCACAAAATGCAGGGGTTCATTGAAGCCTGCACTCAGAAACCCACTGACTCAAGCCTTCTCTTCATTTTGGAAGGTTTCACCTCCTGTGACCTGTCAGAAAGCTGAACAACCTGCAGAAACAAATGTATAAATTCATCTTCTCTGACTTCAGTCCTAATATCATCTCCTGGAGGGTTCCCTGCGATGTTTCTGGATTAGCTTTTTTAGTTCTTTGCATTCCACACACACAGATATCAAACTGGAGACGGTTTCCATCTCATATGATTCTTAATAAAGTCAATGCACTATTAGGGAAATTAAAAGTGGAAAAAATCGGGTTGTGAATTGTTAACTTGTTCACTTAGAATGAAACTATAAGCAATGTTTTTCATTTTACCATTAATTGCATAGGGAAATTTGGTGAATTACATTTTGCACCAAGTTTTATATTTTACGAATTACATTTTGGAGAGATAAAAATGAGATTAGGGCTGGCAAGCTTTTTCTCTATGGGGCCAGATAGTAGATATTATAAGCTTTGTAGACTACACATAATCTTAACAGGCAGGTCATTTCAAAGAGACTTCTGCTGAGTGTAGCCCTCGGGCCATGCATTGCTGATTCTTAAATGAGACATTACACATACTTTAAAATAACTGTGTTAAGGGGGAAGATGCAGAAGGAGTGGGATATGTGAAAAACACACACACACGTTTTGTTTTGTTTTTTGGAATAGGAGAATTGTTAAATGAGAATATACTTAGAATCTAGTTCTTAGAGATGCACCTAAATGCAAAACAGAGAACCAAAGAGAATATATTTGAGCAATGCATTGAGGCAAAATCCTAATTGATGATGATTTCGCTCATGTTTCTGCAGCTCCGTAGACTGTTCGTTCTTTTCGAAGGGTGTGTAGAGATGATACAATTGATAAATCTGGGCATGCTTTGCTGAGCTCTGTTTCCCTTTCCCTCAGGGATCGGATTTCCAGGAAGTCAGAAGTTTCCTGTCTCCCCAAAGGCTGGCTCCCCTCCTCGTATATGGAGAAGCTAGCTCCAAGGCCAGCATTGCCAGCTCCAGGTGGGCCAGTGTGCAGAGTTAGATAGTTTCATGTTAGCAGATTCATGGGGTTAAAATACCTGTTAATGTCCTCCATCTTGGTCTCTATGAGGAATAGAGAAGTTCTTTGGTCTCCCTGTGCAATTTCTTATGTGTTATGTCTCAAATTCTTTAGAACCAAAGCAGGGGAAATGGGTGGAGAAGGCTGCCAGAAATCCCAATACTCATGTGGACATTATGTACGTACTAGAGGCCTGTTGCATGAAGAGATTCGTGCAATAGGCTTTCCCTTCCCCTGGCTGCTGGCACCGGTTTTCCTCCAGCGCCCGGGACCCAGGCCTTCGCGCTGGCCAGAGCCGCCTTCAGTCTTCACTCTGCAGCTTCACGCCTACATATGCAAATTAGCTGCCATCTTTCTTGGCAGTTAATTTGCATATCATGCTGATTAGCCAATGGGAGGCGCAGGGAAGATACGGTCAATTACCATGTTTGTCTATTATTAGATAGGATATGTGTTATTAAGTTGTATTTCTTTCTTTCTCTCTTACTCCACCGGTATTTCACTTCATTAGTGTGTGTGTGCAGAGGGCTAGACACGTTGTAATTTGGGGGGCATATATTAAAACATTTCTGACAGCTGTGTCCCTTTTTCCTGAAAACCCCAAAGATTAGACTCGGTAGTTGGATTACTCTTTCTGTTTGAAAAAGTAAGACCACAAGGAACATGACAAAGCTTTGGGAACTGTGGAATCTTCACTATTTAGACCTTATAAACTTGGCCACCTTCTGTTAGGATTCAGCACAGTTCTTTATTTCTGTGTTTGACTAACGGGATTTTCTATGAAAGCTACCTGGAAATTTTTAGAGTCTCTGAGCTTTATTCTCTTGATGCATTAAAAGAAATTCAGAGTAAGCAATGGGTATTCAAGGAAGATAAAACTCACCAAACTCTGAACACAGCAGGGATTCCCCAAACCTAGCACCCTGATTATGCACTCTGAGATTTGGTATTCATATCCCAAGCCCAAGTGGAGCAGAACGGATGAGTTCTGGCCCATGGGGCCAGCCAGGCAGTGGCTCTATAGCCCTAAAATATCTTCTCAAACAGAACCCTCTTGTGTAAATCGACCCATACAAGGTGAATATATAGCACAATCACAAATATATCCACTTTGTCATGTAATTCAACCACATAATGTCCTCTGTGCTATCTTGCACATCCATCAGCATCTCTCTCTTCTCTGAGTCAGCCTGCTTACCTTCCCCCAAGCAAATCTCATACCCACACCCCAGCTTAATTCCCCTATGGTTTGCAAATCACTGTTTGCCATCAGTTCAGCCTGGGATCTACTGAAATTGATGCATTAAACTTCAGACTTAGATTTTTCCACAGTTTGCATTGGGCAGTTGGGCAGTTGATTCTGATATGCAGTGATAACTCATATTTCAGGGCCCAAGACAGGCTTGGTAGAAAGTGAACATAGCTATCTGTGTTCAAGCCACAGAAAGCTGTTGTACTTGCTCTGGAGTGGGTGCTGTCATTAAGGCCAAACCTTAATGTATAAACTAATGAATGGGAGGGTCATGGGAATGGAGATAAAATCACCTATAGACTCAGACATAACCCATTTTGGTTTTCATTCACTGGCTCTTCAATGAACATGACTAATGGAATTCAACAAATTCAGGTGCTAAGTACTATCACCCGATTTTCTTTTTAACTCCTCAGAAAGAAACAATGGAAAAATCATATAATCAGGCACAAGGCACAGTGATGGCAACTTCAAGCAAATAAATAAATATAAAAGCATTCTGGAATTTGACTCAGACAATGCAGATCAGAATTATAACTATGGTTAAAAGTACACATGTTGCTAGTCTGAGGAAAACAGCTTGCCACAATTCCCTCACGGTGTTCTGCCTCATCTTTCGGTTTTCTATGAGTAATTTCTGAATGCAGGAGTTACTTTCCTGGGTACAAGGAAGAAGGTAACTAAGCATATTTTACTGTTTAATTCATGTGTCTTCTGGGTATCTCTCTGTCCAATTTTTTTCTACTATAAGGACACCATTCATATTGGATTTAGTGGCAATCCTAACTTACTATGATCTTAACTTGATTATATTTACAGACATGTGATATTCACAGGATCTGGGGGGGGGTATGATTTTTTAATTTTAATTTATTTTATTAGTGAGAGTATTACAGATGTTCCCCCTCCCCTCCTTTTACCCTCCATTACCCATCTCCCACTTGGGTGGATATGAATTTTTGTAAGCTACTATTCAACTCAGCATAAGTTGTATAGAAAAATATTTTGAGCTATTAGAAGTGAAAGTGACCTCTTTAAATCATATGACCTTCTCTGGTACCTGCTGCATGGGTGTGAGTCGGTGTGGTGGACTTTTTCCAACTCCAGCACAATGTCTTTGAACCAATATGGAACTACCACTCTGAGACTCCATCGTGAAGATGAGCACAAGCAGAAGTGTTCTTTCACACCAGCCAGTGTTGCTCAGTGGTTAGCCTATCAGCCTGTGCACCAAAGGTCTTGGCTACAAGTTCCAATTAAGGGCACATACCTAGGTTGCAAGTTTGCTTCCTGCCCCAGGTTGAGGCACGTGTGGAAGGCAACCAGTCGATATGTCTCTCTCACATTGATGTCTCTCTCTCTCTCTCTCTCTCTCTCTCTTCCCCTTCCTCTCCACCCTCCCTCCCTTTCACTCTTTCTGAAAAGCAATGGGAAAAATATCTGCAGGTGAGGAAGAAAGAAAATTAAAAAAAAAATTATATTGAAACCAAAAATAACATGTATTACCTACCCAAGCTTTTTGCATATCTATATGTATGATTTTTTAAATAAAAAATACATAACCCTTCATTATTCATCACAATTTTTTAATGTCAAAACTATAAAGGAACTATATGAACACGCTGAAGTGCATATTCTATTGATTGTAAAAATACATACTATAAAAAACTTGTACTTCAACAACAGTTTGAAAAAATTTGCATTTTTTAAAAACTATCAAATCTATAACTTTCAAAAAACTGAGATATTTCAAAAACATCTAAAAATTCAAATACAATATTTATTCTTAAAAACTTTAATATGTTCCATGTAAATGTTCATATAAGTACCAGCCAATAAAGTATTACTTATGCTATGATGTATTATGAACAGCACAAAGAATGGAGAGATTCATTCCACATGGAAAAGAGACAGAGCACGTGATGTTTTCACTGAGTCTTAAAAGATAATTATGTGAAAAGAGGAAGGCTAAGTTCTATGTAGAAAAAAAGCGCAATGCAAAATGAACTGAAATATGAAAAAAAAATATATTTTTACTTCCATGTTAAAATGTCTTCATATGGGGTTGAGGTTAGAGGAGAAATCTGGCTGGAGGCAAATGTTTGCAGTATACTTACATATGGTGGTTGAAACCTTGGGTGGATGTGAAATATCCAGGAGGCATAGAACTTCTTATCCAAAAAAGAAAATTCAACATTTTAAGAAGGAGCAGAGGAAGAAAAGAAGCTTGCAAAAGTGATTATCACTACAAGTATAATAATATAATATTGGAATCTGATGATACAAAAAGCCATAAGAGGATTGTGAAAACCTAACATTGAGTGAAGTGACAGTTTATAAAGTCTTAGTCATTTGTACTGAGATTGAAATGTTGTACAGGTACTAGGTAAGCGTTGCCAAGGGTGATAGAAATTAGTCATCTATTTGAGGACCAGCCTTCAGTAGATGTGTTTGGTGATGGAGCTGGTGTTTTTTATTTTGTTTTTGAGGAGTGCTGTTGGGGAACAATAAGAAAATCATAAAAGCATCACACATACTTTAGAAGGAGAGTTGGAGGAGCCGTTTGAGAGTTTATGTTTTATGAAGTGAACACATAATATATTGCTTGCATAAGAGAAATAAATGACTGATTTTAGTTCAGTTCAGGATCATTTATGACAAAAAAAAATCAAAACCTGTGTGCATCATGCCTTATCCTAGTCTAACTCACATTCTTACAACAACAAATAGAAAGAAATGTCATGCATTTGCCTATGAAGGATATAGGTAAATTCATATCATGAGACTACAAATGGCATACTTAAGTTTTATCAGGCCTAATAGTCTCAAAAATGCTATTTAAAATACATTAGGATTTCAAGTAAACCACCCTTGGGTATATTTAACAGAATCTGGTATATAAGAATTTTAAAACTACTTTATTTAGTATCTTATTTCTTGCTCTGCTAGATGGCTAACAAGTAGCTACAATACTCATTTTGAGAGTAACTTAGAAACCAGTTGCTTTTTGATTTATCTCTTTGAATACAAAGCTTAAAGGATAGGTTTCTCTAGTCATAACAATTCCATGGGTAAGATTTGATTGTAAGGATAGGAAAAGATCTTTATATTGATTAAGCAGAATGCATAAAAATTCTTACCATGGAGTTTCTTGCTTGGACATAGACAAGATCTTCAGGAAATGGAGATGAAATAGACAAATATGGGGTAAAAACTAATGTATTAGTTCAAGAGCAAGAACATTTGTATTTATATGTATACATTATATAGTTTCCTAGCTAAATACTTGATCATACAGAGAATCAAAAAGCAAGGGTTGTTGGGAAGAGTGGAGGCATGAATAATCAAGAACCTGAACATTAGGAATTTGAGAAAAAAATCTAGAATTTCAAGAGATGTGTATTTTGGTGGCTGCAACACAGGAGAATGAAATGACAATTTAATGGTTAGGGGAGAAAAGGAGATTAAAGTTTTTGTGTGAAGAGAAAGAAAGGAACTTATATTAGTATTTGCTGTACCTGAAAATGCAAACATGACTTCCTTCAGATCATTCGAATTTAATGGCAATAACTTATATTGGGGTGTGGAGATGGATGGGAAGTAAGAAGCAGAAAAAGAAAATTGATTACTGTTAATATCACCTTTAAAAAAAAAATCCCAGGATTTGGTGGTGTGGGGAAATATGGGTTAAATTAGATTTTTAAGGAAATAAATATACTAATATGGAATTTAAATTACAGCAATCAATCATTTGCAAACACCAGGTTCACTTAATGACCCCTCTTCCTTCCATAGTCTTTGTGAAGCACAGGTTCCAATCCTGCTGTTTTCCCTGCATCTCTCATTGACAGAGTAATATCACAGACAAGACTGCTATTTCTTGTGTGAGGAAATTGGCCCAGCAACTGATCCATGAATGTTCCTAGATTTTGGATTATGGAAAAGCACATGTGCATAAGAAAGAGCACATTCACACCTCAGCGGCTGGCGAAGCTTCTGTCTCTGCTGTTTACCATGATAGGAGACGCCAATGGGACCTTAGCCCAGCTGTGGGAAGTTGAGTCTTGGTTTCCGCCCTTTGTACCTGGCATAGTATTATATGTCAGCCATGGACTCCTACTGTTGTTGATTGAGGTGGGAAGCCTTTATTCTTCCTCTAGTAACAAATCCCTCTTTTCTCTGAAAAACAACGTAATTCGCTGGGAGTGACCCACATGGACTTGTGCCTCAGATCTTCCCAGAAACGTTACCCAATTTTCCCAGCCAGTGATCAGTTTATGGACAGGCAGAGTACACAAACTCCCCAAGCTAAGGGCCACAGGGGGCTCTTCTGCCTAAGCCTTAAGAAGATTCTCTTCCCACAGGGCTTTTCCAATGTCAGGATGAAAGTCATTCCCCACCATCAAAACAGAATGAAAGAAAAGGATCCCTGAAGCTATTTCTTGAGCCCCAAGCCAAAATATTCTAGGTTTTTCTGTTACTTAACCCAACAAATTTATTTTTGTGCCTAAGCTAATTTGCGTTGTAATGCTATATTAATAGTAATAAGTGATAGACACACTAAGAAAATACAGGGTAGTGCAAAAATCAGTTTACAGTTGTTTGTATGAAAAAAATACAATAATCCTATATAATAAAAGTATAATATGCAAATTTTCTCCTTGACTGGGAGTTGGACCAGGGGGTGGGGCCAGTGGTGGCAGCAGCAGGAGGCCAGGGGAAGGGACACACCCTGGCTGGCAGCCAGCAGCCGCTAAGGAACATACTTATGCATGAATTTCATGCATTGAGCCTCTAGTCTATGTATATAAAAGGCTAAGTGACCAATCATCTGATGGACCGACCGGCATAAAGGATGGCATATGCACTGGCAATCCTATCTAATAAAGAAGGAATATGCTAATTGACCCTCACACTGTCAGAAAGATCGCAGTGCCC
Source organism: Myotis daubentonii (assembly GCF_963259705.1). Lineage (NCBI taxonomy): Eukaryota > Metazoa > Chordata > Mammalia > Chiroptera > Vespertilionidae > Myotis > Myotis daubentonii. The sequence continues at coordinate 213,661,006 of NC_081840.1, read as the reverse complement.
ACATCCAATAAGGAAGGAATATACTAATTGACTGGCCTGTCCTCAAAGATGATGGCACCCACAGCTAATAAGAAGGGAATATGCTAATTGACTGCCTCAAAGATGGCGGCACCCAGTCCCTTCAACCCCACTGGGGAGGCATACGTTCCGCAAGGCCGGGTCCACCTCCAGAGATCTCCAGTCCCCTCAGCCCCCCAGCTGCCCAGGGCTGGCCCGAGGTGCAGGCAAGCCTCAGATGGCAGCTGCCCAGCCACCCAGGGCCACTGAGACTTAGGTAACCAGGGTTGGTTGAGGCTTGCACTGCCGGCAGTGGCAGCAGCAGGGGTGTTATGGGCATTGCCTTCCCCTAATTGCCAGGTTGCCTCCTGCCCCTGAGGGCTCCCGGACTGTGAGAGGGGGCAAGCTGGGCTGAGGGACCCCCCTCCAGTGCATGAATTTTCATGCACCGGGCCTCTAGTTTAAAAATAAACATTTACTTGAACATGCACAATACATATAAAGCTCTCATTGCTGCCAATTGCATGCATGTGTTTCAATCTGTCATTGTCAATTGAGAGTTTAGTTGTTTTTGTTGACATTCAACGTGAACCACATCACGATTTATTCATCAGTCTTTAATAATGGACAAAGTAATGAGCCCCACACCATTAATGAGTCTATTATAAGTAATAGTATTGATTTTTTTATCAGATTGCCAAAAATTGTAAGCGAAAACATCCGATGCATTGAAAGACAGGTGATGTTTTTATAGTAACCTAACGAATATCGGTGTGACTTCACACTTATATTCTCCTCTCTTTCACATCTATAGCATAAAGCATGACATTATTTACGCTTGCTGGTTGTTCATACAGTCGGTCACTTAGCCATATATATATAAAATATTATATTATATATACTATTTTGACATGTAATTTTTTTCAGTAACGTAATTACCATACGAATCTTTTTTGTAATTAATTTCCTTGCAATGTGCATGAATCTGTGCATTGGGTAACTAGTTAATAAATAATAATATAAGAATAAACTCAGTTTCGAGTACTCATAACTGTTAACCTACTTTTGTTACACCCTGTATTAGTTTGTTCATGTTGGATGCTGCTTTGAAAGAACTATTTTTAAAGCAGTATATTTTTAAATGTTCAGATGAATAAAACATACAGTGTAACTTTTTCTTGTATAAAGACCACCTTGATTTCTCTCAACACATTATGCTAAGGGTAGTTAATTTTACATAAAGAAAAGAAGTTTGTATGGGGCAACGATGAGCCTTAACCTTTCTGTGTTATGTTAAGTTTTCTGCTGGAAAGTTATTGAGTGAATAAGGTATATTTGTAATCACAAAGAGAGTTCATCAGTCTGTGAAGCATTTTTCTTCCGTGGTTTCGCTGTAGTGAGAACAGTTTTCAGAGTCTTTGAATGTGTGAGATGGCCGAGTGACTACATCAGAGACTGTGAAAAAAGAGTGTAAAAATGAGAAATAAGAACTAAATATATCAGCCCCACACTTTTGTTTTTTCTTGTGTGTGTGTTTTTCTTTTGACAGTAGTGGGGGTAGATGTGAATGAGGACAAACTGCACTTTTTAAGTGCTATGTTTCTTGAAATACATCAAAGAGCCTGGGAGAAAGCAGAAAACTCCAGCTAGACTTCAAGAGAGTTTCCACCCCTGCCCCATTAAAAACATTGACAACTATAAAGAAAATAAAAGAATTGCATTAGACCTAAGTGATCTCAGGAAAGTGGCAGAAAACTAACAGGTAAATGAATAGCTTGTTATAATTTTATTTTATCATTCTCTTCTTGAAAAACAAAAGCAGAGAAATGACTGAACTTAAGCCCATTCCAGAAGAGCCACAAAATTACATTTTCCTCCTGTTGTTTATCATGTGTAGAGAATATCTTTTATTCAATCAATTCTATAAGTGCAAATCAATAGCACAACAGACAATTCCAATCAAATAACCTTCACAAATGACCTAGTGCATGCTAGGCAGTGAGCTAGTCTCTGTATAAAAGATAAGTCACAACATAGCCCCTGGTCTCAGGGAGCTCAGAGGCAAGTAAATCTAGACAATCTAGGACAAGAAAATAATTATTCAAGCAACATGTTCTGTTCCAGATGGCCATGTTCAGTATTATTTATTTAGATGATACCACAGAGGCCCAGACTACCCAACTAGAAGTTGAGTAAATATTTAGTCTTCCAAATGTAATCATTATTTTAACCAAGCAGTAGATTCTGGGAAGTAATTTAGTAGTTTAGATATATTTTGAAATATCTTACTTGGTCCTGCTCTTTGTGCTTAGGAAAGCTGCTAGCATAGTACTGCCATGGATACCCAGAAAAGAAGGCATGCTCTGAAATCTGCTCCGGACCACTAACTCTACTCTGACCAAAAAGGAGAACTACTTGAGTGCAAGCAGAAAAAGGCTTATAAAATTGATTAGTGGTCGTTGAAGTCAGTAAGGAGTCTCTTGCAATAAGAGCTTTAGCAAAACCCAGCTGGTGTGGCTCAGTGGTTGAGTGTGGATCCATGGTCAGGAGGGCACATGCCAGGATTAAGGGCTCAATCCCAAGTAGGGGGCATGCAGGAAGCAGCAGATGGATGATTCTCTCTCATTATTGTTCTCTCTCTCTCTCTCTCTCTCTCTCTCTCTCTCTCTCTCTCTCTCTCTCTCCTCCTCCTCCTCCTCCTCCTCCTCCTCCTCCTCCTCCTCCTCCTCCTCCTCCTCCTCTCTCTGAAATCTATAAAAACATGTGTGTTTCTTTCTTTCTTTTTTTAAAAAAAAAGAGCTTTAGCAAGAATGATGAAGATTTGGACCAGCTCTGGTAATAATGGAAACATTGCTGGAGCAGAGGTGGGAAGATATATTTTGGAAGGTAGAGCATTCAGATAAAATGATGGATTGAATCTGGGATGGGAAAGATAAAGAATAGTGAAAAACAATTGCTAGACCTTTGGTCTGAAAACATGGAAAGATGGACTTATCATTAACTGAGATTGGAAAACTGTCAAAAAGAGGGTTGAGAGAGCAAGAACTTGAGCTGTTTTTGCCATGTTCACTTTGCTATATCTACTAGAAACTCAGCAAAGTACAGTATGAAGTTGGATTTAAGTATCTGAAGTTCAGGGTTGAACACTGAGCTCTAGATATAAACTACAGTGACATGAATGTGTATGTCTGTCTGTCTACAAAGGGAGTAAGGTCAGAAAAGGGGGGAAAAAATGTGCTCTAAGGGCTAAATCTAAGGGTGATATGAGGGTAGAGAGCTGAGGGACCACACAAAAAAGAAGAGGAACAGCAACTGGGGATGGAAGAGTCCAGGAGTAGATGCTGCTCTGAAAGCCAAAAGAAGAAAGTTTTGTCAGGTAGAGAATCAGAGCAGTCAAAATAGGCAGAAATATGCAAAGTTTGAGGAAACTTTAAAAACAAGAGATTACAATTGGCAGAATTTAATTTGGAGTTGACATGGGCAAAAGAAGAAATGCTTATTTCACCTTTTTCTAATATAACTGGTCCAAGATATTGCATCCTAAGAGAAAAAGAAAATGATTGCTTTAGAGATAAAACCAAGGAGTTACAGCACATTTTCCATAGAAACCATCTGTCTGTTCAGATGAAACTGAAACTCTTTAGCTCTGTGAATATAATTTATTTAATGCCCAGAAAAAAAAAATTATACTGCTCTGAATACAGCTGCTAAATGCAACTAAAGGAAGTAGCTTGTTTTCTGAGATAAGTAGAAGAATTATGAACATTTTTTTTTTACATCGAAAAAGCAGGTTCCATAAACGATTCTTGAGAACAACAAGATAGCTAGCTTTTTAAAAATGATGATAATGATGCACTTTGAAGCAGACCTCAAAATTATCTGTCTTTAATAGAAAGTCATTATGCATTTTGACATAATGCGAGAGCGAGTGCTGACTGACATTTCCAACTGGGAGAAGTTAAATAGTACCCTATCAGCTAGCAAATAGCAAGTGATTCTTGGTGATGAAAATCATTATGACATTTTCTCTATAATGTGTGCATCCTTGAGCGGAAGGTGATTTACTTGGGATCCAACAGGAGAGGAACACTTGGGGATGCAAATAGTTCTCTTCAAGATGACTGTTTATGCTGGAATATTAAGCTCCCATTTGTGGTGAATGGCAAAGCAGATGGCTAAATAAAAATATTTTGTCAAGTTTGTAACATAAACTACCTAGTTGTAGGAAAAATGTCTTTCTCATCATTGGAAGTAGCAGAGAGTGAGGAATAAACATAAATAGACTAATTTTTCCCGGATAGAGTTCCCCTTTGGGAACCTGTTAATTTAAATAAGTCTCCACAGTCAACAAATTAGTCAATCATGCACATAGTCAAGAGATATTTGCTGAGCTTCTACTATGCTTAGGCACGGATTTTGTTGCTGTGAGGATATAGATAGCAATGACACATACATTCTGACATGCTGATTCTGATGTATGTGCAATTATTGGTGGAAATCTAATGCCTCTAACTAAATGATCTCAGGCTAACATTAAAATGAAGTTGCACACTTTTCTCCCAAACACAATATAGCTATCCCCTTTTTCCTTTTGATAGTTACTTTTCCATCTCTTTCAAATCACTGGCACTCCATTACTACATTTTTTAAATCGAAGATAAGTAGACATAAGCTATCCAAAACCTATCCCTTCACCAATAAATAGAACATTGTGCACTTACTATTTTTGTTTACTTTCTGTCTTGATGGGAAAAAAATCCCGCCAGTTTTCTAGTCTACCACTTCCATATTTACTCCAGCTTACTTCATCTGATTGGAGGTTTCGTTATTTTTCTACCCCCTATTCTTCTCTCCTTCTTCCTTGCTAACGTAACCTTGATTTTGTGGCAAGGCCAGGACGATGACCATGACTAATGCCAGTCTTAAAAATGTCATGCCCACTATTTTTAGCATTCATAAGTAATATATATATACATGTATATGTATATGTATATGTATATGATATATATATATATATATATATATATATATATATATATATATCCAGTTCTGATTAATACAATTTAATTTGATGTCTGCTGGAGAGGTGGCTGGGCAAGTTATTGCATTCCATGAACGAGAGGTTAGGGGTTCAGATGTGGCTCTCCTCCCTGCCTTCAATGTCAGCATGACGGCTAGAGATTCACAGCCATCATCCGGTCCTGTGCGAAAGAATTTGGACCTTCCATCACTGAGCCACTGAACAAAAACAGTGTAATCTCCTACTTTAAAACTTCTTGTATTAAAAAAAAACATACACACACACAAACAAACAAAAACACAAAATAAGGCCTAGCCAGTTTAGCTCAGTGGATAGAGCCTTGAGCTGCAGACCAAAGAGTCTTGGGTTCAATCTGGTCAAGGGCACATACCTCTGCCCTGGTCAGGGCACTTGCAGGAGGCAACCAATCCATGTGTTTCTTTCACTTCGATGTTTCTGTCTGTCTTTTCCTCTCTCGTCTACTCTCCCTAAAAATCAATGGAAAATATATCCTCAGGAGAGGATTAAAAGAAACAAACAAACAAAACCTGTTATTAGCTTAATAACCTGGGGTAGACTTGTTTCCTTGTTTATTTTTTTTTCCATCAAAAGACAATTTTAAGGGATCTACCTTTCCTCTTCACATCCTCAGAGTACATGCTCGTACGTTTTCACCTAACTCTGCACAATTTTCAGTCATTCCCTTTCTAGTCTCACCTTCCCAAACCTGTTAATGTGCTCCACTTTCTGCTACTCAAAAAATCAACATGAGCAAACAACAACCCATGGGGGATGGGGGGAAACAAAAACATGTGATTTACATGTATAAAATATATACTTCCTTTCTCTCTGAGTTTTTAGCAGAATTTTGCTTTTACTGCATTTGACAATGAATGGAAAGATAAGTGATTAACTGCCTCTTCATGCGTCTTTTCTTCTTTTAACTGAATATAGCTTATCCACATTTCTATTCCCTTTACCATGAAGTTTAAAACTCTGCATTGTTACAGACTAATTACCGAATGAGAAAATAATAGAACATAAAATACACCTTCTTTCCTTTTTATTACTAAGAGATCATTTTAAAAAATACCTGCAATTTCCATAGTATATTTTCAAATGCCATATATGGAGTTAACCGCATATATCCTTTTAAGGACATTCGTAAAAATCGTAGTATAGCAAACCAAAAAAAGAAGTTTAAATTCTTCTAATTTGAATTCCATTGTCAAATCTACTTTTTCTAAAATCTATCTTGCGGACATTCTTTCGGCACATTTTCAAGTTACACACAGTGCTCAGGTGATGGGTAAGGCATTTTCAGAATGCCACTGGTCAATCAAACCTTCTGTCAGATACAAAACAGAGTGACAAGCCTCGCTCCCCCGCTGCTGCTAGCTCACTAATTCAAGAATTGTGCAAACTCACGGATGCTGCTGCTCCCACTGGGAACTGAGCTAGTGCTGCTACTTTTTTACTGGTGGCACCTCACAAAATTAAGAAAACTACAGTATGCTCCTTTTTTTCTGAGACAAGGAAAAAACAAAACAAAACTGTCCTGGGATTCTTTCCAAAGATAAATAGGCAATACATGTCCTCAAGCTCTTTTTTTTTTTTTTTTCTAGTTAGGAACATGCAAAAGACATAGAGGCATTCCGTTTTTTATTACTGGTGAGCAGACTAGCGGGAAATGTTTAATTTAATTTATGCCTAGTGCCCTTATGATCTTTCATTTAGAGAGATGTGATAATGACTATGTTAACATATTCTGTCTATGGTGAACTTGAAGATATATATCAATGCAGTCAATAAAGGTAGGAAGTTGGAATAAGGTGAAAAGAAATGTCAAGAAGATGTAAGGTATTGTGTCTGTTCATAGTATCTTTTTTTTCCTTTTTCTTTTTCTTTTAATCTTTATTGTTGAAAGTATTAAATAGGTCCTCCTTTTCCCCCCATTAACCTCTTCCAGCCTGCTCCCGTCCTTCCCCCACACCAGGCCCTCACCACCCCATTGTCTGTGTCCATAGATTATGGGTTATGCATATTTGCATTCAAATTCATTGGTTGATCTCTTCCCACCCAAAGCCAGTTTGGCTCAGTAGATAGTGTCGGCCTGTGGACTAAAGGGTTCTAGGTTCCATTCCAGTCAAGGGCACATGCCCAGGTTGCAGGCTTGATCCCCAGTATGGAGCCTGCAAGAGGCAGCCGATCAATGATTCTCTCTCATCATTGATGTTTCTATCTCTCTCTCTCTCTGGAAATAAAAAGTTCATAGTATCTTTCATCTCTAAAAATGGGGAAAAGCAGAGTTCAGGTACTAAGGCTACTGATACATCTCAGTACAACCCAAACATAGGGGCTACCTCCACCGATCTTTTATTTGATTTACTGAATTATTCAGTCTGTTGTGCTATTCTCATCCCATGTTTATTTTCATTCAATTATATGAGAGCAATATAAGAATTTCAGAGTATTTTTAATATCTATGCCTGCAATTACTTAATGATCTTAGGTTAAGTGCTCAGTTTTAGTCTATTATATCGCATCGATCTTATTATACTCTTAAAGTCACACAACCTAAGGAAGACCTTTTTTTTATTTATTAAATCTTTATTGTTCAGATTATTACATTTGTTCCTCTTTTTTTCCCCCCATAGCTCCCCTCCACCCAGTTCCCACCCCACCCTCCACCCTCACTCCCCACCCACTGTCCTCATCCATAGGTGCGCGATTTTTGTCCAGTCTCTTCCCGCATCTCCCACACCCCTTTCCCCCACAAGAATAGTCAGTCCATTTCCTTTCTATGTCCCTGATTCTATTATAATCAACAGTTCATTCTGTTCAACAGATTATTTATTCACTTGATTCTTAGATTCACTTGTTGATAGATGCATATTTGTTGTTCATAATTTGTATCTTTACCTTTTTCTTCTTCTTCCTCTTCTTAAGGGATACCTTTCAGCATTTCATATAATACTGGTTTGGTGGTGATGAACTCCTTTAGCTTTTCCTTATCTGTGAAGCTCTTTATCTGACCTTTAATTCTGAATGATAGCTTTGCTGGATAAAGTAATCTTGGTTGTAGGCTCTTGGCATTCATCATTTTGAATATTTCTTGCCATTCCCTTCTGGCCTGCAAAGTTTCTGTTGAGAAATCAGCTGATAGTCGTATGGGTACTCCCTTGTAGGTAACTGACTTTCTTTCTCTTGCTGCTTTTAAGATTCTCTCTTTGTCTTTTGCTCTTGGCATTTTAATTATGATGTGTCTTGGTGTGGTCCTCTTTGGATTCCTTTTGTTTGGGGTTCTCTGCCCTTCCTGGACTTGTAAGTCTATTTCTTTCACCAGGAAGGGGAAGGTTTCTGTCATTATTTCTTCAAATAGGTTTTCAATATCTTGCTCTCTCTCATCTTCTGGCACCCTTATAATTCTGATGTTGGCACGCTTGAAGCTGTCCCAGAGGCTCCTTACACTATCTTCGTATTTTCGGATTCTTTTTTCATTTTGCTTTTCTGGTTGGGTGTTTTTTGCTTTTTTGCATTTCAAATCTTTGCCTTGATTCTTGCGCTCCTCTGGTCTGCTGTTGGGAGTCTATATAATATTCTTTATTTCAGTCCGTGTATGCTTAATTTCTAGTTGGTTCTTTATCACAACATCGAGGGTCTCATTAGATTTCTTGTAGATCTCAGTAAGTTTATCGGTGGCTTCTAGACAGTTCTTGAGAGACCTTAAAAGTGTGGTTCTGAACTCAATATCCTCCATTGACAATTTTGTCCTGTTTCTTTGTCTCCGCATTTTTTATGATTTCTTGGTGCACTCCCTAGTGGTCTTTGTGCGCAGTCTTGTTGTAGTTAAGCCTTGATTGTTGTAGTTAATACTAGGGGGATTTGACCTCCAGGCCAACTGGCTGTGAGAATCAGCTGTGTCTGCAGTGGGAAAACTTCTGTCCTCTGGGGAGGTGCTAATCTAGCCTTTGCCTGAGGCTATCTGGCAAATGGTTCTGCGCAGGGCTTGGGCAGGGTGGGTCGCACAGGATCAACATGGCGGATGGGTGGCGGGGGCAGTTATGGCTGCTCTCAGTCCCGTCCCCAGAGGCTCTGCCTCTCAGAGTCCCAGCAACTGCTGCAAACCTCGGAGAGAAAGCTGCCCTCGAGTTCCGACTGATGCCAGACAGTCCCGCTTCTTTCGTTTGAGTCTGGGTCCCTAGAGACTCACCCAGAACTGGAGCTCAGAATCTGAGACTCCCTCCCAATTGAAAAGGACAACCGCGCCCTCAGCCACCAGCCCGCTCCGCGCGCACCTCCACACCTTTGTATTTTCTGCACTGCACCTCCTCTGAGTCTTGGTATGCTGTTCTCTTTCCTTCTAGTTGAAGAATTTCCCCTCAGCCTGCCTTCCTGTGGTTCTGGGCGATGTCCGTTCCATCTTTTAGTTGTATTTTTGAAGTGGTTGTTCAAGGCAGCAAACTCCAGTGTTTACCTATGCCGCCATCTTGGTTTCCTCTCCTAGATCTAAGGAAGACCTTTTACTTCTGACATGCTAAGCAGAACATGTGGTGCATGTTCACTTCTAATGACATGCCTTTGTCCAGGTTTTCCTGTTCTTTATCTACCTGAGAACTCAGAGTTGAGTTATAAAGGCAGTGCTTGCATAGAATTGGAGAGTAGTTCTCTGTCTTTTCGATGAAGAGGACAGCTTCCATGTTGAGATGAAGAGAGCCACATTCCATGAAACTCCTTGTTTGTCACAGTTACAAACCCTACTGTCCATCATTGTGGCTGAATGTACCACATCTTTCTTTATTTCACCAGGTAAATCTTGCCATGCATTTGGCTATCAACATACATGGGCAGTACACAATAGCATTCAAAACATAATGAAAAAATGACTAGCAAGAACCTACAACCAAGATTACTCTACCCAGCAAAGCTATCATTCAGAATTGAAGGTCAGATAAAGAGCTTCACAGATAAGAAAAAGCTAAAGGAGTTCATCATCGCCAAACCAGTATTATATGAAGTGCTGAAGGGTATTCTTTAAGAAGAGGAAGAAAAAGAAAAAGGTAAAGATAAAAATGAACAACAAAGTAACAACAAATACATATCTATCAACAAGTGAAGCTAAAAATCCAGTGAATAAAAAATCTGATGAATAGAATAAACTGGTGAATAGAATAGAATCAGGGACATAGAAAGCGAGTGGACTGACAATTCTTGGGCGGAAGGGAGTGTGGGGGGTGCGGGAAGAGTCTGGCCAAAAATCATACACCTAGTACGAGGGGGTGGGTGGGTAAGGGCAGGGAGTGTGTCGGGGGAGACCGGGTGGAGGGGAGCTATGGGGGTGAGGGGAAGAGGAACAACTGTAATAATCTGAACAATAAAGATTTATTTAAAAAAAAACCCATAATGATCATTTTCTTTTTTCAAAATTTTATTTAGACCTCATTCAGAAGATGGGAGAAATCCTTTCTTTAAAATTTATTTTACAAGTATTAGTATTACTTGTGAAGTATTTTATTTACAAAGCTATTCAATTGAATAATAAAGCTTGTGCAACCATACAAAAATGTCAAACACAACTAAATACTCAGAATCAATTAATATAAAGGAAAAAATAAACCCATAAGTAGACACAGTTCTACCTCAATTACATGCTAACACAGAAATAAAATCTGATGGGATTGTTGGTGAATAGCTCATGAAGAACTATGCCTTGCATAGGTAAGCAATTACCATTTGGACCAGAACTAACTTTATAGAGAGCTGTATTGCATGCTATGCAGGAATAATCTGCTTCAGTAAATGCTAAAATTAGTTCCTGGAGGAGTAGAGATAAAACTGGACCCATTCATTCTCTAGTAAGTGAAAAATCTAGAAAAACAAGTCAAACACGGCGTTAGCAAACTAAAGGTGATTCATGTAATGGGAAATATACACTGAGCATTCAGAGCCATGTTAAAGTAGGGTGTTTGGATTAAAAGTAGTAGACATTTGAAATAATAGTAGTGGAAAGCTGGGAGCTTCTTTCAATACTTTTCCTTTTTCTGTGAAATTTGAAAGGGCACATTTACCTTAGGGCAGTGGTTCTCAACCTTCCTAATGCCGTGACCCTTTAATACAGTTCCTCATGTTCTGGTGACCCCCAATTTCATTGTTACAAATTTAACATAATTAAAGCATAGTGATTAATCATAAAAACAATATGTAATTATATATGTGTCTTCCGATGGTCTTAGGCGATGCCTTTGAAAAGATTGTTCGACCCCCAAAGGGGTCGCGACCCACAGGTTGAGAACCGCTGCCTTAGGGGGATGTAAATTTATAGTAGGGATGATCTTACATGAAACCAACAACACTGTCATGTACAAAGAGATTTTAGAAAACGGGACCTCACGTTTCATATAAAAGTAACATTACGTGTTGCCTTGTACATAATGGTACTGAGTAGACTTTATAAAACCCATAGCACATTTCTCTAGCTCATGGGTTAACCTTCATTCTTCTAGTCTCTGCATCAGAATTTTTGCTTTTTCAGACATCATTCAGTGAAAGAAGCTAATTTGCTTGCAAAGTAATTGAAGTTGTTGGACTTCCGGTTTTCATTTTGAATGATGACTTGATTTCAATATATATCACTAGAGGCCCGATGCATGAAATTCGTGCAAGAGTAGGCCTTCCTTCCCCCAGCTTCTGTCTGGCACCTGGGGTCTGGGCTTCCCTCTCATTCCTGTCTTCATTCGGAAGGTCATCTGGAAGGATGTCTGGAAGGATGCCCAGTCTAATTAGCATATTATGCTTTTATTATTATAGACTAGAGGCCCAACGCATGAATTCATGCATGGATGGGGTCCAGCCAGCCCACATCAGGTGGAACTCCCTGTTGAACTCCTTGTGGAACTCCTGGTTGAGGGGGCAATTTGCATATTAGCCTTTTATTATATAGGATATGTGTGTGTGTGTTTTTAAGTGGAAACTTGCAATTGATACAATACCAGGAAGTCATAGAAAAAAATTTAGCCTTAAAACCCCAAAATACAATTGCCATAAAACAAATCTCAACAAACTGGGGATCCAGCCCACAATCCAGGCATGTGTCCTGAGTAGGAATCGAACCAGCGACCCCTTCGTGCTCAAACAACTGACCCACACTGGCCAGGATGCATTATAGTTTTTTGATATGTTACTATTGAAATCACTGGATATTGGTAATAATAAAATAACTTGGTAAATAGAATCCCTCTGAATTATATTTTATAAGTACATATGAATCTACATCTCAAAATAAAAAAGTTTAATTTAAAAATAAAGTAAACTTTTTCCTAAATCTCTAATTTAAAACTATGGTAATATTTCCAACCAAGTAAAACAAAATTCCAATTAGCTTAGACCAAAAATCAGTACTCTCTCTCCTCTTTATGTCCCAGAGCAAACAATGTATCATGTGGATATTTGTTTATAGCAGATAAAATAATTTTTACTACTAAAACTGAACATAAACTATGTTACAGTAATTCCTACTTTTTTCAGTATACTGAACAGAAATGTCTACATAGTTTTACCTACAATCATATACAGATTGTTTAAAAAAAAAAAAAACAACTACCAGGAATAATAGCCAAAATGGAAATAATTCAAATGTTCATCAGTAGTAGTAGAATAAATTAGTAATAGTATATTCAAATAACAGAGAACTATATAGCAGTGAGAATCAACAACGACTGCTACACCCAATGGCATAGATTAATTCCACAAATATACCTTTGAACTGAAGATAGTCTCAAAAGAATGTGTGTAGTATGATTAGGTTTATATAAAGTAAAAAAATGACGATGAGCAAGTTATCCGTGGTGTTAGCAGTGTGGCTAGTGGCTATAGAAGAAGGGGTAGGGTCTGGGGGCAAAATGAGAGTTGCTGGGGAGGGCAGTGTTCTAGGGCTTGACGGGGATGCCAGTTAGTGGAATCTACTCACTTTGTGAAAATCCATTCACAAGTAAGCATCTGTTTATGTAGGTTATATGAAAATAAGAAAGTACTTCTTAAAAAGTTCCAGCTCTGCTCCACATGCAGCTCAAATTCTTTGTTTCTGTACTAATTATGTATATGAAAAAAACAATAGATGGACCAATAGTAGTAGAATGGCAAAAATCCAAAGCACTAAACACAATAACCACAGAAACAATATTTAAATATATTTCAGGAAAATTCAGAACAGGAACTGAAGCAAAATATTAGCAGTTTAATTCAATTAAAGGGAAGTCTTTTAATGTCTCGCTTAATAAAATTCCATTACATTCTTCAAAAAAAAAACCAAAACACACACACACACACACACAACAAACAAAAGAATTACAGTGAACATTTATTCATTTGTATCCACTTAAAACTCCCAGCTAGGTGCATGTACTTCATCAGTTTTTCCTTATTTTATATTACTGTTTATAAACTTCCCATTAGAGTATTGTTTGCTTTTTAATGTGATCCTGTAAAGAAATTCACACTACACTGTTCATCTATAGCTATAGCGGAAACTCTTTATCCAGGTCACGGGCAGAGATTTTAGGTAATATTAGCCTCAGGACACGTTGCTTCCCCACAGTGACTGTAATTGGAGAGTGCAGCTGTGGACTATAAGGCAGTCCTTTTTGCTCTAATCCTTTCCACATGGCATTCACACCAGACTTCTTATGTTTTCAGAGGCAGCAAGCCTTTGCCCAAGCTAGTGCGGGCTGTGGATCTCTCTTACAGGTTCGCTTCATCCTTGCTGGCTTTGATCAAAAATCGGCCTGCTTTCCGAATGCCTCCGGCAAGGTGGGTCTGACAACCACTGTTGTTTTCATAACACTTCTGCACTCCTCTCCTTCTTTTGAAGCAATAACTCATTGTGCCCAGGGAGTACAGTATTTTTTTTTTTTTTGTCTGCCCTCTCTTTCTGGCCCTCTCCTAGTTGCCCCAGCCACACAGCGCGGGGACTGTCGCAGGTGGCATCCTGAAGTGTGTTCATATTATTGTCAGTCATTTCCATACTTCAGAGGCAGGACTGGCTTATCCAGTGAGACGCACTGAGATGCGCTGTAGGCGCAGAGGGAAGCCTGAGGAAAGGATGGCTCCGTATTGTGTAGCTTCCTTCTTCCCTGTGCCTCAGATGTTTGTAAGTAGCTGAAAGTTTTAACCACTGCTCCCAAAGAGGCTTCTCAAAAGGAAACCAACATTTCATAGGAGTTTAACTCCCGCACCCCTCAGCTCCAATGTGTGAGGCACAAGAAACTCTGAAAGGGCTGAGTAGCAAAGACCAGCTAGGCAGCCCACACTTAACACAGACATGGTGGGAAGGTATGGCTCTTCTGTCTTCCCAGCTACAGCCAAATTTCTATGAGATGAGACTGGTTGGTTCCAAGGAGAATGTTGTATTAACATGTGCTGAGCATCCGCCATGCACACAGCACTCTTTCTAACACTCCATCTACATTGTCTCATTTAATCCTCTGATAAAACTTTGAGTTATAAAATCTTAATATGCCCATTCTAGAGATATGAAAACTGAGGCAAAAGGATACATACTTCATTATTTAAATTGAAATGCGGGGTTTGGGGTGCAGATTCTTCTCGTGGGTCCTTGTCTGACAACGATGAAGAATAAATTCGTGGACTAATGTATTTCTTTAAATAAAATGTAGAAGTTTATTGGAAGCATATACAAACTGCATCTGGGCAGGGGTGTTCCTAAAGGGATCCCCCTGGGAAGGGGCCCCCAAGTGGGAAAAACCTGCTCTCTCTCTCTCTCTCTCTCTCTCTCTCTCTCTCTCTCTCTCTCGAAAAATCCAAACAATATCTAATGAGTCTCTTTGTTTTCAGGTTTACAAAGGCTGTAGTTCTTTGTCTGTTCATGACCCTTTCTAATTGGACTCTTCCTTAATCTAGGACCCCCAGGTTTCCCTCACTGGTCATTCTGCTACAGAGTATCAGTTTCAAAGCTCACCGCCCACATGGTGCCCCTTTCTTTCTCCCCCCTTAGCTTGCAGCATTCCTCTCTCCTCTGTGAAAATATGTTTCCTTCTTCCTGATATTTTATGACTTTTCTTTATCCTCTGTGAATGTATGCCTTCCTCCCCGTTTGTCCTCTGGCATTTCTCTAGCCTCTGTAAGATAAGCATTTTGGTGTCTTCAAGCCCCCATCTATGCATTCCTCTCCCATGGGGCCTTTTTAGTCCCTAAAACTCCCTGTCCTGTCTCTAAAATTCCTTTCAAAATAAATTACAAAATTCCCCCCAAAGTTAAATCATTTCCACTAATGATATGTTAGGAAAAACAATAAAAAAGATGGAGCATATTTAAACATAAAAGTGGAAATTTTGTACCATGAAGGAAATGAAAGCATTTTAGAGATTCTGAAACACAGAGAGATTTTTTTGTTGTTGTTTTTGACGTTTTGCTCTGTGGAAATAAAAGACCAAATGAGAAAAGCAAATGAGAAAACCTTTATTCCGAGCTCACATTAGCAAGAGAAGTCAGTCACTATCACTTGTGTTTTGGCAGAGACTCAAAGGCAGGCAGAGAAGAGGGAAAGCTTTAGAGTGGAAAGGAGGGAAGCCTTCAGGTGTGCCGATTGGAGACTGGGAGTGGGGAAGCTGTAAACGCACTAATTAGAAGTGGGGTATCCTCTATTATTGGTTAGGAGTGCACATTTGGATTTCTCTGGTTGGTCCTAAGTTATGAACGAGGACAAGAATTTAAGCAGCTGACAGTTACTAATCAAATTCTGGCCATTTTGAGCTGATTGTTATTGTTTAGTTTTCTGGATTGTTACTAAAGATTGCAGTCTGACTGCCTACACGTCTAACTGACTTCCAAGGTTATTTATTGTATATAAGAGAATTGGCTTCCTGGGAAGGTTGCGGTAGGTGGTGGGTCAGAGTTATATTTTCATACATACTTCTACCTTGTCTGCTTTATATTTAGTCTTTCGGCTCCTTAGTTAGTTTTCTTTCTCTTCAATTAAAATTAAGAGGTTGCAAATCCGAAACCTGAAACTCAAAAGTAGGTTTTTGGGGTTTGTGTGTACATGTAGCTATAACTATAATAGATAGATATAGAGTTGGCAATGTTGACAACTATATAGACTCTTCTGAAACCAGTACAGTTCAGATCTTTTTTTTTTCTT
Organism: Myotis daubentonii; assembly: GCF_963259705.1. NCBI lineage: Eukaryota > Metazoa > Chordata > Mammalia > Chiroptera > Vespertilionidae > Myotis > Myotis daubentonii. The sequence goes on along the minus strand of NC_081840.1, from coordinate 213,644,834 downwards.
TTGCATTTTTCTAAGTTTGCAGATTTTAATAGGACAAAAGGGGAGGCTGCCAAAAGAAAGAAGGAAGCATAATTGGATTAACTTGGCCACTGACTTGGAAGATATTCTATTCCCTGAGGCTCTCTGAGAAGTTGTAAAATTCCAGGCTTTATGAGTCTAGCTTGCTATAATTAACATACGTGAAGTCTTTCAAGTGTCTTCTTCGGAAGCAAGTGTATCTACTGAAAAGTACCTTCAAGCAGCTTTTAAGTAGAGGGAAGCGTGCTCCATAGACTATAGTTCTTCATAAATGCCCAGCTATTATCAAGGTCAGAAGTTGATATATAATAGTTAATCTGCACTTATTTTTTTTATGAAATGGAGGTAATTAACTGTGGGAGAAATGGAACATATTCTTTAGAAAAGTATTTCATTTCTACTCTCAAAGAAAAAAAAATGTACATGATGCAGATAATTATCCTTAATAAAAATATGAAGAAAAATGCATCTTTCTGATACGGGAATTTTGGACTGGAAAGCACGGTGTTCCCTGGGCAGGATGGCTTTTCCCAGGCTCTTTGTCCCTCAGAGTCAACGAATGAAACCATGACGGAAGAGGGTATAGTAAAGGTGGAAATTTATTGAAGAACAAGTACACGTGGGGAGGGGGAAAGAGTCCCACAGCACAGACTCCCAGGTGGGGAGGGGGAAGAGTCCACTGGGCCCCTTTCCCCTACGGTTTATAAAGGCTGCAGATCTTTGTGCCTTGATATCCCCTCTGATTGGTCACCATCCCCTTCTGATCTGGATACTATAGCAACTTCTGAGCTCAAAGATCTAACCTTACATGGGACACATGAGGCTCTCCTCCCTCATTGTTCTCCCATTTCCTCTGGGATTTCTTCCTCCTTCCCTTTATTCTGTAAATGTGTACCTTTTGCTACCCCCAGCTCCCTTGTCTTATGGAAATGTAACTTCCATAAGTAATTTCCATAAGTTCCATAAGCTCCCTTGTCATATGGAAATGTACCCTTTTGCAACTCTGTAGCCCTGTGTTTTTTCCATGGACCCCTTAATTTTTAAAATTTCATAAACCTGCCTATTTCATCCCCCCAAATTCCTATTTTACTCCAAAAAAACTTCTTTCATTTCAAAGAGAAGTTGTACCACTTCTCCAGTAAATTAAGAATTTTGTTTTTAGTAACTTTCATCAATATATGGACTGGATCTGGGTGTAATTTATCTTATATGAGCAAGCAAGATGTACTGAGAAAAGCATTTATTGACTTAGGAGTTAAAAGGCCTGGGTCCTAGTGGTCCTTTTATACCATCCGAATAACCACAATTTCTCATATGTTAATAAAATGATTATATTTGATAATTTTAAATATTCTTAAAGATTTCTTGATATTCATATTATTTAAGAAATTTTCATGCTAAATATTTTTAATCTTAATATTTTAAAGATTCTATTATAAAAATTGTGATTCTATAGTCTCTGTTCTATCTCCTTTTTCTATTTAGCCATGTTGATAAGAATTAGACTAGGGAAAGGCAAAAGATTAATATAAAAATGTAAATTCTCTTTAAGAAAATGATACTCTAGTTATATTCATAAATAACATTAATAAAATATATTTATAAAATATAATCATGTTCCTGAATATTATATATTAACCAGTATTATAATGGTTATAAGCAATAACACACTCAATACGAAATTATATATCAAAATCTCTAAAGTATGATCATAGAAGAAAACTGAAATAAATATTGTATTTTTCTGATAGAAGTGTAATTAATTAAAGGAAGACTCAGTAAGAGCAGTTCCCTGCTATATCCGGTTTGACTCAATGGATAGAGCATTGGCCTGTGGACTGAAAGGTCCCAGGTTCAAATCCAGTCAAGGGCACATGCCCAGGTTGTAGGCTTGATCCCCAGTAGGAGCATGCAGGAGGCAGCCAATCAATGATTCTCTATCATCATTGATGTTTCTGTCTCTCTCTCCCTCTCCCTTCCTCTCTGAAATCAATAAAAGTATATTTTTAAAAAAGAGTAGTTCTTTTCTCCTTGGTTTTTTTATAAATGAGTTTGAAATAATCTGGTTAGAAGTTGAGAGGTGCAGTGATGCAGGTTACCCTCACAGACATACCTTGTCTTGTATGTGGAATGCGTGTTGCATGTGGGGTGAGTGTCTGATCCTGAGGGTTACGTTTCTCAGGTCTTTCCTTTGTTATGGGCCTCACTGAGTGCATCTTTATTTGCTGTCGTTCTTTTCCTGTCCCCCTCTTAGCAATATTCTGATCTTACTCGTTATTCAAAACTACTTCGTTTTGTGGTGGGGGTAAAGATTAATCTTGTTGAGCCTTATTCTTGGGCACATGTCATATCCCTGAGTTGTGAGAGAGTGGCTTTTAGGTTCTGCTTTTCCTCTGACACTTATGCTTGTAGACTCAGCATGTAATTCTGTCCCTCCCCCAGAAGTAGGCCTTTCCCTGCCACTTCCCTCTCTGGCTACAGTAGGCTTTCAACGTAGGGCAGTAGGGATAGTTGCTCACCTACCCCACAAAGTATGATTAATTTTTTTTTTTTTTTTTTTTTTTTTTGAGGAATAACAGTCAATTTTATTGGGCTCAGACCAGGAGTCCATGGGTCTTGAGGACCTCTGTGAATTTGTTAATTTTCTTCTCCACGTTCTTTTCGGCCTGTTTCCGTAGCCTCATGAGCTGCTTTTTCTTGCGGTAATGCATCTTGGCTTTCTCCTTCCTCTTCTCCTCCAGGGTGGCTGTGACGGCCTGGTACTTCCAGCCAACCTCATGAGCCAGGCGCCCAAGGTAGGCAAACTTCCGGGTGGGCTTCAGGCGCACAACCTTGAGGGCGGCGGGAACCACCATTCGCTTTTTCTTGTCGTAGGGCGGTGGGATCCCGTCAAACACCTTGAGGCGGTCCAAGGCGGCCTGGCCTCGCTTGGTCTTGTGGGGCAGCATGCCTCGCACCGTCCGCCAAAAGATGCGGCTGGGGGCTCGGAAGTGGTAAGGGCCGCGGGACGGGTTGGTGTTCATCCGTTTGCGCAGGAAGGCCAGGTACTTCAACTTGTTTCTGTAGAAATTGCCAGAAATGTTGATGCCCTCACAGCGCACAACCACCACCTTGCGGCCCAGCAGTACCTGCTTGGCCACGATGGCCGCCAGGCGGCCCAGGAGATGGCCTCGGCCATCAAGCACCAGGACCTGCCCCTCCGCCATCTTCGGCAGCCGCCTGGGAAAGCTGATTAATTTTTTTAATGAAGAGGAGAATGTGGTCTAGATCAGTGGTTCTCAACCTTCCTAATTCCGCGACCCTTTAATACAGTTCCTCATGTTGTGGTGACCCCCAATTTCATTGTTACAAATTGAACATAATTAAAGCATAGTGATTAATCACAAAAACAATATGTAATTATATATGTGTTTTCCGATGGTCTTAGGTCACCCCTGTGAAAGGGTCATTCGACCCCCAAAGGGGTCGCGACCCACAGGTTGAGAACCTCTGGTCTAGATGGAGTTTCTTGGACACTGCTTCCCCTCCCTCATGTCTGCACCACAATAGAAATTGGGCTTTTTTCAATCATTTCTATGAATTTGTGGTGGTCTTATAGAGAAAGACCCTGAAGGAAGGTGTAGATACCCCTAGTTTCTGTGTCTTTGAGATTCAGATGATCTTATCTGCCTACATTGACATTCATCAAATTGTGAATTCTTCTACTTGCACTCTGTTTTTGGTGTCTAGTTGTGTTTATCTCAGTGAGAGCATGCTAATGGCCTTCCTCTCCCTGAAGTCAATGATTATTGTGGCAGTTGTTACTCTGCAATCTCAACTCTTATCTTGGGTTCAGTAAAAGTCATGAATTTGATCTTAGTTATGTTAAGCATGGGAATGATGTTCTAGCTCTCAACATGATGAACGGGGAGGCGATATCATGGGCTTTTGAGGATAAAGTTAGGAGATAATGATAAATATACTTACACATTGAATAATGTTCAAAGTGCTTTACATGCATTATCTCATTTATTGTCACAATAATATTATAATTAAATATTATTTTTTTCTACTTTTCAGATGAAGTAAAGGATTTATATATAAAGAATATTTTAGTTGTCCAAATTGCTACATGAAGAGTAAAAACTAATCAGAACTAATCAGAGTACTGACCTCATAATCCACATGATGAAGCATTAAAACTCTGGTGTTTACCATACGAGGAGCACAGGAAAGTATCTAAGAGAGTTTATGGCTATACTCGGTAAGTGCTCAGCAAGCATTTTCATCCTTTCTCTATTATTTTCAGTTTCAGGTTCCTGTTGACATTTATTGTCATCTCAAGAATGTCAACGTTCATCAAAGCAATGCTTGTTTTTCTTGTTGTTGTTATTGTTCACGGCCTTTCCAATCGTGTGTTTTGTTTTGTTTCTTACACTGTCACATTGTGACACAATTTATTCAGCAACTTGAACATTTTAGTTCACAAATAGAATCTAAGTCATTGTTGATTTATTTTTCCCTTTCTTTGGGGGAAATAGGCTTTCAAACCTATGTTTATTTTTAGAGGATAATAATCAGATTGCATGGTTAATGGAGATGCTTGCATCTTGTGGTTACTGTGCACAGAACTGCAACTTCCGGCCATTCAGGAAGGCATCCAATGTAATGGTATGCTATTTCCCCTTTAGAGGGTAAGAAATGAGTATACAAGCAATAGAGAAATAAATATTCTGAGGGTATTTATAGGTGCCGTACTATGCAATTTTCACCTAAAATATTTCCCAGAACAACAGCTCAATCTTACACGGATGATTTATAAGGGCTTAGATTGGCCTTTTGAAAACACAAAGCTGTGCCACTGATACCTTTAATTTCCTTTTGTTCTGTCCTAGGCTAACCCTATTACTGTCAAGCACTAACAGGTCACAGGAAGAGAAACACAGGCTGGAGCATTCAATTTACCCTGAAACTATTTTGAGAGGCCCTCTCCTGATTTTATCAGAATTCCAGACACTTTTTCTTTGGAACAAGGCTTCATTCCTTGTCATAGGACAGGAATCTTAAAATTCTTATTAGAACACAGTTCAGTTTCAACCTTTACAACCACAATGGACTTTGATTAATTAATAAGCTAATGCACTTCAATACTTTTTTATTATTATTCATGTTGACAATTTATCAACTTCCAACTTTGATTTGAGTGGCTTTCTCATAATATGCCAATCTCAGTGATTTCACTTTTTGTATCAGGACAATCTGTTGTATGCATTTTTTCTTCTTAATGACTCATTTTTAACTTTAAACCTGAGGACCATTTACATGATTTTATTCTCAAGGCTAATATTTCTTACCTAAAAGTCATTCACCCAAATCTAAACAATCATTTCATTTACATTCTGTATTTATTTTATGTAGAATACAAAGACTTGAATATTTTTAAGAACATTTATGTGGGAGACAGATTTTCAAGGTATAGTAATTTTATATGACACTCACCTTTATATAAGCAACCTTGTGTGCATGGAGTCTATGAATATGACAACATATCACTCCTGTGATTCCGTTATCTTCTATGGCAAAAGGGATTTTTCACATGTAATTAATGTCCTAAAATGCTTGACCTGAAGACAGGGAGATTGTCTGGATGGGCCTGAGGCTAATCACCTGAGCCCTTTAAATCTAGGTCTTGAGGCCAAAGGCAGAAGCACAAGATGCATTGGATGTGCCATTGTTGGCTTGAAGGCTGAGAGTGCCACATGGAAGAGAATGTAGGCAGTTTCTAGGAGTTAAGAGTAGCCCCCAGCCTAAGACTGGCAAGGAAATGAGGATCAGTTGGTCCTTTACCAGCATTAAAACAAACAAACAAACAAACAAAAACAAAAAAGATTCTGCCTTCTGCTAAGAAGAATGAGCTTGGATTGAGAACTTTACTCAGAGCCTCCAGACAAGAAGTCTTGACTTCAGCCTGGCAATATCATGAGCAGAGAACCCAGCCATACCATTTAAGGCTTTTGACCTACAGCACTTCCAATTCATAAATGGGTAGTGTTTTAAGCTACATTTGTGGTAAATTAATATACAGCAATAGAAAGTTAATCCATCTTGATTCTGCTTGTGTTATGCTGAATATTCATTTCCCTTGTTCTCTTCCTACAACTAATCATATCTATGTCCTTGTTAACCAAACATTTAATAATCTAAAAGAAAATTGTATTAATTAAAATATATAGTTCAAATAGCTATAACACAGGTCATAAATTTACCTCATTGGAGGAGGATCCGTTCACGGTGTAGGGACTTCCATATTTACTGTCTATTTTTTAAAAAAAAAAACATGTTTAACTTATACTTTTCAGTCTGTAAGAATATAAAGTACGCCGGAAGCCGGTCCATCCTTGCTGCTTGACACAGTCGCTGCAGGATAGAAACATCTGCACAGCATATGTTTCAAGGGACCTGGCGTATATAGCATACTGTTCTTAATATGTTTGCTCCCCTTAGCGCTGTGTGTTTTAACCAAGGTCACCTCTCCGAGAAAGGTTGTTTCCCCAGGTAGGGATTTTTCCCTGAAGTTAGGGAGGGGATGAAACTCCTTAACTAAGTGCCAGGCGGGTAGTTAATCACTTTAACTACAAACAATCATAATCCTTACTCCCTGGAATGGAGATAAGAAACGCCCTAACCTTTGTAATAGAAATTGACAGGATTAAAATCAACTGGTATAAATACGGATGTAACAAGACAATAAGCAGCAGAACCTCTCTGGAGATCCAGACCAGAACTTGGCTGGAGATCCTGGCTGGAGATCCTGGCTAGGCTGCTGATCAACTGAACACTGTCTCCTTGTCCTTCCTTCTTTGCCGACTCCGTCTACGCCTTTGGGAACCCCTGGACCTGCTGGGGTTGGACCCCAGCAAAAGTACACTGTAAAGAAGGGCACAGTGAATAGTATAACCACAAGTCTCTTGAGAAATAGAATAAATAAAACTCTATAAAATAAACTTAAGAGCCAACATTATAATCTGCAGTCACCAACTCTTAATTATGCTCATCTTAAGAAATACAAGAACTGTCTGCCAAGTAATGGGTGAGTTTACTTTATAGCTCCTAAGACAGGATAGGTGAGATTAAACTTTGAGTTTAAATGAGTTCTTTCTAGGTAAAGGGGATTTTATAAATAGTTTGTTGAGCAAGGGCTATGGAATTAGATGGAGAAATAAATATTTGTTGTTTTAGTCTTTAGAATTTTGGAGTGATTTATTACCACAGCATGAATGAGTGTCCTGAAGGGCTAAATGCGCTCCTTCTCCAGTCTTCATCATTTTAGCTCAGTGCAACTTTATTCTTCCAGTTGTCTGTTGTTGTTGTTGTTGTTTTTTAATCTAAAATGCTAAAATCATCTTAGACCTTTCTCTTTCATCCTCAAATACTCATCACTGAATCCATAACTCATCCTGTTATTTCCATCTTCAAATGTAGCCACCTCTTCCCATTGATTTTAGCACTAGGAGCCTAATCACCCCTTGCCTAGATTATTATATTAGCCTTCAATCTGCTTTTCATAAAGGCTGACTCGGTAGCCTTCCCCAGAAAGTACATACTTGTTTAGATAGTCTATCATAAAATGTAGTATGTGATTTTCCCAGAAATAGAATTTGAATTCTCAGCATGCAAGGCTCTTTGACATGAGATATATTTCTACAATTAAGAGAGGTTACCTATGACATGAGAAGGCACTTCAAATCTGGCAGTTTTAAAACAAAAGTGACTTGGGCTAGCTCACCAGGTAAACTCATCAGACATATAATCAGTTTTATAAGAATAAATTATTTTAAAGAAGACATACATATGGAAGGAGATAGGAAAAATAAACTTGTGCTGAATTAGAATTAAAAGTGTTAATATTAACTTATGATTCAATAAATGTATATATTTCTTTAGGACTAAAAGCTGAAAAAGGCATAAAAAATCAATGGCACTTCTAAAAGGAGCACAATTAGCACCATGCTTTGTTTTAAGATATTATCCCCCACTATAAAGAACTATGAGCATTGCCGAAACCGGTTTGGCTCAGTGGATAGAGCATCGGCCTGTGGACTGAAGGGTCCCAGGTTTGATTCCGGTCAAGGGCATGTACCTGGGTTGCAGGCAGATACCCAGTAGGAGATGTGCAGGAGGCAGCTGATCGATGTTTCTCTCTCATCAATGTTTCTAGCTCTCTATCTCTCTCCCTTCCTCTCTGTAAAAAATCAATAAAATATGTTAAAAAAAAAAAAAAGAACCATGACCCCATTTAAATAGCCAGTTCCGTGACTGGGCAGGGGTAAGACATAGTGATCCCATAATATATTATTGTACCAGAGAGAAAGAACTCAAAATGTGAAGAGGACACGTTAAAAGGATCCAGGAGACAACTTGAATGAGCTTTTCCATTGGCCCAAATTGTAGCTTTGTGAGCTCAAAATCAATGACAGTGACAGAGCATAGCATATATCAAGCATACAATGTGTACTATAAAGTACTTAAAGCTTGTCGCAGAATCACACCCAGCTGATGCAAATTGAAAAGTGTCAAGAAAGGCACTTTCAGAAATATGAATAAGTCTGGGAACTAAAAAGAGAAACCGAGGCCCCAGGAATCAACTGCAATAGGAAGAATTGAATGGGCCAGAGGAGATGTAGTATAACTGGTGGGAACTGGATCTTCACCTTGTTAGTGCTTCGTTAGCCTCCATTGGGAAAAGTGTCTAGGTAGGTGATGCCTCCACATGAGTCTGCTCCACATGACCAAGCAGGGCAAGACAGGATCTGGGTGAATAAATATATGACATTAGCACAAGGCCAACCCTTTCCAAAAATCCCAACTAGCTGAAAATCAGTTTAGAAAAATCCAGTATTTGATTAGAATTTTCTATTGTAAGTCATCTTAATTCTATTTTATAGTCCGTCCAATTTCTTCTAGCCCTGGGACATGGCAAAGATTTCTCATTGATTGATAGGCAACGTCCTTCCATTTGTTTAAATATATTTTATAATAGCTATTTTATTTTAAAGAATTTTCTGAAAGTCCAATCTTCAATCTGCTCTTGCAATAATATCCAGCAGATTTCAAATTCCTCTTGACCTTCTTCTACATTCCTTTTTTTTCTTCTCTATACATGACACAGAAAGAGAAATGGAGAGAGAAAAACAGTATGATAATGCTGAAGGCATTAAAACTTCAAAATGAGTTCAATCAAAAGCACACGATTTCCACTTTACTCTGGAAAGAACCAGAAATACTCTTTTGCATCATCATTTTTCCCTCTCTGCTGTATCATTTTCATCAGCATAAAAGCATATTTTAATATCACTCATGTTAAAAGAGAAGAGAGGAAAGGAAAAACCCTCATTTGACCCTATTCTCTCTCCAGGTGTTTCCTCTTTTATATCAAAACTCTTAAAATTACTGTTTCAACTTCATGTCTTTCAAATCTCTGTTAACCTGCTATCAGGCATTTTATTACCACTTTACAGAAACATTCTCTTTTGAGTTCCTCAATAACCTCCATTCTACTAAGTCTAGTGACTGAGTTAAATTTCATTATTATAATTATTAAGCATAAATAATCACTCGGTCATTCCTGAATCATTTTATTCCCTTGGCTCTGGGACACTATCATTTCTTGGTTTTCCTCTTAACTTGTCCAATGGAGATATTTTTTCAGTTTCCTTTACTGTTATCCTTCACTTTATTGACCATTCAATTTTTTTGTGACCCATAGCTTAGGGAACTTGTACTTCTTCTCTATCTACATTTGGTTTCCAAGATTATGGCTTTAAATATTTAATTCTAATCCAGATCACTTTCTTGGACCATATACCCGTATAGGCAACTCTGTTTGGCATCACTAACTGGGTGTCTAAGTAGAAAGACACACTTGGCAAGTTCAAAGCTAAATGTCTTCTGGAGAATCCTAAGTGCTATTAACCAAATACGCCCAGCCTGCCCCTTTCAGGCACATGGTGAAAAGCATCCCTAGTGCCTTTTCAAATAGAAATGAGGGCACTTGACCTCCTTTGGCAAGTGAAATACTGCATGTGTTATGAGTTTTATTTCTGGAAAGAAGCATTAAGGTTTAGTGCATGATATGATATGTTTTCTGACCTGTATCACAGTGATTGTTAAATCACATATCAGCATGCAGTCTTAGTCAGCCTGGGAACCCGAGAAGCTGTGACAAACAGAACCTTTGCTGTTAATTTTCTTTGGATTTTTAGCATGGCTATCAACACATTTTCATTATGTTTAGTGTGTGAGATTTTGGAGTTGTTTGTTATCCCAATATGACTTAGCCTATCCTGACTCATATACCTTCCTAAATGTGGTCCTTCTCGACTTATTGACCTTAGCTTGATGAAACTTTACCAGGTAGAACTAAAATCTTGAAATTATCCTACACTTTTCTCTTTCACTCATATTCCACATCCAATCCATCACCCAACACTGTTGTTTCTATCTTCAAATGTATCCACTGCTCACTCTGTATGGCTCCAACCAGATTTAGGCAACTATTCTTCCTATTATCTTTTGCCTGGATTTTTACATCGGTCTCCAAACTGTTCTTGTCCCTCTCTTGCTTATAATATGCCCTCAACTGAGTAGCCAAAAGGGGCCTTATAAATACAGGTCAGGTCATATAATGTCACTCACCAGTCAGAGCCCTCCAATGACTGGCTATCTCAATCAGATAAGGAATTTGCTATAAATTATTGCCAAATTGCTATAAAATCTATAAGGTCTGGTCCCCCCTATTCCACTGACCTTATCCCCAGCATGCTACCCTTCTCGTTGTTCTTTGAACATGGGCCAAGTATGCTCTCTCCTCAGAGATTTTCATTTGGCAATCCCTTCACCTGGTATATTTTTCTCCATCCTTTCTCAACTTGAGACTCATCAGTGAATCTTCCAACATAGTATATAAATAGCAACTTCTCCCACTTCCACAACTGAATTTTCTGTCATGGTATTTATACAACCTGACATCTTATTTATTTACTCTTTTCTATTTTCCCTTTCCCTCACTAGAATATAAGTGCTTTCAGAATAGGCCAGTGACTGTCTCGATAAATATTTGGTGAATAAAAGGTAAATGATTATTTAAGGCTATTAACTTCAGAGATGGAAAATAAATTTAATCCCAAAGGTCATCTACGTTCTGTCTATTGTGGTTATCTAAGACTTTGTGGATACATAAGCCATATCCTGGCTCAATGGCAAAGTGTCATTCATGGTCATTTAGAGTTGTCCTCTGTGCCTTCAAGGGGGTTGATCATCACTGGCCTCTAGAACCTCTCATAAAAGTATAAACTGAAATCTAATCTTGGCATTATAGCTTAATCCTAATTTATAATCAGAGGTTAAAGAGCATTATCAGTCATAGAAATGGTAGTGGTGGTATAGGCCTTAGAGATGGGAGGGATATAAATCACTGGCCTCTAAGATTACATAATTATAGTGAAGATCTCTCTTCCTTTCTATTTCCATGATTTCCTTTCTTTTTTACTACCCACCTATACTTTTGTCTTTTCTATGAAGTCATTTGGTTGCATTCTCAGGTACTAGTCAGTTCCAATGAGAGTTATATCAACTGATATAATCTTCCTCTGTTCTCTTTAAATTGTGTGACTCACTTGACACTGTTTTATAGTAACTAAATTTCTAAGAAGTTTTCTTTAACAATATTGTACTCCACTATTATTTTATCCTATATAATAAAAGGTTAATATGCAAATCGACCGAACTGCATAATGACTGGTTGCTGTGATGCGTACTAACCACCAGGGGGCAGACGCTCAATGCAAGAGCTGCCCCCTGTTAGTCAGTGTGCTCCCACAGGGAGAGCACCACTTAGCCAGAAGCCGGGCTCATGGTTGGCGGTGGTGGGAGCCTCTCCCACTTCCACAGCAGCACTAAGGATGTCCAACTGATGGCTTAGGCTCACTCCCTCTGGGCTCCTGGACTGTGAGAGGGTGTAGGCTGGGCTGAGGGACCCCTCCAAGTGCACAGATTTTGTGCATCAGGCCTCTAGTCCTAAAATAAGGCATTAAAGTCATTTAATAAAGTTCCAAGTTGACGTTTTGTTTTGTTTTTATGTTTGGGCTAGCGTGGTATTGTACACATAAATAAACACTTGTTGTCTAATGATTTAAACAAATTTGTGGCTGCCTATTTCATCCCAGTACTTTTCTTGTGAGTTACAACAAATATAAAACAAATTAATATAAAATAAAACAAACAAACAAAAAAACTGATTTGGGGCCTGGCCAGTGTGGCTCAATGGTTGAGCATCAACCTAAGAAATAGGAGGTCATGGTTTGATTCCTGGGTCGCGGGATCCATCCCCAGAGTGGGGCATGCAGGAAGTAGCCCATCAATGATTATCTCTCATCACTGATGTTTCTATCTCACTCTCCTTCTCCCTTCCTCTCTGAAATCAATAAAAATATATTAAAAACAAAAACACTGTGATTTTGTTCAGTCTCTGTCATGAACCTAGACCTTATGACATTATCATTTTGAGACCTATACATATTCAATTACAGCACGCTACCTTTTCTTTTAAGTCTTCCCTTAGTGTTAGAGCATGATCTTAAATTAGAAGACCAACTAGCAAAACTTTACAATTATAAAAATCATGTTTCCTTCATTAGTTCCAAAAGCAGATATCAAGTGAGGATTATCAAAAGAGGCATACTTTCTACAACTATAGAAGTACTAAGCTGTTGTCATAATAATTTCTAATTTTATATTAATATAATTTGGTAAATATAGGGAAATAGTTTTACTCTGTGTATATAATAGGGAGAAAAAGTAAAACAACATCCCTTCAAATGTAAAATAATCTCATTTTGTATTGACAGTCCCATCATCAATTATTAAATTTTAACTAGATCTAGTCTACATTGATTCATTCCTTCTTAAAACTCATTTAAAAACTCCCAGGTGTCTGGTCTGTAGAAATATAATGGATACAAATATTAGTAAGACAGGATCTTGGCCCTTAAGAGATCTATACTCTGGCAGGAAAGAAAATCATATAAACCAATATGCTAGCAAAATATTATGAAGTTCTAAGAGTTGACAGGAACCAATTTTAGGAATCACAAATATTATTAAGCTAAAACTAATTAAATTTAATTATACTCAAGACTCCAAGCCCATTTAACTCAAGCCCAATACTTTATATAAGACATTGTCCCTGTATATTTTTAAGCCAGTCAAAGATATAAATTTTCTCTTACTATTTTTTGCATATATAAAGTGTGGTATATTTCTAGAATATTTTAATTGAGAAATAGACTCATTCTTTGTCTTCACAACAAAGCTGTAGCTAAACAATTAAGGTTGTTTTCTCTACCAATTTCATTTTCTAAAGTATAGCAAAGTTCTTATTAATTTGTGAAATGGTCTTATAACTTAGAGACTTTAATATTATTACGAAAGAGCACTGGTTATACCATGTGCTTACAAATTTTGCAAAGACTTAGAAAGCAAGCAAAGCATAATCTACATGTGAGAGCATATCAAACAAGTAGGAAGTAAAAAAAAAAAAAAAACGAAACAAAAAAACCCCCCAAAACTCTGAAAAGAAAAGAGATAGTTTTATCCTTCAGAGAAAATATAAGATAAACATACATAAGAGAGAAAGTAATACAGGCATATCTTATACTCATTTTAGTAAAGATAGGAAGGATTTATCTATAGCAGATACAATTTGAATTGCATAGCCTTTTTGTAGATAAACATTAGTGTAGGATTAGTATTGGCATCCAAAGACTTGAGCTCAATTTACCAAATTTTGTGCTAACCATCTGCCAGAGCAGAGCCAGGGCCTGCACCAGCTCTGCTGGTCTGAATGGCTCTCAGTGGTTTTGAGTATCTCTGAGTCCACGTGTTCTTCTAAATTCTCTGATCTGACCATGCCAGGGCTTGTTCTTCTCAAACCCTGCCCACTGCACAACTGTTGGGAACTCAGTCCAAGTTCTTCCTTTATCTTCTGCTCACTAGACACAGGTTAATTCTCAGCAGAGATGCCATGAGAGGTTGTGGGTATATAAAATGAGTTTTTATTGCAGAAGCCAGTGGCCATATAGCCATCAGACAAGAACAGTTCTCCCAGCAAAGTCCATTCTAGCAGGCAGCCGGACACTGGCTGGTAAATGCATACTTTTTCCATAAAGTAGCATCAGTCTCTGTACCCACAGCTATTATCTGAGCAGCCACACACTGCCACCCAGACTCACCGCCTCACTTGGTAGTGGTACCTGAGCTCTCTAGCCCAGCAGCTTCTCCTTTCTCTCCTGTCCAGCTGTTCCCTCTAGCAGACTTCTTCTTACTCCATCCTCAGTTGTTCTCTCTCCATATCCCAGCAGGCTTCTTCTTCACACTCCATCCTAGCTGCTTTCTTTCCATACTCCAGCCTACTAGCTGGTCAGTAACGTATTTTTATACTATTTAGACAAAGAAGGCTTTGTGCCAATAGTTACATCCATCATGTTGGCTACTGAAGGGCACAGTGTACCAGAGTGCTGTGGCCTTACAGCCGTTCATGGAATCTTGGCCTGATTAGGATTCTCAGTCTCAGAGTTATTGAACATCCCATTTAGGCACATGCTCAGAACAGCCTTTGGCTGTTCTGGTATATTGATAACAAGGCCTCTGTGCTCCCATTGGTCTTGACTATCCGGGGACCTGGCATGTTTCCCAACCCATCTTAACATCTGAAAACATCAGTTCTCTTGCTTTATAGTAGGGATTATTCATCTACCACAGAATTATTCCAAATCCAAATGAAATGATGTATACAAAATAATTAAATAATTATTTTTAATTCTACATTTTTCTAACTATAAGGAGAAATTATTTTCTTTTGTTCAAAATCAGAATAATACAACTCTTATGTCCTACTTTTTAATTATGTTGTTAAATGTTTTATAATATTTTAGGCTGCATAGTATTCCACATTATGGTTGCATCATGCTTCGTTTATTCCAGTATCTATCTATATATATAAATGCCTTAGTGACCATTACAACTGGTAGACCAAATAACAGGTTGACCAGTCACTATGATGCACACTGACCACCAGGGGGCAGATGCTCAACACAGGAGCTGCCCCCTGGTGATCAGTGTGCTCCCACAGCCAACCTCCCACAGCCAGTCAACCTCCCTCAGTCCCTCCCCCAGTCTGCTGGCCCCAACCGGCCCTGATCAAGACTGGACAAGATGACCCCGATCAGTCGTAATCACTGGCCAGGCCAAGGGACCCCACCCATGCACAAATTTGTGCATCAGGCCTCTAGTTAATAGATATTTATATTGTTTCCAGTTGTTCACTTTATGTATAATGCTCCCTGTATATTTTGTTCCATAAACCTGTGTACATGTTTGATTTTATTTTCCTTCCAAAAAATTTATATTATAACTACTAAATGATGAGATTATTTTAAGATTTGGGGTACAGATTTGTAGATGAACCCACATACACTTAACTAAAAAACTCATGCTTTTTACACAGAATAAAGATGTCTATATTTTTATTGCACTCTAACTTACTTGAGCAACTTTGAGTGAAGTAATAGATATGCTCTTAAAAACATTACTTATAAAACAGAAATAGATTTATACTGCCATCTCCCTAAGTAATCATCCACAAGTCAAGCACATAATCTGAAAGTGTATTTTAGTGAATGCAATTGTCAACTGGGAATGTTATAATGGTATCCAAATATGTGTACTTCTTGAAATAGGTACATAACTCATTATTTCTATGGATAAGTAGAGAATATGTTCTTTAAACTGGCTTTCTAAAGTTTACTTACTGTGGGTAGGTTTTTGTGGGAATAAGATAGTGGGTAGCTTATAGTTATATTTAGTGGCAAGTGCCTAAAGGATGGTGTTTTATATTTCTAAGATATTTTACATTTCTACGCTAGAATGATTTCTGGTTTGTTATAGGAACTTGAAAAACATTTAAGGGAAATAAAAATAAATAAATAAGGGAAACTGTTCACACTATGGAAACTAGATACAGTGTATGACTGTGAGAATTTGAATGTCTGATGAGAGTAACTAGCCAGATAGAAGATTAACTCACCACAAAGTTATGGAAGAAGATATGGAATGAATGTTTGTTTCCCTCTCAAATTCATATGTTGAAATCCTAACCACCGATGTGATAGTATTAAGAGGTGAGGACTTTGGGATGTGAGTAGGCCATGAGAGTGACCCTTTGCATAGGATTAGTGTGTTTCTAATAAGAGACAAGAAAGAGCTTAATTTCATTCTTTTCCATAAGGATGGCCGTAAGAGCAACGGTAGGTAAGTGGGCAACCACAAAGTGCCTTCTAAGCCACTGTAAAGACGATGGTTTGATTTTATTAACTGAAGAATCATTGCAGGATTTTGAATAAAATGGTATCTTGATCTGATTTATGTTGTGAAAGCACCACTCCAGCTGCTCAGTGATGACTATAGTGTGGGCAATTGGGCGTGTGTGAAAGCAAGAATGCCAATTAGAGTTTCAATCTAGAAAAAGAGACAATGGGTCAGAATGACAATAATGTAGTTGGTAAGAAGAGGTCTGATACGGGTTATATTTTTTCTTAATTTTTTTTATTGATTTCAGAGAGGAGGGGAGAGGGAGAGATAAAATCATCAATGATGAGCAGCTGCCTCCTGCATGCCACACACCAAGCATTGAATTTACAACCCAGGCATGTGCTCTGATCAGGAATCGAACCTTGACCGCCTGGTTCTTAGGTAGACCCTCAACCACTAAGCCATTCAGGTCAGGTGGGGATATAGTTTGGAGAACAAAAGCAAAAGTGCTTTCTGAGAGAATATATCCAGATGTGAGAATACAAGTGTGTTAAAGATTTCATTTGAGCAACTGAAAGGATAGATTTGCCATTAACTAACTTGGACCCTCAGTAGGAGAGGCCAGCTTTAGGAGTATGAGCATGAGCTCAGTGTTGGGTATTTTAATTTTGAGATGTATCTTAAGCATCAAAGCAGAGATGTCTAGGAAGCTATGGACATATGGAGAAGGGATGAATGAAACCCATTAGAATTAGAGCTAGAACCCCATTCAAACTTAAAATCCGTGAAAATTGAGGTTCCATTTGAGCTATAGAAAGTAGTGAGACCATGGAACCCACCTTAACAAACATTTAAAAAGCCTGGAAACAAGCTAGAAAATAATGCATTTTTAAAGATCCATCAGAGATGTGCAATACAAATAAATAAAAATAAATGAACTTCTATAAAGGGATGATCTCTGCCTGGAGAAAAGTAACTCACAGCCAGATTCATCACTGAGTGCATTGTGGGAAGAGAAACAAGCCTGCCTATGCAGAAGCAGAATCCAGTGGATTGTTAAGCATACTTTAGTGGACATACTAGTGCATGGTTTGCAGAGAGGGATTAGAACCCTAAAGTGCCCTACCTGCACAGTGGAGACATACTTAAAGACCATTTTCTTCTCACGAGCATTTGTGAGATGTGAAAAACAGGTCATTGGCAAATCATGTAAAAGTAATAAAATTCTATCAAAAGTCAGTACTTAATTAAAAAAATGAAGCTTCGGCAAACTTTATTTGTGTCCACATTCTACTTTATAGACAGACTAAATATTGTGATTCACTTTTTAACATCACATATACAATTGGAAGCCAGTAAAAGGCAAGGATAGAAGACAGAAATGATCAGTTTGGATGTGAAAATATTTTTACCTGTAGGAAGCCATCTTATTTCTTGCTTGAGGGACTTGCATGCACTGTAACATAATGCAATCTTTAAAAGCATAATGGCACAGAGACAACGGTGAACACAATGCACAAATTCTGACATTGACAAATTGTCCCTTAGTTGATGGAATATAAATGGGACTGGCAAACTTTCCAATTCCATTGAGTTTCGGTATTTTAAAAATCAAACTGCTCAAATCATTTTAATGCAAGTAAGTGCTTGTGCAAGACTTCTAACGTCTGTTTTATAGAAAGTCTGAGAAACACAATAGTCCATTGTGTTGTTATAGAAAGTTACCAAAATAGGTCTAATTTGAACCCAACCTTATAAAAATCACTATTTTACAAAAGAGCAGAGGTGTTAATTTAGTAAAGAAAATAATAGCTACTACTTCTCTTGCACTAAGGAATAAGTAGCTATCAGGCAAGAACTTCCTCCAATTTCTGCAGCAGCACCTACAAATTTATCCCTAAACACCATTGTTCTTTTCATTCCTCCTCTACCTTTCTCTGTCCCTTCCAGAGGTCTGTACCTTATCCTTCCAACTGTTCCAACTGGTCCTGCCTGTCCCCTCTAGCACCTTGCTTAATACATAATCTGAATAATTGTCATATCTTATTCTTCTGTCTCTATTGGGTAGTTTTCATGAAAAATGAAACATTTTAGCATTCTCTTTAATGCCTTCTCCTAAAAAATAAATTTTCTTTACTCCAGGTTTTGTGCTAAATTTTATTAATTCTATTATAACCTCTAATAATAATTATGCTTTTTCCACAACCCCCTTCTAGCATCACAGGAATTATCAGGGTTTTCTTTGTTTGGAAAATATGCTTTTAGAATATGAAAATATCTAACGATTCTACTAAAATCTATAAATACTCACAAGACTATGAACTGCTTAGAAAAATATTTTAAATTATCAATAGTCATAAATTAAATCTTAGTAGTATATAATATTTAATTTTTAAATCACTCCAAATAAAAAATAATTGCATATGTGTTTGGCAGCAATAAAATTAATAATAACTTCCATATTACAAAGGTATTTTTAAAGAGAGAGGAAATTTTGTTTTGGATAAACAGAAAAGATATTTCTGGAAGGGAAAGCTAAAAGTTACGTCAATTCTCTTTAATTAAATTTACATTTTTAGTATGCACAAAAATAATATTAAAAAAGATATATAATTGGACTTTTCAAAAACTTTCAAAGGCTTATCTTTAAGAAGAAAGTAACTGAAAACTTAAAAGTATAAATATTCAGGAATATAATTGGAAGAAAAGAGCCTTACCTCATATTACAAAATATAAATTATATTTTAGAGTCAAAATACCACAATGTGATAATCAGACAAGGATAAAGTGACCAGTAGGCTAGAATTACAAAATAGAGAAATATATTTTATTTAAGAAAAATGAGGCTTTTATTAAATAAAAATTATGCATTCTGAAAATGTCAGAGGTCAATTAATTCCTAAAAATTCAATTCCCTTTGTTGGGGATAGGTAGGGTTTAATACTCAAACATGTATACTCACAGCAAAGTTCTCAGTGACTTCTCCTAGGTATCTATTTTAATATATTCCCTTGAGGCACCTCAGAATCAACATGTCAAAATATATTCTTTCTCTCCACAAACTATCTTTTTCTTTGATGTTCACTATCAGAAGTAATATCACCATAATCCTTCAAGCTGCCCAAACCAGAAAATATTTTTATGATGATTATAGTTCTTCTATGCAGATCTATTTTATATTAAAATATTATTTATATATCTAACAATGAAAACTATGTGTCTATATGGTTATTCAAAGAATGAGATAATCATGTTTTGATTGACAGCATACATATTCTTTTCTGGATATACTTAAAGATGCTTACCTTACTCCCTGTCAACTGTATACTACTTAATAGACTTAAAACTGTCCACAGAATTCCATAAAGATGCTATTTTCTGGAATAATCTCACCTGACAATATTAGAGTTGATGATACCACACTACTTTATTCCCTATTGAAGAATTTTCTCCAATAAATCTGTTTCATTCAACCTATTTTCTGAAGACTTGCTTCAAAAAATGTAGTCCATATAGAAGTCCTTCTACTGATACTAGAACTTCATTAGTATTTCCCACTGCTTCATGTATCATGAAGTTTCCCAGTCTGGCTGGTGGGGGAACAGTCACAATTTCCACCTCTTTGTGATCTCTGTACCTTTTTTTTAAAAAAAAAAACTTTACTGTTCAAAGTATTACAAATGTCCTCCTTTTTACCCCTCCATCCCATTCCCCAGTCCTCCCGCACTATTATTGGGCCATACATACGAGTATATGCATATATGCATGCAAGTTCTTTGTTTAGTCTCTTTTCACTTCTCCCTCCCCTTCTGAAATAATCAGTCTGTTGTTGCATGGTTCAGTGTCTCTGGATCTGTTTTGTTCTCTAAGTGCCCAGCAGTATATTTACACAATGAAATACTACTCAGTTGTAAAATGGAAGGATCTCTCACCCTTTGAGATAGCTTGGAGGGGACTGGGGAGTACTATGCTAAGTGAAATAAGCCAATCAGAGAAAGACATGTATCACATGATCTCACTGATATGTTACTTAAGTGGGATTGAAAGACATCAGATTGTTTAGAATGTGGGAGCCACATAATATGATTTAGATTTTACCGAGGTCTTCCTGGCTATTGTGGCAATGGGCAGTGAGGTGGTGACATTTGCAATACTTTGAACAGTAAAGTTTAAAAAAAGTAAAAATGAGGTGCAGAGGTCACAAAGAATAGAAATTGTGACTATTCCCACCAACCAGACTGGGAAATCTCATGATATAAGCGGCAGTGGGAAAATACGAATGAAGTTCTAGTGTCAGTAGAGGGACTTTCATAAGGACTACATAAAACAGGGTGAATGAAAGCAGATTTATTGGAGAAAATTCTTCAATAGGGAATAACGTAGCATAATATCATCAACTCTCATATTGTCAGGAGAAATCATCCCAGAAAATAGCAAAAATAGCAAATAAACAACTCATCTTCTTCCCCAGGCCTGAGAGAATATAGGATCTATTTCCTAACAATCTCTTCAATCTAACATATCACCACTATCCCCTTGTTCACTGTTGTCTACACATTTGACCTCCTGACTAGTCTTTAAGCTTGCCAAGCACACTCTAGTTCAGGAACTCCACTATTACTCATTCCAGGGCCTGCCACTTCACCATGTTCAAGGCCTCAGTCTGTCCAGAGACCATCAGCCTCCTTCCTGAGAAAGTGAATTAATTTTTAAAATTTCCCATAAGCTTACCATGCCCTTAATGTCACTTATCTGCACATTTCTTTTATTCCAAAGTTACGTCAAAACCAAACAACTTTACATGAGATACCTCATTTTTCCTGGTCTTACTCCTGTGAGAGACCAAAGTTTCTTCCTCAGACATTTTCTATGCTAATATTCTGCTCTAGTATCTTAATTATGAAATAAGTCATTTATGCATTTTATTTTGTGCTTATTATGATGTTCACTACTGATGTCCCACCCCTTGAATGTAATCTCCTTAAATGCAAGAATTTAATTAATTTTGTTCATGCCTGTATCACAAGCATGTGAAAATTATTTGAAATATATTAGACATTCAATAAATATTTGCTGAATAATGGACAAATGCTAATCAAACTTTCAATTTTAAATATCAGCATTTAATGAGCTTTTAAAGTAAAATTGTAGATGATACCAACAGGCAAAGTTTATGAACAAATGTAACACAAAACACATAAGAGAATGTAAAATGAAGGTATAATTCCATTTAAAGTATGTGGAAAAATAATGAATTTAAGAGGTTGTAGCTATGTGTTTGGAAAAAGATGAGATACATAAAATGATGGATGGCCTCATTTAAAAAAGATTTTCATAAGTCAGCTAATAAGCACTAAATATGCTACATATGAACGAAGGGGCAGATTTTTACAATGATAAGAAAAGTTAATGAGGTAAAGAAAAACCAAAGAGCACATCATGACAATAGAGAGATAGAGTACTAAGGAAACATGCCAAAGCAGTAGGATCAGGAAAGCACACTTCAAAATTAAAGCAACCAGCAAACAAAAATCATTTGTAAATAGTTTAAATGCATCCTTCCAATATTGATGCATGTTAGTGTTTATAGTAATATGACAGTGTCTATGGGATTTTAATGGTCATGTTTGTTCTTGTAAAATATGGTTCTTATTGTGCAAATTAATATTAATCTAAATTTTCTTCCTCCCCTATTCCAATGAATAAAGAAGAGTAACAACTGTCAAACAATCTTCAAAAATTATTCTATTAACCAAAATAAGAATAAACTGTACATATGGTATATTCCCAGTAGGACTCCATTGACAATTCATTTTCCACACACCTCTGGGTGCTACAATAATTTTTAATAGATTCTCTAGTGTATACTCAGTAGTGTGTTTTGGACTAAAATCTGACACAGAGGAATAGCGCTGAGGGAGAATATAGGGCAACTGAGCCTTTGGTGAATGATTTGAAGAATGATTGAGTTGTTTTTCTTTCTAGGATGAAAACAAGTTTTGTTTGTACTGCTGTTCCACATTTTTATTGTCATAAGTAACGCTTGCATTTTCTGTGAAAGAGCTTGTCTCATTCTGACAAATACCCATTGAAAGTATATAGGAAAGCAGAGGAGATGTAGTAATTTTTTAAGGGGAAAAATGCAATGAAAGTGACTTATGTTCCTTCAGCCCTGAGAGTATTATTCAAACCATTTGGTCCTGCTGAAAACCCATGGTCTTTATAAATCTTTCCTGTTAGAAGGGACTATTCAACTTCTTTTACCTTGCTTAACAGAGTTGTTAAATTCTCATCACTCCTTCGTCCTTAGAGGTGAGAATGATGTGGAGTTGGTGGATTTTATACCAGTGCTTCTATTGTTTTCTATGTCAGATCAGGATAACTTCTGTTTCCACTCTCTGGTTCAATGCTCCTGTTTTTCCTCCTTTGTCCTTTTATTGAGTTCCTCATTGTCCACCTTTAAATATTGGCATTTGACTCATACTCTTGTATACTACATGACTGCCAAGTACTGTAAAGTATTAGGAAGTGTTAAAGTTTCATAAGCCAATTTGGGGAGAAAAATGACAATGTAACCCACAAAAGGGAAGAAAGCAAATATAGGAAACAGTAGTAGAGAAAACATGGTAGGATTGCATGATAGAATTTGATATGGAGACAATGGGGAATAGGATATTCAGAGATATTAACAGGAGAAAAAAGGAAACAAAAAAAGAAAATAATGGAAAATTTGACTTTTGGGAGAGTTGACTTCTAGACACCAGGGTGCAATACTTTGAGGCCCTCCCTCCTTTCACCGCTGATGATGAAGAGAAAAGGCCCAAGAGACATATGACCTTTAGTTCCAGAACCCAATTCTACATCTTGACCCTGGAGGCTGAGGTTCTTTCAAATTAAATATTTCCTATAATATGAACATGAGAAATGGTTTTTAAACATGTAAAATTTCATTTTACTTTTTTAAAAAAATGTGTTTTATTGATTTTTTACAGAGAAGAAGGGAGAGGGATAGAGAGTTAGAAAGATTGATAGCTGCCTCCTGCACACCCTCTTCTGGGGATTGCCCGCAACCAAGGTACATGCCCTTGACCTGAATCAAACCTGTGACCCGTCAGTCCTTAGGCCGACGCTCTATCCACTGAGCCAAACTGGTTAGGGCTACTTTTCTAAAAAATAAACATTTTTATTGATTTCAGAGAAGAAGGGAGAGGGAGAGAGAGGTAGAAACGTCAACGATGAGAGAGAATCATTGATTGGCTGCTTCCGCATGCCCCCAACTGGGGATTGAGCCCGCAACCAGGCATGTGCCCTTCACCCGGAATCAAATCATGGACTCTTCAGTCTGAAGGCTGATGCTCTATCCACTGAGTCAAACCAACTAAGGCTCATTTTACTTTTTATAAATGTAATAATGTGGCTGTCCAGGTAGAGAACAAAGATAGCCATTGATTATGGCAGTAGCAGTGGTACATAAACTCTCCACTTATTCTTCTATCAATGGAATGCTTTTTTCCAAGAAAAAGTCAATTCGGTGTTTTTGCTTGCTATGCAAAGGTAAAGTAAGAAACATATATTGACCTGCGGTTAAGATTTTATGAGTCAGTCTAAGTCTACAATACCCTCACGGCCAAGCCAGTAGGCATGAGAACCTTTGCAAAAGGAGCCTAAGTTTCCTCCAGAAAGAGAGGAACCTGAAATCTTAGGAACTGAGTTTCTAGTCAGGAAACAGGGTAGTATATTTGGATATTGTCCTATCCTCAATCTCATGACAGGGAAGAGAAAAATAAAATATAACGACCCTGAAGGGTTGAAAACTCTGGGTTGATGACATGGTTTCAGGTAAATAATGCATGTAGGCCCTTGGTAAAGGCTGACACCATCAGAATTTACTGCTAATAGGCGGAAAGTCCTTAGGACTCAAATGTCATTTTACAGTGTGATGTGACATGGTCCAACAGAACTGTAACTGGAGCCTGAGTGTGTCACGCATGGCAGTACATAACACTGGAGTTGGCCTGGTGGTTAAGTGGTTGACATGTCTTAGAATTCTGCAAGACCAGATCAGATGTGAAATTCATGGAAGAGGATTCATATCCCTTTTGTTGGAAAACATGTATCCCCCTGATGACAGAACTTCTCTGCTACCAGACACTTGGGTGTAGATATGAGTATGGATTTCTTGGATAATTCAAGAATTATTTTTAGAAGAGACAATAGTAACAAGGTATTTTGGGGATTCCTGTGGCCAAAAAGAAATCAATAGAAGAGATGTAGCTATGTTCTATTATCTGATCATTTCACAGGGTAGTTCATGTATAAGACGTTTTTAAAAAGAATATCAAGCCGAAACTGGCTCAGTGGATATAGCATCGGCCTGAGGACTGAAAGGTCCCAGGTTCGATTCCGATCAAGGGCATGTACCTGGAATGCGGGCACATCCCCAGTGGGAGGTGTGCAGGAGGCAGCTGATCGATGTTTCTCTCTCATCCATGTTTCTAGCTCTCTATCTTTCTCCCTTCCTCTCTGTGAAAAATCAATAAAAATATATTTTAAAAAAAAGAATATCACTATATTAATTTTTTTCTGCTTAATTGCTTGTTTTTTCTTTCTTATTTTTAAATTTCTTTAATAAGTTGTTACATATGTGTCCTTATCCCCACATTACCCCGGTCTCCCCACTCATGCCCTCACACCCTTGTTTTCTGTGTCCATTGGTTAGGCCTATAGCTTCATATAAGTCCTTTGGTTGATCTCTCTCCCTTACCCCGACCCTCCCCTACCTTCCCTCTGAGGTTTATCGGTCTGATCGATGCTTCTCTGTCTCTGGATCTGTTTTTGTTCATCAGTTTATGTTGTTCATTATATTCCATAAATGAGTGAGATCATGTGATATTTATCTTTCTCTGACTGGCTTATTTCACTTAGCATAATGCTTTCCAGTTCCATCCATGCTGTTGCAAATGGTAAGAACTCCTTTTTACTGCAGCATAGTATTCCATTGTGTAGATGTACCAGTTTTTTAATCCACTCAACTGCTGATGGGCACTTAGGCTGTTTCCAAATCTTAGCTATGGTGAATTGTGCTGCTATGAACATAGGGGTGCATATATCCTTTCTAATTGGTGTTTCTAGTTTCTTGGGATATATTCCTAGAAGTGGGATCACCTGGTCAAATGGGAATTCCCTTTTTAGTTTTTTGAGGAAACTCCATACTCTTCTCCACAGTGGCTGCCCCAGTCTTCATTCCCACCAGCAGTGCATGAGGGTTCCTTTTTCTCCACATCCTCGCCAGCACTTGTCATTTGCTGATTTGTTGATGATAGCCATTCTGACAGGTGTGAGATGGTACCTCATTGTTGTTTTGATTTGCATCTCTCAGATGATTAGTGACTTTGAGCATGTTTTCATGTGTCTTTCAGCCTTCGTTATGTCCTCTTTCACAAAGTATCTATTTAGATTCATTGCCCATTTTTTTGATTGGGTTGTTTATCTTCCTTTTGTTAAGTTGTATGAGTTCCCTGTAAATGTTGGAGATTAAACCCTTATCGGTGATAACATTTGCAAATATGTTCTTCCATGCAGTGGGCTTTCTTGTTGTTTTGTTGCTTGTTAATTGCTTGTTTTATTCTTCTACTTGGAGAGTATCCATTGCTTATTCAACTTTGGGACCTTAGTGTCTAGCACAGTAACAAACACCTAAAAGGCATTTAATTAAATGTGTTGAAAGGGTTCAAAGTCAGAACTCTTTTGATTCTCAGTGACATTCAGCCACGGGTATACAGAATATAGCACTGTTACAGAGAACTGGCTCTAAGGTATTTAAAGAAGCAACCACTTGCTGAGCTAGAATTAACCTTTCCAAGTAATTAATTCATAATTAGATTCATTAGTTAATATATAAATGGATTTTTAAGTTTATAAAACAGAAGTAAATATTTTAATTTTGTTATTATTTATACATATACCTTAGTACTCTAACTTGAAAATAATTAACACACAGGAAGATTTATGCCCAGTAGGTAGCCAAGATATATTTTTTTAGAAATTCCAAAGTATATTGCTTTCAGTATTATTTTAATTGTTAAGTAGATGATTTATGCTTATGGTAAAGTAATGGGATTTATGACTCCAAATTAAGTGAAGTAATTCTTCAAACTCAATAATAAGAAGATAACAGAATTAAATAATGAGCAAAAGATATGAGAGACACCTCGCCAAAGAATATATACAAATGGCAAAGAAGCATGAGAAAAGATGATCCACGTCATATTTACTAGTACACACCTATAAGGGAAGCTAAAATCTTAAACACTGGAAATACTAAATGCCAGTGAGGAAGTGGACCAACAGGAAACCCAATTTATTGCTGGTGTTTACACAAAAACCTGCACACAAATGTTTTTTATTGCAGCTTTATTCATAATTGCCCAAAGTTGGAAGAAAAAAGTGTCCTTCAATAGGTGAATGCTTAAACAACATGTACATACAGTAGAATGTTATTCAGAATAAAAAATATAAAAGATTGAAATGAACTATCAATGTACAATAAGGGACCTTAAATTTATATTGCTGATTGAAATAAACCAAATTGAAAAGATGCATACTGTATGATTCAAACTATATAACATTTTGGAAAAGACAGAACTATGGAGACAGTAACAATAAAAGTTGTTGCCAGGGACTAGGGGACAGGGGCAGGGTGGGTGGGCGGGCGGGGAGGAGAATGGGGGGGGGGCACAGGGGTTTTCAGGGCAGTGAAACCATTCTGACTCTAGATACATGTCATTCATTCGTAGTAACCCATTCAATGTGCAAAGAGTGAACTATGTAGTGTAAACTTTGGATCTTAGTCAATAATAATTTATAATATTGTCTCATTAGTTGTTCCAATGGTACCACACTAAAATAAGATGTTAAAAATAGGAGAAACTGTGCATATAGGAACCCTCATACACTGAAAAATGGCTGAATGAAGTCACTTTCTGCCCTTGAGAAATTAGTGTTAATGGAGTACTATGTTTATTACAAAACACACACACACACACACACACACACACACACACACACACACACGGTCCATGTTGGCTTCTTTGAGCTCATGCATAAGCTCTAAAACTGAGTTGGAAAAATATAATAATAATAAAAAAGGTGTAGAATGAACATGCTCCGGGTAACTGTTATATTTTCACTGGCATACCAGCCCTTTGAAAACATTTGCCTCTGTCTAGTGGTTTCCTGTACCCCATAGAGCCCAAGAATGATTCTCTCCTTTAGTCGGATTAAGACTTTTTTATGGTGGAACAGGCTGTTCAGTATGCTTTTCTGGAGCTAAAAGGTAGAACTGAACTAATCACTTATTTATCAAAAGCAGAATCCATATTTATCCAAACTCATAATTGTGAAGCACAAAAGTGACTCTTTTGCTTATATTACCCAAATAATATTTGTATTTTAGTTGTTTTGTTTTTCACATTTAGGATTGTGTGGATGCATAGATATATTTGTGTATGCTGGAAACCAAGGAATTACACACAAATCTAGGAGACTTTCTATGAATAATACAGATAATGAACTAAATAGAATTTTAGAAATATAGCCTTATAAATGGAGATTATAAAGGGAAAAGGAAGATATATATTTAATATCAAACATAATACATAGATACAGAATACTATTAAGATATAATACAAATATACCTATATAAATTTTTGTATGCACAGTCATTCTTATAGTAAATAATATATAAATAAATTTATATGATATTGCATATATTATGTGCATCATGTTCAAGGTCTCTTTCTATCAGTGCAAGGTTATTTGCTAGGGGAAAATTTAGATTGGGATTATATTGTACCTGACCATCACTAGTCAGTTATAAAAAGTTAATGTGAAAATATCAAACATTGATCACAATTAATTGGCTTTCTTCTTAATATTCTATAATTTGATACTTTATTGAAAAATTTTGCTTCTGGTCTTAATCTATATATATAAAAGGTTAAGTGACCAACCATCTTTCTGACCTACCATCCCACGGACCTACTGGCTGATACATATGACGTGCACTGGCAACCCTACATAATAAAAGCGGAATATGCCAATTGACCCTAACAGTGGAACAACTAGGAACGACTGGTCGCTATGATGTGCACTGACCACCAAGGGGCAGATGCTCAATGCAGGACCTGCCCCCGGGTGGTCAGTGCACTTCCACAGTGGGAAGCGCCACTCAGCCAGAAGCCAGCTCACAGCTAGCCAGCGCAGCGGCCGTGGCGGGGGCCTCTTCCACCTCTATGGCAGCTCTAAGGATGTCTGACTAATGGTGTAGACCCGCTCCCTGCAGGGAGCGGGCCTAAGCCATTAGTCAAACATCTCCTGAGCCTCCCAGGCTGCCAGAGGGATGTGCGACTGCCAGCTTAGGCCCGATCCCCTGGGGAGCCTGGGGAGTCAGTTGAACATCCCTCAAGGGGTCCCAGACTATGAGAGGGTGCAAGCCTGGCTGAGGGATGCCCCCCCCCCCCCGAGTGCATGAATTTTCATGCACTGAGCCTCTAGTAGCTATAGATTTCACTATTCATTTTGTTTCATAAAATCCATTTCCTGTGACTAAAGAAGGCATCTTGCTGAGATCCTAACAATTCTGAGTCATTGCTTTGAATATGGCTGAATTTCCCAAACGCTTTTTGCATGAGCAGTCAGCCAGTGCTTCTCCATATTTCACCTTTGTAATTAGCTATCTCAAATGGTCCTTTAGGTAGATAAGGTCTATATTATAAATTCATGAAGCCATACGTACATTTTAATGCAGCATTTTAGTGACCTTAATTGGCAGAATATAGAAATTTCTAATGATTATGTTTTATGGTCATTTATAAAAATTCCTATCAACTTCTACTCTTATTATGAACTTAAATAAGAGTCCCTTTTTAAAAAATATATTTTTATTAATTTCAGAGAGGAAGAGAGAGGGAGATAGAAACATCAATGTTGAGAGAGAATCACTGATGGACTGCCTCCTGCATGCCTGGGGATCAAGCCCTCAAACTATGACCTCCTAGGTCATAGCTCGATGCTCAACCACTGAGCCACACAGGCAGGGCAAGAGTTCCTTTTAACAGACTAAGCTATAATCTCTTTGAGTATGATTATTGATCACATACAAAGTTCTTAGCTTTATCTACTGTTATCTTCTCAGGGTCTCATACCCTTTTCCACATTGTAGAATTCAAAAAAATTTTTGTTAAATTGCTAGAATTTTAGTAAAATTTAAATACGTCTATATGCAAAGAGAACAATCTATTTACTTACACAGAA
Source organism: Myotis daubentonii (assembly GCF_963259705.1). Classification (NCBI taxonomy): domain Eukaryota; kingdom Metazoa; phylum Chordata; class Mammalia; order Chiroptera; family Vespertilionidae; genus Myotis; species Myotis daubentonii. The sequence continues at coordinate 213,615,158 of NC_081840.1, read as the reverse complement.
TCTGGCTGTAAAAACTTATTAATGTTTAACTAATACTTATACTGTCTAAAGCCTAATTACTGTAGAAATGCTATTACTCATATTAACACTATTTATGGTAAAACATTACTCATCTTGTTTGATGAAAGTGCAGAATTTTTGACAATCTCTAGAGTGTCATCTGATTATGATCATCATCACTAAGATCCAATAGATATTGACATCTATGTTTCAAAATCATACAGCTCCTGCTTTCTGACACATCTTTTATAGCTTCAACAGAAACGTAAGAGAGAAGACAGTGTCTTAGGTGTTTATGACAAAAAGGCAATTATTTTAGAGTTGGATCAGCAGCATTTTCTCCAAAACAATGCATTCTTGTCTAAGTTTAAAAAAAAAAGAAAAAGGAAATTTGGGTTTCTCCTACAATTATAAATTGTTCTCCTGTAAAAAAATAATAATAAAAAAAATGTTCCCTAAATTCATTGGAGCAGAAATCCTGGAGAAATCAGAGCACATGAATTCTTTTCTAAATATTATCCAGAGAATAAATGAGTTTAAGTTCAGCAAAAAATTCAAAAATTTTAGCATTGATTTATATTTAATTCAACCTATATTTTTTTCTGTTGGCAAGCAGAATAAAATACTTATTTAAAATATACTCCAGTAAGAAGTATAAAGACTTTTTAGATCTTTATTTAAGTGTAATTAACAAAATTGTAAGATATTTAAAATGTACATCATGATGATTTGATTTATGTAAACACTGAAAGATTCATCCCATCTGGCTAATTAACATATCTATCACCTTAAATTTTAATTATTTTGGTGAGGACATTTTGCTAATCTTAGCAAATTTCAATTTTCGACAGTCTTATCACCATATTATACATTAGATCCTCAGACCCTAGAGCTGATAATTTGTACAAGCCACACTTAATATACATGCTTTCTACAACATTGAAGCAGAGAGTTACAAGGCTTGGAATAATTTCCATAGGTCAGTCTTTGTAATTCACCTATTCTTGATTGCCCTCATTTGCTTTAATTTGGTGCATTCTTTGTAAAGACCTATGTGTCTATGAAAATGTTTTATGTAGTATGTGTTTGAACATAAAAAAGGAAGACATAAACCCTACTACTAGATAGAGACACAAATAACCGGTTACTAATGCTATGGACCAGGGGTAGGCAAACTTTTTTTTTTTTAATTCCAGATAAAAATAGTTTAGGGTTTCAAGTCATATTTTCTTTGTTACAGATATTCCATTCCAGAGTTGTAGTGTAAAAGCAGCCAAACACAACACATAAAGAAATAAAAGTGGCTATGTTCGAATAATACTTTATTTATGGACACTAACATTTGAATTTCATATAATTTTTATGAGTAACAAATATCAAACTCCTTTTGATTCATTTTCAACTATTTAAAATGTAAAAACTATTCTCAGTTTGCTAGCTATACATAGGACTGGATTTGATTCTCAAACTGTAGTTTGCTGACAATATAGACAAAATGTTATAGAGATATAAAAGCAATTTAGGTAATTTGAAATACAAGTTAGATGATAAAGTAAAATGCAAAGAAAATTAATGAGTTAGAGATGGATTCTTGGAGAAAATGAGATAATTTGGCAGTTAAAGTACATATAATATTAGGAATGTGTTGAGTAAGACTCCCTCCACGTTCTGCGTGGAGTAGGGTTCGGTATCTGAAAGAGGAGCCGCACAACAAATGAGAGAAAAAGACACGAGATAATTTTGCAATATTGGGGGACCAGGTGGCAAGTCCCGAAGGACTTCCCCTGTGCTCAGGCTTCGCCAAGCTTTTATTGATCTGGGATGCACCCATAGCATAGCCCTTAGGCAGGTGACCCCCTAGTAACAAGCACACTAGCCCATCAGCAAGGATTTACATAATAATAAATGGGGGAGTAGTTTCAGCTACCACTGTCTGAACAAACAGAGGTGGCACCTAGCTCCGAGCGTTGCTAGGGCTTCAAAGGCACCCAGCCTTGGGGGGTTCTCTGTCTACGCTTATCAGATAGTGAAGGCAATAAACAGTTTCCCACAGGAATGGAGGACAAAGTATTTAGAAGGCAATAGATATAGAAACAAATTCTTAAGTTATGGTTCAAAAGCAGAAATGAATGAAGTGTGCCTTGGTTATTTGGAACTTGTCACTGATTTGGATTTTGTCAGTGCACACCAATCATTTCTCAATTGTTATTTTACAAATTTCTAATTTTTATTAACTTATGTTGAGTTATTTTAAAAAGCTTACTCTAATAATTTAATATTGAATAAAAACAAAATGCTTCCAATGTATAAATATACTCAGTGTTCCAAAATATCTAACTTTAATATTCATACCATAGACATTTTATTTTACTTATACAAGTATTGCAGAAACTTCAATACCTTCTCTATGATTTTATCTCATCAATCTTATTGTTTTTCTCTATTAAAAATTTATTACATCAAATGCAACTAAACAGTATGAAAGTAGTACCTCTCCTGAGGTGGAATTCTAGGACAAACAATTTTCACTTGGCACTGGCTTAACAGATACTACATTTATATTATACCTCTTAAAATGAGAACATGGCAATTTAGCAGACAGAAATCCCCCCTTGAATATTATACATCCTATGTAAAAGCTGTGTTTTCAAGTCTCTGAGCCAAAACAAAATTAATAGCCCAATCAATTATTTTCAAAAACTGATTCCAGTATTATGTGAGCAAATCAGATTATAGATCATCTCAAATTCCAGCATGTATGTATATTATAGATGGTTCTGATGAAATATTTTAATTCTCAAGCAGGTCGAATTTCTTGATGACAGATGTGGAAAATATTTTCTCAGAATCTAATAGCAACACTAGTCTTGATGTTCTAAAAATGTGTTTGGTAACATTGAACTTGGACAAATGTTTCCAAGCCAATATATATCAAAAGCAGAAAACTAGCAAATTATTTATATTTTCAACAGACTATTCGACCAGCTGCCATTATGCACACTGACCACCAGGGGGCAGACACTCTGATCAGTAGGTTAGCTTGTTGCTGGGGTCCAGCTGATCGGGAATGGGCGAAATGGGCTGAATATGCCCTAGAGCCTTCCTTTCTTCCCTCCTTAGCCCCGATTGTGCACTGGTGGGGTTCCTTGGCCTTGCCTGTGCCCTCTTGCAATCTGGACCCCTCACGGGATGTCAGAGAGCAGGTTTCAGCCTAATCTCTGCAGGCCAGGTCAAGGGACACCACTGGTGCATGAAACCGTACACTAGGCCTCTAGGTAATGAATAACATTGGGTGGAATCTGTGCCATCAAAAAAAATCTCATTTAACTCAAGTATGTGCACAACCTATTATATTATTGTGCCAGGCTTCAAACCCATACAGCTCGATCCAAAAGTTCACACTCTTCACCACTCTGTGAAATATTCATTACTCCAGAGGTAAGCTGGACCAAATAGGTTATCCAGTGTAAGTTTTCCTACTGACATTCCGGAATTTTATTTGTAAATGAACATTGAGGTACACTGTAATATAAATAGTTTGAATTTGAAATAATATGGTAATTGTGTAAAGTTGAAGAAAAATGATTCCATATAATTAGGAGCAACAATGGCAAACCATTATGGGATTATTTTTCAAATGTCTAGATTTATGGGTTTGGCTTAAGGAAGATGCTTACATTTTGATGAGTCTTATATTTCTCCATATTCAGTGCTGAATGCTCTCTTTATGTCTTTAGTCTTTATATTTCCCAATATGTTAGGTAGCATATAAAAAACAAATAGAATTATTACATGTTGTTATATAATTGTGTATTTAAAAAAACATGTCTACACTAATAAAAGACAAAGATGCTAATTGACCATACCTTCACTACAACCATCAGCCAATCAGAAGAGTATGCAAATTAACCCAACAAAGAGGCCATTAAATTTGCATACTGCAGGCAGGTCAGGACAGCGCAATCCGCCACCCACCCCACCGCCATCCAGGCCTGCTGTGTGCGACCCGGGGTGGCGGGACAGGCAACATGGGATCGGATCTGCCATCTGCCACCCGGGGAGTGTGCCTAAGCCAGCAGGTGGTTATCTCTCAAGGGGTCCCAGACTGTGAGAAGGCATAGCTCGGGCTGAGGGACACCCCTCCTCTCCAGTGCACAAATTTTTGTGCACTGGGCCTCTAGTTATATATAATTACATATGTAATATAAACCTTACTTCATATTGATTTACTAGACTGTTCATCAGCAGTGATACTTTAAGCACACTTCAGAAACTTTTTAACTGCCAAACCTCTTCTGAAATGCTCCAAATGTGGAGTCTCATCCAGTACTCTAAAGAGACCTCTGTGATGTGTCTGATTGAGTGCCAAGTGGGCATGAACTGGATCTAATTGCTCATTATAGCATTTATTGCATTGTTGATGCTCAAAGCATCTTTAAATGATGACAATAATAACAATGCCCTCTGGCCTCCCAATACAGCTATTTTCTCTTTGCCTGGTGCATTACAGGACCCAGGCTAAGTGTCCAAATTGGTGGGATGGTGGCTCTTTGCTTCCATGCTTTGGCATCGTTCTTTCACTATATTTATTGGTATTTTGGCATTTATTCCTCTCAGGAGATATGGGAATTGGCTTGTCTCTGTGTCATCCTTAACCTATGAAAAATACCTCATAGCTAGCCCTCCAAATGTTCTTAATTTCTATTATTTTGATCAGGAAATTCACAGCTTAAAAATGTAAATTTTCTTTTTCTCAAAGGAGAAAAGAAGTTACCAATGAAACCTGGAGGATGTATTCATCCTCGGTGTCTCGAGATGTTATTCAATTCCTATGCCCAGTGTGATAAATCATAGAAACATTTATCTTCCCATTCCAATAGGTCAGCAAAAAGCTGAGAGAAGCTATCACACTATTGCAAATTCCTCATAGTTTCAACATAATAAACCTTTGTCCCCTAAAAATCTCGATTGCTTTCTCTCACAATTTAACATGGTTGTATTATCTAATTCTTGCAATGGCTCTTCAGATGTAGCTATGACACTAATTATATTATTTTATTACTTAAAGGTGCCATAATTGCTAGTATTCCTGGAAATCTCATTTTTATTTCTAAATTAAATATTTTATTTTTCAATTTAAAAATATATATGAAAATATAACAAAATTTTTAAAATATATTTTATTGATTTTTTACAGAGAGGAATAGAGAGTTAGAAACATCGATGAGAGAGAAACATCAATCAGCTGCCTCCTGCACACTCCCTACTGGGTATGTGCCCCGCAACCAAGGTACATGCCCTTGACTGGAATCAAACCTGGGACCCTTGAGTCCGCAGGCCAACGCTCTATCCAATGAGCCAAACCGGTCAGGGCTATAACAAAATTTTATGCAACATATACACTGAGTGGCCAGATTATTATGACCACCTGACATTTGTAGACAAATTAGCTATAATTCCACACTGAAGCTGCTAGAGGGCCAGACCATTATAAATAGGGAAGCAGGTTGTTTACCACGACAGTAGAAGTGATTTTTTTTCCTGAAGATATAGGTAAACAACCTGATTTAACAGCCTTTGAATGTGGGATATATATATATATATATATATATATATATATATATATATATAGAGAGAGAGAGAGAGAGAGAGAGAGAGAGAGAGAGAGAGAGACCAGATTATTATGACCACCCATAAGTACTTCGTTGGGTCACCTTTTTGCCGGGAGCCGGTCCATCCTTGCTGTTTCAAGGGACCTGGCACATATGGCATACGGTTCTTAATATGTTTGCTCACCTTCTTGGGGCTGTGTTTTAACCAAGGTCACCTCTCCTAGAAAGGTTGAATCCCCAGGTAGGGATTTTCCCCTGAAGTTGGGGAGGGAATAAAACCCCTCAACTAAGTGCCAGGCGGGTAATTAATCCCTTTAACTATGAACAATCATGCTTAAACTACATAATCTTTTCTCCCTGGAATGGAGATAAGAAACGCCCTAACCTTTGTAATAGAGATTGATAGGATTGAATCAACTGGTATAAATACAGTTGTAACAAGACAGAAACACTCAGAACTTAGAACAGAATCAAGAAGACAGAGCCTACTCGGAGCCTAGAGACAGAGCCTAGCGGGAGAACATGGCAAGGGATCCTGGACTGAACCTGACTACAGAGATTGGCAGGAGAACCTGACTGGAACCTGGACACTGAACCTGACTGGAGAGCCTGGACAGAACCTGGCTGGAGAACCTAGCGAGGGAACATGGCTACAGAACCTCGCTGGAGATCCGAAGCAGAGCCTCTCTGGAGATCAAGACCAGAACTTGGCTGGAGATCCGGGCTAGGCTGCTGATCAACTGAACGCTGTCTCCGTGCCCTTCCTTCTTCGCCGACTCCGTCCACACCTTTGGGGAACCCCTGGACCCGCTGGGGTTGGACCCCGGCACCTTTTGCCTTCAATACTGTGGTGATTCTTCTTGGCATTGACTCCACGAGATGTTGAAAGGTGATGTGAGGAATCTGACACCATGCCTGATGAATAGCACTGTCCAGTTCTGTGAGATTTGATGGTTGTGGAACCAGCTGCCTGATGGCTCTTTTAACTTCTTCCGACAAATGCTCAATTGGATTGAGATCTGGTGATTGCGAGGCCCACCTAAGCAAGGTAAAGTCTCCCTCATGTTCTTGAACCCACTCCTGCACAATACGAGCACCATGGCATGGCACATTGTCTTGTTGGAAGAAGTCATCTCCATTGGGATACGCCATCAACATGATAGGATCAACCTGATCAGCAGCGATACATAGATATGTTGTGCTATTCAGACGTTGTTGGGGGTGACCAGGCCAGCAGGGGGGACAGTTAGGGGTGATCAGGCAGGCAGGCAGGTGAGCAGTTAGGAGCCAGTGGTCCCAGATTGCGAGAGGGATGTTCGACTGCAGGGATCAGCCTAAACTGGCAGTCAGACATCCCCCAAGGGGTCCCGGATTGGAGAGAGTGGGCTGAGGGGACCCTCCCTCCCATGCACGAATCTCTCATTCACCGGGCCTCTAGTGGTAATAAATGCAAGATTCTAATTTCCGTAGTCAGACTCAATGGTCCATGCATAGAACACACAAAAATGATTAACTGATTTCCAAAGCTAACAAGGCTTAGCGGTTTTCTTTGATTTCTCTGCAACAAGTTCATACCAGTGTTGCAGTTCCCTGTATCTTACTCTGTTGACAGTATAAGCCCTAGGTAAGCCACTGAGGGTTACAGCAAGATGAAAGGCATTTACTCCAATAGAGGATAGTTGGTTCTCATCCTGCTATTACTCTTTTACCTAGTCTTGGTGTCTCAATAGTATCTTTGCATTGGACACATTTTTTTCTGTGTTCTTTTTATGCAGATACAGAGTTAGTAAAGGAAAATGCTACATAAAGGGCAAAGAGAAAAATGATGGGGTGTTTTAAGCTGTTCCAAGTGACCAAAAATGATTACAAATGTAATGTATTGATTAATTGATTGATCCAATAAACATTAAGTTTCAACTAAGAATTAAAGTCCTGGAGAGATACCATGGTAGATAAAAAAGAAATATATAAGTAAAATAATTGAGCAAAAATATAAGCAGTATGCTACACAATGATATCCAACATATCAACTTTATCATATCTTTATTTTTAAGAGTACTGTAAAAAAATCCAAGTAAATTTAAGTTCTAGTTCCTCAAAACAACAAAAGAATTTGTAAGCTATTTTTATTTATTCTTATTATTGTTATTATATTATGTACCCTATGTATTTGCTTATGGGGAGTAGATATGGTCCATCTATTCTAATTCACAATAAAGCACATTACAGAATCACTCTTACATCAATTCAGAGAATATTTCCATTGATCCAGTGTTAAAACTAAATCAGAGCAATCCGGTATACTTATTTGATTACAGAACTTTTTGATACTCTCCCCAAAATTTCATTTGAATACAAAGAAAAAGAAAAAAGTATGATCTGGGGATTATCCAGTTCAATAGATTATCAAATTTTTCTTTTTATGACAATGAACCGATATTAAGCCTGGTAGCAAAAGAGAAAATTAGAAGTGGTAAGAGAAACATCATATACTAAAAATAGAAATAGATGAGTTAATCTTAACTTTAATTGGAACCATAATCTAATTTGGAAAATAGGAAAACAAAAAGTATACTATACATATTTTTTTGAAGGAATCAAGTTGACACTATTGATTTTATTCAATCTTTGACCTTATGCTATTCTCCTTCTTATAGATACAAGGCTGTCTGAGAAATAGGGCTGAAGGAAATTTTCTGATATGCAATATTATTTTAATATTTTACCTGAAAAAATAAGGTCACAAGCCACTATTCAGGGAGTGACTGTTATAGTACCTATATCTCCTAGATCTACAATATCTTCCAAAACAAATTTGCCAAAAGCTTATCTGTGTTTGAAGTTGAATAAGAAGATTTGAGAGACAGTTGGAAATAACAGATAAAAATGTTAGACTTAGGAAATCTCAATGCCTGGAAGGCTTAGCTCTCTCCCACACATATGTGAGAAGAGACTCAAGTCTTATTTCTGAGACAGAACTGGAGAAGTATAGTTTCTATAAAGATTTTCTTATTGGCGAGACATAATAAAGTATCTTGTTAGAGCATTTAATGGAGATGAATACCCCAGAATTTAATTTGAGGTCTCAAATTACAAGAAAGCATTAACAGCAGTGTAGCACTCAGAATTTTAGCAGGAAACATTGGAATTTATTAAATAGGTTAAATATAATTACACAGTCAAAATATTCCATTGAAAGATCAGTCATTTTTCTTAATATTAGTGTGTATAACAAGGGATCAGTGAACATGCTAGGGATAGGACAGTGTGGAGACATGAGAGAAGAAGCTGTGTACCTCATGATTGAACTCACAGCGAAGAAATTCAATGGAACATGTACAGTAGTCATCATGTGACATTTTGTGTGTGAAGCTCAAGCCTAATACAACAATGTTTTTTAGGGACATCATCTATAAAGCTTTAACAATATGTGACAATATTTGGCTTCAGGAATTGTGCCAAAAACATCCCATATCAAATACAATGTAGAATGCACAAATAAATGGAACAATATTTCAGGTTCATGGATTAGAAGAAATAATATTGTTAAAATGTCCATACTACCCAAAACCATCTATATATTCAACTCAATTTGTATAAAAATTCCAATGACTTTTTTTTTTTACAGAAATAGAGAAAAAAAATCAATCCTAAAACCCGTATAAAACCACCAAAGATTTCAAATAGCCAAAGCAATCTTGAGAAAGAATAAAGATAAAGGTAAGATACTTCCTGATTTCAAACTATATTTTAAAGCTATAGTACTTAGAAAACATGGTTTGGGCCTAAACATATACACATTGACCAATGGAACAGAATCAAGAGCCCAGGGATAAACCCCACACATATTGTCAACTAATATTCAGCAAAGAGAGAGGAGAATATTCAATAGGGGAAAAAATAAGTTTCTTAAATAAATAGTGTTGGGAAAACTGGAAAATAATGAAGTTGGACCCGTATACCACTCACAAAATTTAGCACAAAAAGAATTAAAGACTTAAACCAGAAACCATAAATCTACTATATAAAAACAAAACAAAACAAAACATTGGGCGAAGGGGGGAGCTCCTTGGCAACAGTATTTTGGATATAGCACCAAAAGCACAAGAAAATTTAATAAGTGGGGCTATTTTAAAAATTTCTGCAAAGCAAAAGGATCAACAAAAAGAATGGCTACCTACAGAATGGGAGAAATCAATTGCAAGTCATATATCTGATAATCGGTTAATATCCAAACTACATAAGGAACTCATACAATTCAGTAGCAAAATAAATTTTAAAAAAACCTGGTTTGTAAAAATGGGCAAAAGTTTTGAATAGCCATTTTTTTCCAAAGAAGATAAACAAAATAGCCAACAGGCACATGGAAAGGCACTCAGCATCAGTAATAATTAGGGAAATGTAAATCAAAACCACAATTAGATATCACACCACACCTGTTAGAATGGCTGTTATAAAAATATTTTTAAAAATGCTGGTAAAGATGAAGGGAAAAGGAAATCCTTGTGCATTGTTGCTGGGAATGTAAATTGATGTAGCCATTTTTAAAACTCAGATTGGGTGGTTTAAACAACATAAATGCATTTTTTTTTCTCACAAATCTGGAGGCTAGAAGTCCACAATCTAGATGTAGAAGGGATGGTGTCTTCTAAGGCCTTTCACATTGGCTTATAGATGACTGTCTTCTTCCTGTATCTTCACAAGGTCTTCCTTCTGTATATTTTTGCCCTAATCTCTTCTTCTGATAAAGACACTAGTCTTACTGATTTAAGAATTGATTTATTGACCTCCTTTTAGTCTAATTATTCAAAGACTATAACTCTTGCCCTGACTGGTTTGCCTCAGTGGATAGGGCATTGGCCCGCAGACTGAAGGGTCCCAGGTTCAATTCCGGTCAAGGGCATGTACCTTGGTTGCAGGCACATCCCCCAGTAGGGGGTGTGCAGGAGGCAGCTGATGGATGTTTCTCTCTCAGGGATGTTTCTAACTCTCTGTCCCTCTCCCTTCCTCTCTGTAAAAAAGCAATAAAGTATATTAAAAAAAAGGGCTATAACCCTTGAAACAATGACATTCTGAGATACTAAGGTTTAGGGTTGCAACATAGGAATTTTGGAAAGATCCAAAGAAGTCATCCCATAACAGTTCTGCACCTGCTTTATACCTATTCACCTCTATTAGATAGTCATTCCCAAGACTGATTTCAAATGCAGCAGTCCTGTTCCAAAGCTGGAATACCTGGGCACTATAAACATATCCTCTAAGTCCATTCATTTACACACACACACACACACACACACACACAGAGTATCTATACATATAAAAGCCTAAGCAACCATTATGACCAAATGACCAGAACAACTGGTCGACCAGTCTCTATGACAGGCACTGACTACCCAGAGGCAGACGCTCAATGCAGGAGCTGCCCCCTGGTGGTCAGTGCACTGCCCCGTCAATCTCCCGTGGCTGACCAACCTCCAGCAGTCCTGCCCCCTGGCTGGTCAGCCCCCCAATAGGCCTCTATCACCCAGCAGGCTGAGGGACCCCACCCATGCATGAATACGTGCCTCTAGTATTATAAAAATGCGTAAATGTTTCGGTGATATTGAAAAATTGTTCATATTTGTTCATTTTTTTAAATTAAATCTTTATTGTTCAGATTATTACATTTGTTCCTCTTTTTCCCCCCCATAACTCCCCTCCTCCCAGTTCCTGCCCCACCCTCCGCCCTCACTCCCCACCCACTGTCCTCATCCATAGGTGCACAAGTTTTGTCCAGTCTCTTCCCGCATCTCCCACACCCCTTTCCCCCCCAAGAATAGTCAGTCCATTCCCTTTCTATGTCCCTGATTCTATTATAATCAACAGTTCATTTTGTTCATCAGATTATTCACTTGTTGATAGATGCATATTTGTTGTTCATAATTTGTATCTTTACCTTTCTCTTCTTCTTCCTCTTCTTAAAGGATACCTTTCAGCATTTCATATAATACTGGTTTGGTGGTGATGAACTCCTTTAGCTTTTCCTTATCTGTGAAGCTCTTTATTTGACCTTCAATTCTGAATGATAGCTTTGCTGGATAAAGTAATCTTGGTTGTAGGTTCTTGGTATTCATCACTTTGAATATTTCTTGCCATTCCCTTCTGGCCTGCAAAGTTTCTGTTGAGAAATCAGCTGACAGTCATATGGGTATTCCCTTGTAGGTAACTGACTTTCTTTCTCTTGCTGCTTTTAAGATTCTCTCTTTGTCTTTTGCTCTTGGCATTTTAATTATGATGTGTCTTGGTGTGGTCCTCTTTGGATTCCTTTTGTTTGGGGTTCTCTGCACTTCTTGGACCTGTAAGTCTATTTTCTTTCACCAGGTGGAGGAAGTTTTCTGTCATTATTTCTTCAAATAGGTTTTCAATGTCTTGCTCTCTCTCATCTTCTGGCACCCCTATAATTCTGATGTTGGTACGCTTGAAGCTGTCCCAGAGGCTCCTTACACTATCTTCGTATTTTTGGATTCTTTTTTCATTTTGCTTTTCCAGTTGGGTGTTTTTTGCTTCTTCGCATTTCAAATCTTTGACTTGATTCTTGCGCTCCTCTGGTCTGCTGTTGGGAGTCTGTATAATATTCTTTATTTCAGTCTGTGTATGCTTAATTTCTAGTTGGTTCTTTATCACAACATCAAGGGTCTCATTAGATTTCTTGAGGATCTCACTACATTTATCGGCAGTTTTTAGAAAATTATTGAGAGACCTTAAAAGTGTGGTTTTGAGGTCTATATCTTCCATTTCTGACATTTGCGTCCTGTTTCTTTGTCTCCGCATTTTTTTATGTTTTCTTGGTGCACCCCCTAGTGGTCTTTGTGCGCAGTCTTGTTGTAGTTAAGCCTTGATTGTTGTAGGTAATACTAGAGGGGATTTGAGCTCCAGGCCAAGTGGCTGTGAGAATCAGCTGTGTCTGCAGTGAGAGAACTTCTGTCCTCTGGGGAGGTGCTAATCTAGCCTTTGCCTGAGGCTATCCAGCAAATGGCTCTGTGCAGGGCTTGGGTGGGGCGTGTCCCAGGGGATCAACAGGACGGGCTGAGCGAGCAGTTTTGGCTGCTCTCAGTCCCGTCCCCAGAGGCTCTGCCTCTCAGTGTCCCAGCAACCGCTGCAAACCTTGGAGAGAAAGCTGCCCTCGAGTTCCGACCGAAACCAGACAGTCCCACTTCTCCCGTTTGAGTCTGGGTCCCTAGAGACTCGCCCGTATCTGGAGCTCAGAATCTGAGCCTCCCTCCCGATTGAAACAGACAACCGCGCCCTCAGCCGCCAGCCCACTCCGCGCGCATCTCTGCACCTTTGTATTTTCCGCACTGCGCCTCCTCTGAGTCTCGGTATGTTATTCTCTTTCCTCCTAGTTGTAGAACTTCCACTCAGCCAGACTTCCTGTGGTTCTGGATGATGTCCATTCTGTCTTTTAGTTGTATTTTTGAAGTGGTTGTTCAAGGCAGTAAACTCCGGCGTTAACCTATGCCGCCATCTTGGTTCTCCCATATTTGTTCATTTTAAACTGTTCTTATTGTTTTTGAAAATATAGGTTTTTAATAAGAGCATATGAACTGTATGATTTGGCATATATGGAGTTATTTTTGGTGGTCAAAGTACATGTTTGATTACTATGTGTTAAAACATACATATAAGCAAGTCCACGAATCATAATTTATATTCTTTTTTTAAAAATATATTTCTTTATTGATTTTAAAGAGGAAGGGAGAGGGAGAGAGAGATAGAAACATCAGTGATGAGAGAAAATCATTGATGGGCTGCCTCCTGCACGCCCCCCACTGGAGATCGAGCCGCAACCCAGGCATGTGCCCTTGGCCGGATTCGAACCTGGGACCCCTCAGTCCACAGGCTGACGCTCTATCCACTGAGCCAAACCAGCTAGGGCCATAATTTATATTCTTAATTATTGTCTATTTTATTAGTTGGGTTTAAAAAATGTCCTCTATTATGAAATTTTTAAAAATTTACTTTATAATATATTTTTTTCAAAAAATTTGCTTAATTTTGTGCTATTATCTTTTCTTCTTAAATGCACAAGAAGTATTATTTTTTACTGTGTTTTTTAACTTTTTTATTTAATTTGTTGAGGTGACATTGGTTGACAAAATTAAATAGCTTTCTACTGTACAATTCTATGATACACCATCTGTACATTGCATTGTGTGCCCACCACCCAAGGTCAAATCTTCTGCTGTCACCGTATATTTGGCTCCCTCTAACCATTACTATCCCCAAACCTCCTTCCTTCTGGTAACCACCATTCTGTTGTCTGTGTCTATGATTTTTTGTTTGGTTGGTTGTTCATTTGTTGTTTTCAGTTTTAAATAAGCATATAAGTAATACCATACAGTTTTTGACTGTTTTTGTCTGACTTATTTCACTTAGCATGGTATTCTCAAGACACATCCATGTCATCGCAATGGTAGTCTTTCATCTTTTCTTATGGCTGAGTAGTATTCCATTGTATATATGTATTACATTTTCTTCACCCAGTCACGTATTGTATTATTTTAATTCAGTAAGAATTTTCTTTAGTATTTCTTGTGGCAATGAGTTATTTCAGCTCTCATTTGTGTGAATTATTTTTCATATTGTCTTCATATTTGAAGATATTTTCATTGGGTATAATTCAAGGTTGACTTTTGTTTGTTGGTTTTAGTCTTCCCCTTCTCCAAATTTAATGATATTATTGTGTAACCTCTGGGTTCTGTTTGTTTCTGAAGAAATATTTATTATTATTATTTGTCTCAATATATAATGTCATTATTTATATTTTCTTTTAAATATTTATCTTGATCTCAAGTTTTCACCATCTGTATCTAACATGCCTACCTAGAAGGTGTCTATGTATGCTTGTGTGTAAATGTATATTTTTAAAATATTAAGTATTTTGAGGGGAGTTATTGTGATTTGGGGGTCAATGCTTAGATAACTTACAGCAGTTATATGTGATTTTTATCTATTATCTTTTCACATATTTCTTTTGTCCCTTTTTCCCCTCTTCTGCTCTTTTATTTCAATTATGCAAATGTCAAAATTTGATCTTATTTGATATGTCTATCAAATTTGTCTTCACTCGTTTGTTTTTTCCCTCTATGCTTTAGTTTGTATTATTTCTACTGGCCAATAATCATATTTACTAATACTTTATTTTGTAGTGTTATGTTTGTCATTAAACTAAAAAAAAAATAAGGTTTCTTTTCTTTTCAGAAAGTGAATTCTAGCATTTTAGAAACTTAAATTCTAGAACTTTATTTTTATAGTGTTTATTACTATGCTGAAATCCTCCCTCATTTTGCCATACTTCCATCTATACTTTTAACATGTGTAGAATAATTATTTTAAAGCCTATGTCTGCCAATTCTATCATTTGTTATTGTGCACCTGCTTCTAGTGGCTACTTTATCCTCTTGATTATGGATTATATGCCCCCATTTTTCACATCTCTAATAAATTATGATGATTCATGACCATCTTAAATGACATGCAGAGTAACACTAGATTATGTTAACTAAATTATATTATGTTTCTCTATAATGTGTTTTTGTGCTCTGGAATGAAATTAAAGTACTTTGTTCTTGTCAAGTCTTGATTTTGGCTTCATTGAGTGGATCAATCTCAGTTTGCCATTATTCCTACAATAGACTTTAATTTTAGGTAGAGTTTATACCACAAGTATAAGACCTTTCTAAATTGTCAAATTAAAAAAAAAAAACACTTTCACTGAGAGCCTTCTCTCTTTCTGCCTAAGATTCATTATCTCAGCATTGTGTGTTCTCTGAGATTTCTGTTCATCTGGCAAGCAAAAGCAGCTGGTTTCTGCTGTATTTCCTGGATTCTTGCCCTCTTTGTTCTAAGCTCAGGATTTAGCCAGTATCTGAGGGAAACTTCTGTGCAACATAAAAACCCAAGTTTTTCTAGAACTTAAAATAATTTTTAGCTATTTTGCTGCAAAGATATAGTTAAGCTTATGATCAACGTTATTTACATTTTATATAAAATTGAATTCCATATTTAAAATATATTAAAAGCATAATATAAGGTCTGTAATAATATAAAATAATTAGAGTTTCAGGCAAATATAAATAGGAAGCATATGATATATTAGAGGTAAAAAAGTATGATGAAAAATATAGAGTACACACTAATTGGTATTCAAAATAAAAAATTACTAAAGATTAGTTCATTACCATTTTATTTCAAAGTTATAGTTTTAATATTGAAAGAAATATGATCTTTGATTTTGACTTCATGATTAATGTATCATATATGACATTACATCAATTAGATCTAAAAAAATCTTTGTTCACTAATGACAAACTCTTAGCTAAGATTTCCTATCTCATGGAAATCTACACTAGTAAAAGACAAAGATACTAATTGACTGTACCTTTGCTACGCCCACCAGCCAATCAGAAGAGTATGCAAATTAACCAACAAAGATGGCGGTTAATTTGCATACACAGGCGCCCAGCGAAGACTGAAGACAGTGTAGAAGGAAGCCAAGCACTGCAGAAGGGAGCCAAGCAGTGGAGAAGGGAACGGAATGGAGGTAGCAGAGACGGGAGCGGAGCTGTGGCACTGGACATGGGAGGGAGTGAGGTGGCGGACATGGAAGGGAGGCGAAACAGAGGACACGGGAGGAAGCCAAGGCAGTGGGGAAGAGAGGGAGCCGAGGTGGCAGGCATGGGAGGAAGCAAGGCAGTGGAAAAGGAAGGGAGCAAGGCAGTAGAGAAGGGAGGGAGCGAGGCAGCAGAGAAAGGAGGAAAGCCTGCCTCGGTGAACTTTGCTCCCTTCTCTGCTTCGCTCCGGTCTCAGAAAGCCCTATTCTTGCAGGAATAGGCCCGAGGAAGCCCTATTCTTGCAGGAATCTTCCTGCAATGGGCCTCTAGTATGTGTAATAAAAAGTGGGCCATTGGTGTTGAAGAGCTCTTGAAATTGCTCTGTGACTAGGCAAGAGAAGACTGTTCAATAAATTAAAACATCAGACAGGAAGCTTAAATTCATATCTCACTTTTAGAAATAAATATATATCAATACCTCCTACAGTTTAAAATATACTAAGTGAAAATTGCCTGTACAGACATTTTTTTCACCCTTATAAGAATGGAATGCTCACTAAGAAATACAAATACAGAATAAGGGTAGAAATGTGTCTCAAGGTATATAGCATTTTGATATTTGTACTTTGTAATTTTGAATTCTCTTGCATTCTTTATATGCAGGAGACAAGTACATTCTATTAAAAAAAGTGGATAAGCATTATGTAAAAATTTAAAATATATGGATTTTTGTGCCATTATGACACTACTTTGTATTATCTGGCTATGTTAGAAAAAGTTGTATTCCGTTAATTTGGGAAGAATCTCTAACTTCCAAAATGAGTCAACTCCAAGGCATTTGCACCGTTTATAATGTAATGTAAAATCAAAAAGTTTTAACTTCAAAATTTTATAATTTAGCATAATGTGTGGTGTCCCAAAGCATTGCATAAACCTTTAATAAAGAATAAGTCTTTATGACTCCTTTCAACTGAATGCTTCTAGGCAAGTGAAAATAAGGAATTATTATATGCTCTGGTGGAAGCATACTTTTAAGCTGAAGTCTGTCTAATTCCTGTCACCTTACTCCTGACAGCTCTACCAAATAAAGAAACTGAGGATAAGTTCAGAGGGATAATTAAGCAGTGTTGATTTTAGGACAGTTGTCTTTTCAATGAAACACTGATTGCATTGTTCATAACAAAACTATCTCTGCATGACAGAACTAATTAGTGACCATCTGAACTTACTTAGCCAAACGAAAAAAGCAATTAAAAACACCGTCATCACTGGATCTACCATTGAACAGCTGGTTATATTGATAAGCAATCCAGCAAGTTAAAGCTACTTCAGAGCACAATGGAACATAATCTGCTTTCCGAGTAGTAATTAGAGAGCAATGAGAGAATAGGAGATTACTGTTGAGAAACTGTAATTGTGATGCAAACAACTTTTAAAATACACTTTTCCTTCTGAATTGGCATAAGGATAATAGGTAAAAATGTGTATATTTTTTGAAACAGTTTATATCCCCATGGGAGTTACAGATTATATTTTAGGTTTTATCAGCATTACCATCTCTCTAAGGGTAAAATTTGTTTGACATTGCATTTTGATTTATAAAAACAGGTGAGGATGGCCTTTGCACAAGAATCACTGGGGCACTTAAAAATTGGGAAGAGAAGTTACACGTCATTGGCCTGCAAATACCAAGGGGTATGAGTCATCTGTTAGACAAAATCTCTGAAATGTGTGTGCCTGCACATGTGTACTGTGTGGGTTTTATGTTGCTATTTCTCATTATAATTGCATTTAAATGTGAATAAATATGATAATTTTTTTCATTTTTTAGGAAAGTGAAAAATAAAATATCACATTATTTTCAAATGTATTTGGCGTATCCTATGTAATAAAAGGCTAATATGCAAATCTACCAAATGGCTAACAACTGGTTGCTATGACATGCACTGATCACCAGGGGGCAGGCGTTCAATGAAGGAGCTGCCCCCGGTGGTCAGTGTGCTCCCACAGGGGGAACACCGCTCAGCCAGAAGCTGGGCTCACAACTGGCGAGTGCAGCAGCAATGGCGGGAGCCTCACCCACTTCCACAGCAGCACTAAGGACCGCTTGGGGGATGTGGGGAGCGGTCCTAAGCCGGCAGTCGGACATCCTCCGAGGGGTCCCGGACTGCAAGAGGGTGCAAGCCAGGCTGAGGGCCCCCCTCCAGTGAGCAAATGTTGTGTACTGGACCTCTAGTATTTTATGTAAAAAGTTTTCATTAAATTCAATTAATATATAAGTCATAAGCAATATCTCAAATTTACCTAACCCATTGACAGTAAACTATGTCCGTTTGGAAAAGTACTTACTATTCTTATGTTGCTTGAGCCTTTGTCTGTCTTTATAGCCATGTAACTAAAACAAAGTTTTATCCTCGAATAGATGATAGTACAATGTTCAGGCTTAAGATTTTTGAAAGAGAAAAGGCATACACTCCAATTCTATATACATCATTAATTAGCTATATTACTTTAGGCAAATTACTTCATTTTTACCCTTAAGTTACACACCTGAAAATGAATGGGAGGGAATACCAACAACTTTTAATACATACACACTCATGCACACACACACACACACATACACACACAGATATATTTATACATATATTAGGCTGAATAATGACCTGATATATGTATATAAAGATATCAAGTCCTAATCCCTTGAATTTTTAAAATATATTTTTATTAATTTCAGTGAGGAAAGGAAAAGATGAGAGAGATAGAAACGTCAATGATGAGAGAGAATTATTGATTGACTGCCTCCTGCACACCCGCCACTGGAGATAAAGCTGGCAACCTCACATGTGCCCTGACTGGGAATCAACTGTGACCTCCAAGTTCATGGGTAATGCTCAACCACTGAGCAACACTGGCCGGGCCCCTGGAATTGGTAAATGTTATTTTATAAAGATATATTTTCTTTGAAGATGGGGTAAAGTTAAGAATTTTGAGATGCAACGTTTCTGTGGGTTCTAAGTATAATCATGAGTGTTCTTCAAAGACAGAGGCAGAGAGAGGTTAGCACACACCTCAGAGGGGAGGACAGTCTGATTATGG
This sequence comes from Myotis daubentonii, assembly GCF_963259705.1. Taxonomy (NCBI): domain Eukaryota; kingdom Metazoa; phylum Chordata; class Mammalia; order Chiroptera; family Vespertilionidae; genus Myotis; species Myotis daubentonii. Next base: position 213,595,855 of record NC_081840.1, on the reverse strand, counting down.
AGACAGAGATTGCAGTGATTCAGCCAAAAGCCAGGGAATGCTTACAGCTACACACAAAAATTGGAAGAAATAAGGAACAGAATCTCCAGCAACTCTGGAACTTCCAAAAGGCATGTAGGCCTGCTTATAACTTGATTTTGTCGCAGTGACGGACGTCTAGCTGAATTTGGACTTCTAGTCTCCATAACTAGACTATGAAATAATAATTTATGTTATATTAAACCACCTAATTTGTGGTCAATTCACAGCAGCTACAGGGAAGTATATATAAAATTCATAAATTTATATAGATATAGTTACAATATTAGTATCTGTGTATTCTGACTGGCCTAATATATGAAGTTATAATTATTTCCAAACAATTCCTTTTGCCATTTATTTAGGTACTAATTTTATTTGCTTCTCTGGCTTTTTAAAAATTATTCTTTCTTTTTGTCTCTTGTTTTCTTTTGTCTGTTTTATTTACCCCATGGGATATATATATATATATATATATATATATATATATATATATATTAAAAAGAAAGCAAGACTTATTTATTAGCCAGCTACAAATAAGCCAGGAAGAGGTAGGTGATGAAGATCTTAACTATCAAAACAGTACTTTTTATAATCAGTAATGCAAGGGTATGATAATAATTCTTCGCCACTGCCTTACTGCATGCAATAAATTTCCATACCAAGGCAGGTACACTTAATCTAAGCACTTTATTTGTATAGATTTATTTACCTCACTGAGTAAATATGGCAGGTTATTTTGTTATTCCAGGTAATGGAAGAATTTAAACATGAAGTTTAAAAGCATCTTCAAGATCAAAAGGCTAATAAGTGGTTCAGCTGATATCCTAAAGCAGAACTTTTCAACCAGTGTGCAGCCAGGGGCACACTGTATGAGCAAGAATTTTTAAAACATGCAGTACCTGACTATTAAGTCATGGGCATGTATCTCTTTTCCTTTAGATTGTCAAATAAAAATATGATAACAGCTAAAACAACAATAGAGATCCAGTATGAATGAATCAAAATTATACCTATTTTTTGTCAGATATATTTTTTGGTATGTCGCAGAATTTTAGTAATTAATTTATGGGTGTCATGAAATAAACAAGGTTGAAAATTGCTGTCCTAAAGCTATCTCTATGGAAGATTCAGTCAGGAAAGTTGCTTATTTAATCAGTCAACACATATATTTTAAGTACCTAATATGTGCCATGGCTATAGTAGGCAACATGAATATGGTACTCAAAACTACAGAGAATATCCCTGCTCTTACTGAGTATAGACCAGGGATCAGCAAACATTGCTGTAGAAAATATTTTATTTCTATAGAAATATTTTAGTCTTAGATCTGTCACAGTTAATCACCTCTGCAGTTAGAATGCAAAAAAACATCCAGAGATGATAAATATGTGAATTTATGTCCTGTTACAATAAAATTTTATTCACAAAAGCAGATGGAAGTCCAGACTGGGTCTTTGTACCATTGTTTTCCCACCCCTAGTATAGGTAATAAAACAGATAAATAAGTAGTAATCCTATATAATAAAAGTCTAATATGCTAAGTGTCTGGTCATCTGGTCGGCCATTCAACCAATCAAAGGGTAATATGCTAATGATATGCTAAATCTGCTCAACCGCTCATTATGACTTGTACTGACCACCAAAGGCAGACACTCCGACCAGCTGGTTAGCTTGCTGCTGGAGTCTGGCCAATCAGGACTGAGTAAGATGGGCCCTTCTGTGGCCCCTCCCTAGCTGACCAACTTCCTGTGTCCCTCCCTGGCCCCCATCATTCACCAGTGGGGTCCCTTGGCCTTGCCTGTTGAAGAGCCGGTTTCAGCCCGATCTTTCAGGTCAGGCTGAGGGACCCCACTGGTCCATGAATTCATGCACTGGGCCTCTAGTAAACTATAAATTGTGTTAGAGCATAAATGCTATGAGGAAAAACAGAACTAGGAATGGGAGAGTTTATATTAAAGTTGTGGTGAGTAAAGATCCCTTAAGAAAGTAGCAACTGCTGAAAAACCTGAAAAAAAGAGAAAAAGCAAAGTATGTATAGACCTAAGGTATGTCTTGTAACATCCCTAAGGTAGTAGCATAGTGGGTCTGACAGAAACAGGGAGAAGGTGAGTGAATCAGTGATGTGTGCAGAGAATCATAGGAAGCCACATCACATGTGCTCCAAGGGAAGGACTGGCTGAGTGAAAGTAGATTTTCTTTTCATGAGTATGCTTTAAAAAAATAACAATTGTGGTGACCTGTCACATGAACATTAGATTTACTTTTTAACGAGGAGATACTAAGACAATAGAAATGCATCAGCAGGATATCTCATCTTTCTGTGACTTTACCATTTCTTTGGCAAGAACTGTATATTTGTGTGATGGTCTTGTGTGTGTCACTCAGAGTGGAGAAAATAAAGGAATCCAGAAGTTGATATTCTATGGTGAAGACTTACAGTTGACTATTAGCAACTTCACCATTTCCCTCATTGGGTGTGTTTTATGGTTTCAGCTGACTAGCAAGGCCACCACTCATAAAGGATCATCCTTTGTGGGAAATATAAGTCTGGCAAAGTTCTATCAGTTGCTGACAAACCTGGAAATTTAAGTGAGATCAGCTTTTGGCTGAATTTCAGACAGATCTACATCACTGAATGGCATCATAAGCTGATAAAGAGAACATGATTTCATGCTGTCATGGAACAGAGTATTCAGGGGAGAAAGACATACTGTGCCCTATTGCCCAAGATATTTTCTCAATAACTCTGTATTAAAAACCAGGGCCATTTCCCTTATAGACTGAGGGTGATTGTGTCAACCAGAGAAATTAGATGGAAATGCTAATGTTTTGTAGTTATTTGCAGTCTGTCTTTGGATTGTTTCCACCCTCTTACTGTCTACCAGTAATTCTCTTTTACTGTATATCCTAAGAAATCACATTGGTATTTAGTTTTTATTACAGTATTTGAGGTTTATTTATAAATGCCGTCATTAAATCATTGTTTTCCTATTAAATCTATGCTTTTTGAACTGTAAAATTTTCTGTCTTAACCTTAACTACTAACATAAAATAGTAAAATTATAAAATCACAACAATGGGTAATATATTTTAAAATATACAATGGACATATAAGGCTTTGACATAGAATTTATTGCATAAATTATAAATATCAAATAATAAAACTTGATTAATCAATGCTATTGTAGTTTTAAATTTTGAAAGGAGTTTTAGCTGATTTATATATACATTTATATTTGGCTCTATGTTTTTTACTTAACAGTTTCTAAATGTCTTATTTGTTTCATTTTTATAAGACTCTGGAATGTTATACATCAATACTTCAGCATTATAAAATGTTAAATTTTAATCTTGGGAATAAAAAATATTAAGTCAAAATGTCAGACAGAAAAAATGTATTATTTAGTAGACTATTCTTTTTTTTAATATATTTTATTGATTTTTACAGAGATGAAGGGAGAGGGACAGAGAGTTAGAAACATTGATGAGAGAGAAACATCAATCAGCTGTCTCCTGCACACCCCCTACTGGGGATGTTCCCTCAACCAAGGTACATGCCCTTGACCAGAATCGAACCTGGAACCCTTGAGTCCACAGGCCGACGCTCTATCTACTGAGCTAAACCAATCAGGGCTAGTAGACCATTCTTGATTCGGAAATAATTTCCCCCCAAAATACTTAGATAAATGCAGTCATTTGGACTTTTTTTGTTTCTAATAAATATTTTTTAACTTTTATTAAATGGCACTATACTAGTTTATTTCTTTGCAGATATTAAATGGCATAGTACTAGTTTACTTCTTTCACTATTTGCAATAATATTACAATTTATTCTCATTAAAATTCGTGTGTGTGTGTGTGTGTGTGTGTGTTTATTAAGTGTACACTCATACATAGTAACTCTCTTCTGTTGTGATTTTATTATATTATCCCAGTGAATGGGATAAATTTCTATTTTTCCTTCACTGCTTCAAACTTTGCCTACTATTTTTCCATGTTACCCTGTTTCTCCAACTATATACATATATGCATACACGCATGGTCACACCTATGAAGCATTCTAAGGATTAAAGACAGGCAGATGAGAATGAAAGCAAACCAAGTATCTGAAAAATAAGTAGTGAATTGCCTAAAATTTCATGTAGAACTTGTGAGGAAAAAATATTTTTGATTTACTTGTTCTTGGTTCAGAGTATAAGAAGCTTGGAAGTCATTATACCTATCCACAAAACAACAACAAATCTTAAACAAACTTAAAAAACAACAACTTTATCTGGATCTATCAGAGAACTAAGGTCACAGGACAAACTGATGGCCCCCAAATTGGAAAGATAGACAGGTAATTACAGAGAATCATAGCTTACCCAGGTAGGATCTCATGAATAGAAACTTCCGTGGGACCCGGCATCAGAGTAGAAAAACCTCAATGGTAATTGACAACTTGCTGGAGTCTCAGTATGGGCAAGTGCAAGAGTTTAAAATTCCAGTGGACCCCATTCTTCAGTAACCCCAAACTTCTGTGAATGTTACTTCCTGCAGCTTTAATAGATTTTGACAGTGAAGATGGGGAAATATCTCTGTGGAATTCTGAGGGTAAAGGAGAAAAAAAGTGGCTATTTTGAAAAGAAAAAGAAAAATCAGAAAATTCTGTTCTTTCTAGCAAACTGCCTTCAAGATAAGCTAGTTCACTAGTGGTTAACCGACTGGAGTTTTACTAAAGTCTAATTGACCTGGGTGAAGGGAAAGACCCAAATGAAGTCTCCTCTAGACATTTTGTTGGAAAAATAAAACAAAAATAAAAGCTGAAGATCACTGTGAAGTTACAGATGAAGGCACAGGCTCACTGAAATACTGAGACCAACTCATAAGATTATAGGACTCTTCTACCCACACCTCCCCACTACATCAGTAGGGCTCCTGTATAACATTGAGACTGAAGCTGAAAGAACTGCCTTACTTAAGAAGAAGTCTCTAGGGATCCCAAAGACAATAGGGGAAGCAATGCAATTGGTACATAGATGATGTATCATAGAATTGTACTATTGAACACTATAAAATCTTGATTATTAATTTCACCCTAATACATTTAATTAAAAAAGTGATAGAAAAATTAAAAAAAAATCAGCCCTAATCGGTTTGGTTCAGTGGATAGAGCGTGAGCCTGCGGACTGAAGGGTCCCAAGTTCCATTCCAGTCGAGGGCATGTACCTTGGTTGCAGGCATATCCCCAGTAGGGAGTGTGCAGGAGGTAGCTGATCGATGTTTCCCTCTCATCGATGTTTCTGACTCTCTATCCTTCTCCCTTCCTCTCTGTAGAAAAGTCAATTAAATATATTGAAAAAAATCAAAGAGAAACAAATATTGAAGGAGTTTGTTGCCAGTACGCCACCCTTGAAAGAAATATTAAAAGAGAGAAAGAGAAATAGCGATGTGAGAAACACCCATCTGTCACTTCCAGTATGCACCCCAACCTGTGATGGAACCACAAACTGGGTGAGTGCCAGGACTGGAAACGAAACCAGTAACCTTTTGGTGCAAGGGTTGATGCTCCAACCAACTGAGCCACATTGGCAGCGTGAGATACATTTTTTTCTACTACAGGAAAGAATATGTTTGCTGTGGGAAAAGAGCTATCTTCGGTTAGGAAAACATTTATAATTGCAAGCATTAGAGAGTACTTAAAAATCCATGGCATTTTCACTTTTCTGGACCATTTTTATCTTCTTTGAGCCCCACCACACATATCAAGGTGGAAAGTTGATGAAAGCATATCAATCAAAGAGCACAGTCTTGGGGCATTTTTGAAACAAACCCAAATAAACATCTCTTAACTATTAATCAAACACATAACATAAACTATATTATTTACTATGTGTTGTAGTATAGTATTTTTAGGAATTCTTTTATAGAACTTTCTATTTATTTTATCATATTATTCCATATTAATAAATAGAAAGAATGACCAGAAATTTAATTATTAAGCCTGATGTGTAGGATGAAATAGTGTATAGAAAAAGGGTTTGAGTTTTCTTTCCAACAACATTGTCTTTTGCTTCAAACACTTCCCATTGATCTTCAGTCTTGTGAAATCATTGATGATGCCCTGGGCTGTCTCCTGAACTGACTTAAGTGTCTAGTGAATGTGAATGTCTTAAAAATTGCTCTGTAAAAACACTTTTCTTTCCTCTTCTTGAACAATTAACTAGTTTACTTGAAACATAATTGCCAGTGGCTAAATAACTCTAAACAAGGGTTTTTCTTTTAAAGAAAAATTACAATGTTGATAATTAGCTTATGATATCTGAATGTAAACCGAAGATCATTAATGTGGTTCCAATCTGATCCTCCGAGCAGGTTTTCTGATTAACACCTGCCTTCAATGATGATTCCCTTCTTTGATCTCCATAGCAATTACAGTCTGCCTCAGACATTGGCATTTACTTAATTTCCAATTTGTACTTTGTATTATCAATCATAATTTTCTTATTATCTGTACAAAACTTTGACTTATCCCCCAGGACACCTAAGAATATTGATCAATCCCCTTGATGTCATAGAAAAACCATGAACTCTAGGTCCTGTTTTATTGAACTTCAAATACCAGTTTCTTCATGTTTTAATTGTGTGACCTTGCGAATGTTGCTTAATTATTTTTGTCTCATTATCCAAAAATGTCAAATGACAACATAGTTAGCAAATCTGCTTTCAGCTGGTGAAAACTAAATGAGATAAAACATGCTTTCTTAGACCAATGAAATGAAATCAGGAAGTGATTTTATGGTTATTGAGTTTGAAAGTTTTTTAAAATATATTTTTATTGATTTCAGAGAGGAAGGGAGAGGGACAGAGAGAATTAGAAGCACCAGTGATGAGAGAGTCATTGATCAGCTGCCTCCTGCACACCTGCTACCGAGGATCAAGCCTGCGACCTGGGCATGTGCTCTCAGGAATCGAACCCATGGCCTGTTGGTTCATAGACTGATGCTCAACCACTGAGCCACACCAGTTGGGCAGGTTTGAAAGTTTTAGTTAAAGCAGACTTTTCTATAGCCTATTGAAAAATCTCTAATGAAAAGTTTCTAAATGATTACTTTTACAACTAGGAGCTCATAACTTTTTAAAACATCCCACACCACCATTTGAGGATTCTAATTGATAGGAGTTTTTAGCTGAAAAAAGGTCTTCTCCCCACTTTATCTTCAAACATTAGCTTATTATTCTACTCTCTTAAGCTACACTAAGAAATCTAGGTCGAATTTTAAATGATAGATTCTGTGAAATTGCAAGAATGAAACAGCTTTGGGTGAGGTTGTCCAACTAGGTTGTTAATTTTGCTGCCATCAATCCATATTTCTTCAGCTAAATCCTAAAAAAACATTGAAAGTCTGTGAAAAGAATTCCCAAAGGTAAACATACATTGAATACATTATGACATCAAAATGCTTTATCACATCAGAGATAAATATCTATAGCTTTACCATATTCTTTTAGCTACAAACACTATCACATTAAAGTTATTTTGGACTGACTTATTTGTAGAAGGTACAAATTGGATTTTAATAATATTTTTCACTCATTATTGTTTCTCAATTACATTTGACAACAATTCCAAGATTACATCCAAATTTGTTGCAATAGATGGAGAAATGCACTTAGACAGGCTGAGATGATTGCCTATATTAAGCTATTATTCACCTTCTTAAATATTCTTTTTTTCCTATTTTTTAAAGTTCAGTTTCTATTTTTCAATTCCGATTCAAAGATGACTATTTGTAAAAAAGAATTAGTCATTTTGCTGGTGATATTGGAGGAAATACTTTACTCTGTAGAGACAAAACACTAATTTAGCTTAAAATAGCTTTCCCTCTTACTAGGAAAGAGTAAGAGTAGAAAGTGTGGGTACAGGGACTTGTGTAGCCCTGAAAGAAGAGTAAAAATGAAAACCCAAATTTACCAGAGCAACAGAACAAAAGGAAGAAGAACAATTCACAGGCAAAATGTACATGAAATTACAAAATAAAAAATTTCAAAAATTTTATGCAGCAAGAAGAATTAGTTTTAATATCTTCTGACCTTTTTGCTTAATGCAGATTAATACTTTTATGTACTTATAGTTTGTTATCTTTATTTTCTATATTTTAACTAGAGTCCCGGTGCATGAAATTCATGCTGGGGGGGGGGGAAGGTGTCCCTCAGCCTGGCCTGCACCCTTTTCAATCCAGGACCCCTCGGGGGATGTCAGACTGCCTGTTTAGGCCCTATACCTGCGGGATCGGGCCTAAACCAGCAGTCACAATCCGGGACTGTTGGCTCCTAACCGCTCACCTGCCTGCCTGCCTGCCTGCCTGATCACCCCTAACCTCTCTGCCTGCTGGCCTGATCACTCCTAACTACTCTCCCCTGCCACCTGATTTCCCTAACTGCTCTCCCCTGCCGGTCTGATCACCCTAACTGCTCTCCCCTGATGGCCTGCTCCCCCTAACTGCTCTTCCCTGCTGGCCTGATCACCCATAACTGCCTCTGCCTTGGCCCTGCCACTGTGGCTTTGTCTGTAAAGACCTCTGGAAGGTTGCCTGGAAGATGTCTGGTCTAATTAGCATCTTACCATTTTATTAGTATGGATATTAGAATGTTGAGCCTGGAGTTGTAGGGATATTGATTCATTCATATTTTAATATATTTACAAAGGTCAGCAAGAATAAGTAGTATACATTTGAAATTTTATTTTATTATGTGCCCTTATTTTGAGGTAATATTTTAATTAATATGCATTAATTGATTATTAAAACTTCTCTTTGATATTGTTTATTTTTTTATTCAGATGTATTTTTAAAATTAAATTTTCCTAATATGTATCTTTTCTTTGTGTGCTTCAAATAGGACATAGATACTGTTTCTTAGGTAATATGTATAGTACTACATTTTGTGAATTTTTTTTATTTTTTACAAAGTTTAAAGCTAAAAAAGTGATGTAATATGTATTTTCCTGGATTCATCAGTTAACATTTTTCCACATTTGCTTTTTCTGTCTCTCTTCATTCATTTGATATGCAATTTCAGCCTGTATGTCCAATGAACAGGAACATCATCTACCAAACCAGAATACAATGATCTCAAGGAAGTTAAAACTGATAAAGTACCATTATTTTTCTTAGATTTATATTCAGATTTTCTCCAGTTATTTCTATAATCATTTTTCATCCATTCCATAATCCAATCAAGTATCATTGGTGCTTTACATTGTCAAAATATCTTAATTATATTTATTATTACTTTATATAATAAGGCTTTTATTTGGTTTTGAAACATAACACATAAAGTTTATTTTTACTTTCAGAAATATGGCTTAGTTAACCCTCTTGCACTGCTGGTGGGAATGAAGACTAGTACATCCACTGTAGAAAGCAGTATGGTGTTTCCTCAAAAAATTAAAAATGGAACTTCCATTTGACCCAGTAATCCCACTTCTAGGAATATATCCCAAGAAAACAGAAACATCAATCAGAAAGTACATATGCAACCCTATGTTCATAGCAGCACAATTTGCAATAGCTAAGATTTGGAAACAGCATAAGTGCCCATCAGTAGATGAATGGATTAGACAACTGTGGCACATCTACACAATGGAATACTATGCTGTGGTAAAAAAGAAGGAATTCTTACCATTTGCAACAGCATGGATGGAACTGGAGAGCATCATGCTAAGGGAAATAAGCCAGCCAGAGAAAGATAAATATCACATGATCTCACTCATTTGTGGAATATAATGAACAACATAAACTGATGAACAAAAACAGAACCAGAGTCATAGAAGCATTGAACAGACTGTCCAACCTATGAGAGAAGGCGGGGGGTGAGGGGGTAAGAGATCAACAAAGGACTTGTATGCATGCATATGAGCATAACCAATGGACACAGACAGGGGCGGGGAGGCAAAGGACATGTGCTGGGGTTTGGGGGCAGCCGGGGAGAGGTCAATGGCGGAAAAAGGAGACTTATATAATACATTTAATCATAAAGAACTTAAATTAAAAAAACGTAAGTAGTTTTGGAATATATTCTTAAAATTATGAATATTATGTTATGAGATTATGCATCCTGTTAAAATCCTGTGAAGTAAAAAAGTAAAAAATAAAAAAATAAAACTTTTGAACTATTTTAGGTTCTCTGGTACATAAATTATCAAATGAGTGAGTGGCCTGAGGGCAAAATATACATTTGCCTTTATTTCTACATAAGTAGAAATATTTTAAATCTGGGCTTTAAAAAGTCATTACTAATGGTACAACACATTGATATTAAAATGCGATTTTAAAATTGGATTCTCAATGCTGAACATTTACATAGTTCTGAAGGACAGATTAGAAAATTTTCCATTTTCTCCTTGAATTACCTTTTTCATGAATCTAAATTTACCCACAGGGCCTTAAGTGAAATGAAAAAAAAATGCCAGAAAAAAATGCAATATAAAAATATATCATTTTAAATTTTTCAATACTTTGGAGCTTTCTAAGAGAAATCAAAGTAAAGGAAAGCTATAACAGGGACTGACCAAAGAATTTGTGCTATTTTAACTCAGCACCGTCCTTTTAAAACCTACAAGAATAAACATTGTTGCATTGAAGAGGTGTCTGTAAGAAGCTAGAATAGATATTTCAATATGTTCCATTTCATATTCACTGGGAACAGTGGGATGCTATTGAACAGGCTTTGCCCTTTACTAGTAAATTCGGCAGCTAATTTTATCAAGAACCAGTGGAAACAGACGTTATGTAGAAATCACAAGTCAACACTTTAGCAGAAGGTTCAGAGGTTTTATTTTTTAAATATGCCTTTTCTGTGTTTATTAAAATTATCTCATTGAATTAATTACATGCTGAACATTTTAAATTATAGTCAGATGGGTTACACACTATAGCTCCCCAATAAGAACACATTCAAAGATTTAGATTTGTGGCCTGGGTGGCATGGCTCAGTGGTTGAGCGTCAATCTATGAACCAGGAGGTCATGGTTCAATTCCTAGTCAGGGCACAGGTTGCATGTGCAGGAGGCAGCCAATCAATGATTCTCTCTCCTCATTGATGTTTCTCTCTCTCTCTCTCTCTCTCTCTGTCTCTCTCTCTCCTCCTTGAAATCAATAAAACATATTTTTTAAAAATTAGTTTTTTCAAAGGCCACTTTATCTTCAATATGCTTATAATGTCACTTTGAAGATTCTTTAGATGTAGATCATTTTCTTAAAATTATGCCCTTTTTTTCTTAAATAATTTTGGAAGAGGAATGATGGGAACTGACTCTATAAATTCTCAATAAGGTTCAGAGTCCCCTAAAATATTATATCTGAAGAACGTGACATTGTGATTATATTCTATTTAACTCTGCCACTGGTCATCCTTGTGACTCAGACCCATTAATCATCAACCTTTTTTAAGTCTGGTTGTATGTTAGGGATAGGTTAGATCTTGGTAAAATCTGGTTATATCATATCTCTCCTTTGCTCATGACCCTTCAAAGTTTCACTAATTTCACTCAGAAAAAAATAAAATAAAAACGTTTTTTAAAAATCTCTCAGGGTCTTTTGTGAACTCTTTCTAGTTATTTGTCAAAACTCATGGTCATCGACTACTCCTCTCTACCTACTGTCACTCCTTTTTTGCGTGCCTGTTGCCTTATTTTTATCTATTTCTTTTTAAAATCTTCTTAGTGAAAATATTACAGAGGTCCTCCTTTTTCCCCATCAACTTCTTTCAGGCTGATCCTGTCCCCACTCCCCACAGGCCCTCACCACCCCATTGCTGTGTCCAAGGGCTATGCATATATGCATGCAAGCTCATTGGTTTATTTCTTCCCACCCACCCTCCCTTGCCTTCCCTTTGAGGCTCAACAGTCTGTTCATGCTTATATGACTCTGAGTCTATTTTTGATCATCAGTTTATTTGGTTCATTAGATTACACATATGAGTGAGATCATGTGATACTTAACTTTCTCTGACTGGCTTATTTCGCTCAGCATAATACTCTCCAGGTCCATCCAGGCTGTTGCAAAGGGAAAGAGTTTTTTTTTCTTTTTCCTTTTTATTGCCGCATAGTATTCCATTGTGTAAATATATCACTGTTTGTTTGTTTTTATACACTCCTGTTTAGTGTGTGTGTGTGTGTCTTGGTGTGTGTGTATTTGCCTGCTACACACATTCCAAGCTTTTCCTCACATTCTGTATTCTCAATGAAGAGCACCTATATAGGCATCCTTTTTTAAACTTATACTTCTTGTCAACTGATCTATAGCCCCCCACATGCATTGTGCTTATAACATAGAACCAAGTAAAGTAAGACAAAGGTGATGATTTAAGTAGTTAATTAACTTATTGATGATTTCTGTTATCTGATTTTTTAAATTAAATCTTTATTGTTCAGATTATTACATTTGTTCCTCTTTTTTCCCCCCATAACTCCCCTCCTCCCAGTTCCTGCCCCACTCTCCGCCCTCACTCCCCACCCACTGTCCTCTTCCATAGGTGCACGATTTTTGTCCAGTCTCTTCCCACATCTCCCACACCCCTTTCCCCCCCAAGAATAGTCAGTCCATTCCCTTTCTATGTCCCTGATTCTATTATGATCACCAGATTATTTATTCACTTGATTCTTAGATTCACTTGTTTTGTTTTTTTTTGTTTTTTTTTTTTTTTACTGTATCTGTAGCATTTTTTATATGTATATTTTTTATTCATTTCGGAGAGGAAGGGAGAGAAAGAGATAGAAACATCAGCAATGAGAGGGTGCCGGGGTCCTGCCCCAGGGGGTCCAGGGGTCCCCAAAGGTGTAGACGGAGTCGGCGAAGAAGGAATGACACGGAGACAGCGTTCAGTTGATCAGCAGCCTAGCCAGGATCTCTAGCCAAGTTCTGGTCTCGATCTCCAGCCAGGTTCTGTCCAGGCTCTCCAGTCAGGTTCAGTGTCCAGGTTCCAGTCAGGTTCTCCTGCCAATCTCTGTAGTCAGGTTCAATCCAGGATCCCTTGCCATGTTCTCCCGCTAGGCTCTGTCTCTAGGCTCTGAGGCCAGTCCCTCTCCAGGATCCTCCGGCATGTTCTCTCCAGCAAAGTTCTTCTGTCTCTAGGCTCCGTGTAGATTCTGTCTTCTTGATTCTGTTCTAAGTTTTGAGTGTTTCTGTCTTGTTACAACTGTATTTATACCAGTTGATTCAATCCTATCAATCTCTATTACAAAGGTTAGGGCGTTTCTTATCTCCATTCCAGGGAGAAAAGATTATGTAGTTTAAGCATGATTGTTCGTAGTTAAAGGGATTAATTACCCGCCTGGCACTTAGTTGAGGGGTTTTATTCCCTCCCTAACTTCAGGGGAAAATCCCTACCTGGGGAAAACAACCTTTCTCAGAGACCTTGGTTAAAACACATAGTGCCAAGAAGGTGAAAAACATATTAAGAACAGTATGCCATATATGCCAGGTCCCTTGAAACAGCAAGGATGGACCGGCTCCCGACAAATTCCCCCTTTTTTATTTTTTAAAAGCAAGCATTAAAAAGAAAAACCTCAAATGCTCTCTTATATCCATTTTAAGAGTAGGATTGGCGCTTTCTGCTATTACCTGAGTCCTGATCTATCATCCCAGGGAGAGCTTGCCAATCCTGCACTTTCCCAGGGTAGAAAGGCTGCAGTGGGGTTAAGGATAAGTCTCCTTGGGCCTACCTTCTCCCATGCCTCTACATTTACCTTTCCGGCACCTTTCCTTCCTCAGAAAAGCATGGACGTATTTCTTGTATAAAATGTTCTGTCTGACTGGGAGTAACCTTAATTCCGCTGCTAACAAGCATATATGTTAAAAGATCAATACGGAGTCTTTTTTTCTTTAGACTCAGTATGGCACATCTTCTTAATCTAAAGATCAATACAGAGTCTTCTTTCTTTGGACTCAGTATGGCACATCTTCTCAATCTAAGAATCAATACAGAGTCTTCTTTCTTTGGACTCAGTATGGCACATCTTCTCAATCTAAGTTATGTAGTATCCACCTTCTTACCCTACTTATCCTCTATAGGGGGGTCTGTAGCACCCTGGTGGAGTCCTATCCGTCCTGAGTGTGGGGGTTCTCAATGGGGGGGGGGGCTTACCTAGGGGAATCCTGTTCCAGGGGTTCCCAAAGGTGTGGACGGAGTCGGCGAAGACTATCCACCTTCTTCCTACGGTGGAGTCCGATCCGTCCCGAGTGTGAGGCGCTTACCTAAGGGTCCCTGTTCGGGCGCCATATGCCGGGGTCCAACCCCAGCGGGTCCAGGGGTCCCCAAAGGTGTGGACGGAGTCGGCGAAGAAGGAACGATACAGAGATAGCGTTCAGTTGATCATCATAGCCGGGTTCGCTTGTCAGGGTCTCCAGCCAGGTTCTGTACAGGTACTCCAGTCAGGTTCAGTGTCCAGGTTCCAGTCAGGTTCTCCTGCCAATCTCTGTAGTCAGGTTCAGTCCAGGATCCCTTGCCATGTTCTCCCGCTAGGCTCTGTCTCTAGGCTCCAAGGCCAGTCCCTCTCCAGGATCCTCCGGCATGCTCTCTCCAGTGAAGTTCTTCTGTCTCTAGAGAATGTTCTGTGTAGGTTCTGTGCCTAGGCTCTGTCTCTCTTGGTCCTGTCTTCCAAGCCCTGTGTCCTTAGTTCTGTGTTCTGAGTTCTGTCTCACTTGTTGATAGATGCATATTTGTTGTTCATAATTTGTATCTTTACCTTTTTCTTCTTCTTCCTCTTCTTAAAGGATACCTTTCAGCATTTCATATAATACTGGTTTGGTGGTGATGAACTCCTTTACCTTTTCCTTATCTGTGAAGCTCTTTATCTGACCTTCAATTCTGAATGATAGCTTTGCTGGATAAAGTAATCTTGGTTGTAGGTTCTTGGTATTCATCACTTTGAATATTTCTTGCCATTCCCTTCTGGCCTGCAAAGTTTCTGTTGAGAAATCAGCTGACAGTCATATGGGTATTCCCTTGTAGGTAACTGACTTTCTTTCTCTTGCTGCTTTTAAGATTCTCTCTTTGTCTTTTGCTCTTGGCATTTTAATTATGATGTGTCTTGGTGTGGTCCTCTTTGGATTCCTTTTGTTTGGGGTTCTCTGCACTTCTTGGACCTGTAAGTCTATTTTCTTTCACCAGGTGGAGGAAGTTTTCTGTCATTATTTCTTCAAATAGGTTTTCAATGTCTTGCTCTCTCTCATCTTCTGGCACCCCTATAATTCTGATGTTGGTATGCTTGAAGCTGTCCCAGAGGCTCCTTACACTATCTTCGTATTTTCGGATTCTTTTTTCATTTTGCTTTTCCAGTTGGGTGTTTTTTGCTTCTTCGCATTTCAAATCTTTGACTTGATTCTTGTGCTCCTCTGGTCTGCTGTTGGGTGTCTGTATATATTCTTTATTTCAGTCAGTGTATGCTTAATTTCTAGTTGGTTCTTTATCACAAGATCGAGGGTCTCATTAGATTTCTTGAGGATCTCACTACATTTATCGGCAGTCTCACCAGTCTTTTTGAGGGCCTTACTAAGTTTATCGGCAGCTTCTAGACAGTTCTTGAGAGACCTTAAAAGTGTGGTTTTGAGCTCTATATCTTCTATTTCTGACATTTGCGTCTTGTTTCTTTGTCTCTGCATTTTTTTATCTTTTCTTGGTGCACCCCCTAGTGGTCTTTGTGTGCAGTCTTGTGGTAGTTAAGCCTTGATTGTCGGCAATACCAGGGGTGATTTGACCTCCAGGCTAACTGGCTATGAGAGTCAGCTGTGTCTGCAGTGGGAGAGCTTCTGTGCTGGATCTCTAGGGCGGTGCTAATCTAGCGTTTGCCTGAGGCTATCTGGCAAATGGCTCTGCACAGGGCTTGGGCGGGGCGGGTCCCTGGGGATCTACAAGGCGGGCGGAGCAAGCAGTTATGGCTGCTCTCAGTTCCCTCCCTAGGGGCTCTGCCTCTCAGTGTCCCAGCAACCACTGCAAACCTCAGAGAGAAAGCTGCCTTTGAGTTCCGACCGATGCCAGACAGTCCCTCTTCTCCCGTTTGAGTCTGGGTCCCCAGAGACTCGCCCGGATCTGGAGCTCAGAGTCTGAAACTCCTTCCCAATTGAAAACAACAACCGTGCCCTTGCCGCCAGCCCGCTCCACGCGTGCACTCCACACCTGAGTATTTCACTTCAGCACTGCGCCTCCTCAGAGTCTGGGTATGATATTCTCTTTCCTCCTAGTTGTACAATTTCCACTCAGCCAACCTTCCTGTGGTTCTGGATGATGTCCATTCTGACCTTTAGTTATATCTCTGAAATGGTTGTTCGAGGCAGCAATCTCCGGTGTTAACCTATGCCACCATCTTGGTTTCCTGATTTTTAATGTATTATATAGATAGTCAAGAAAGTTTGAAAATCATCAACTTGATTATGAAAGAAAGAAATATCACTTGATTAAAAGGTAGATTGCCAAATTTAGTATGATATAGATGAATTGCATAATTATCAATTAATTCAATTGAATTGTGCTTTAAATTGTAGTAGAGTTTATATAGTGTTCTTACAAAATGCACTTACATTAACATGGAGCAAACTTTTCTCAGTAAATTGAATGTAATGTCTTTAAATACACTCAGCATTTGGATAAACTATTCTCTTTAACTTAAAGTTGCGCTTCAAATCTGAAGGTTCTAATAATTCCCCTGGCAAACTAATTTAGGGAATAAATGAGCTTCAGATAAATTATTTAAACGGCAGTTATAAAAATGAAGCTGGGCTAACAGGAAATGAATTTTGTTGGTATTGAAGATTGGTGCTTGGGAATGGTTTAAAAAATGAAAAGGACTAATAAAATAGTAGACAGTATTATTAAAATAACTCAAATTAAAATTGGAGGCATAGTTCGACCAAATTTGGAAATGTATAGTATTCATTCCTCAAATTTGTTATATGGTATGCTAGGAACAAAAATATATCCAAAATTATTAAAGTTTTGAGAGGTGAAAGTCTACTTTCTAATATGATTTTTTGGGGAAATGAAGTTTAATGAATTAAACCATGAGTATGACTAACTCTATGGAAGTGGTAAATTATTAAAAGTTAAGCTTCACATGGTGGCAAAATCCAGAAACTGAAAATATTGAACAACCTTTAACTATATTAGATGACAAATAAAAGGAAGTACAACTTTACTCATTTCTTAATTTCTACAATATTTTTAAATGTAATGCCCATGAATATTAATTAAAAGCAGTATTTTTGGGAGTGTGTGTGTGTGTGTGTGTGTGTGTGTGTGTGTGAGTTTGAGTAGGAAGGAGTAAACAGTGAGGTAGGACTAAGATTTTATAAAAGGTCTTTGCTTTGTATTGCAAGCACACCTAATGTCAAATATAGTGGAGACTAGGAGACCATATATATATATATATATATATATATATATATATATATATATATATATGAAGAAGCATTAACATTTGCTAAATGACTAAAGAAGAAAAGATGTCTCAGAATATTTTCAAAATTTATACTTCTGTTGTGTGTACTTCCACTTTGTATTATATGAAAATTCTCAGCTTTCCTCTATTTTGTGAACACGAAGTCAATACATATTCTAAGTTATTGCATTTTAAATAAAACTTTGATGTTTTTATTATAGTAGCAATATTATAATCATGGCTACACACATGGGGAGGGAAATATTTTTACATACCCTTCTAGGTTCTTCCAACTGGTCTAATAATTAAATCAAAATGAAACAGATAAACAAGAGAAAATAACTAAATTTAATTACGTATGTATACATGATTACCCTAGATACATTAATTATTCAGAAACAGAAAGTATTAAAAAATGAATTGTATATGGCATCCTGAGCCAAGGAATGAGGTGAGAGGCCTTGGAGTTTCAGAGGGGAGGAAGGTTATTTACAGGACAATAAGAAGGGCAGATGTTCAGCATCCAGAAGTTCATCCTGCCCTAGATAGCTTATAAAAAGTTACTTCTGCTGATAACTGCTATTATGGGGGAGTCCCCAAATTTAAAATCTTTAAGAGAGGCACAGGTTTATCTTGAGCCCACAGGGTCTCTATTTAATTGACTTGCTAAAGTAGCACATCTTATGGATGCATGTTCTGAACCCCTTCAACACACACCCACCCCCCCCCCCACACACACACACAGTTCTTAAGTTACAGAAGGTTTAGTAAAGTAGATGGTAAATACCAAAACATATCTACATTTTTCTATAACGTGTCCACATATAATGTCTTGCCTTACAGAGTCTTCAAGTTGCCCTTCATAATTATGGTCAATCCACTCTCCTCCAACGAAAGTGCTCCAACTTCTGGGTATGCAGGTTCTTCTATGATAAACCTTTGTTTCTATCCTCATTTCCTTCCTAAAAATGGGCTATTTTGAAGATAGGAGGAGTTCCCCATCACTTCATGAAAAACTACATCTTTTAATGACAAGGTTTGAATACTTTTTGTGTTTCAACATAGGTCAGCTTTATCACAATATATCTATATATATAAAAGCCTAAACGACCAGCCTATCTATATATATAGAAGCCTGGCTGACTGGCCGACTGACCAGTTGGTAGCTATGACACGCACTGACCACCAGGGGGCAGACGCTCAATGCAGGAGCAGAAACCACAGGCATGGAAACATGGAACAGACTGATGAATCTCAGAGGAAAGGGGAGGGGGGAGGGCAGAAACAGATTAACCAAAGATCTTATATGCATCCTAGAGGCCTGGTGCATGGATTCATGCACCAGTGGGATCCCTCAGCCTGGCCTGAGGGGATCGGGCCAAAAACAGCTCTCTGACATCCCCCAAGGGGTCCCGGATTGCAATAGGGTGCAGGCCAGGTTGAGGGACCCCCCACCAGTGCATGAATCCGTGCACCAGACCTCTAGTAGGTTAATAATACACGAAGTTATGCAACTTGTAGACCAATCAGAAGCCAGTCCAAGTTGAATGCACAATATCTAACCATTCCAAGTAGAGCTGAGGCCTTTTCAATTTGAGATTACTGTGGTAACTGCAGGTTTAGCCTACAATCTGTTTCAACTCACCCCTTCTGAGCAGCTATTCAAATAAGAAAACACACGCACAAGTATAAACAATAGTTTATAGCCATCGGAACGGCTAAATGCATAGAGAGAAAAGAAACCTTTCCTTCTCCACTACCTCGTTTCTCAGGCTCAGAGGTGCAGCTATTGCTCACATACAAAAAATGAATAATGTGATAGAATTGTAACTTAGCTTCATCTAAAATACCTGTATTGATTATCATTTTTAAAACAAGAAAAGAATAAATGTTTACTTTTGTGAAAATAATAACCTTATTTAGGGTTCCCCTCAACCCCTAGAATGGTCCTGTCCCTAAGTACCTATTCCTCTTATATCTCCTCAATATTAAATTCCAAACCCACATAAACCTCTACAGAGGGGTAACAGATTAATCAAGGTGGCATTTTAAAGCTTTTGTTTTTTTTAAAAAAAAAACACACACAATAAAATAATAATCTCAAAAATCTTATATTTGGAATGATTTCAATGGACCTCCATTTGGATTAAAAATGATAATGATACTAGAGGTCCAGTGCACAAAATTGTGCACTCAGGGGCAGGGGCGTGGTTCCTCAGCCCAGCCTGTGCCCTCTCACAGTCCAGGACCCCTCAGGGGATGTCCATCTGCCAACTTGTGGCTGGATGGCCTTCTGCTGCTGCATGGCCTGCTGCTGCAGCTTCCGCAGCTGCTGCACGTGCATGGGCTGGGCCACCACAGTCTGTCCTGCAAACATCATCAAGTGGGTAAGTTCCCTGCATTCCCCTGAGTCACTGAGTTGTTCAGACTAACTGCCTTCTACAGAAAACGGCACTGGGATCAGGCCAAAGCCGGCAGTCGGATATCCCTCTCACAGCCCAGGACACCTCAGGGGATGTAACAGTGTGCTAAGGGGCACACAGCCAGAGAGGAGCCAGGCACTGCACTGCTCATGCTTATCTCGGCCTGCTGCCCCTGCTGCCACTGGCTGACACCACTTGGCAGTGCTGCTGCGGAGTCGGGAGAGGCTCCTGCTGTAGCCGCTGCACTCGCCAGTTGTGAGCCAGTGTTCTGGCTGAGTGGCACTACCCCCATGGGAGCACACTGACCACCAGGAGGAAGCTCCTGCATTGAGCATCTGCCCCTGGTGGTCAGTGTGCATCACAGCAACCGGTCCTTCAGGTCATTCTGCCATAATGGTTGCTTAGGCATTTATACATATAGACTCTCATTTTTAAAAGTCATATTACACATTTAAATGTTTCTGCCATAAAAATAGTACTTCATTACTGAGGGAATATGTCAATTACTGAGTTTCAATTGATCATATGCTAATAAATTTTAATGCTTGACCCTTAATATTTTCAGCTGAGTTGTCTGTCTTAGCAGCTCCTCTCTGATGCCTAATGAGTAGGACATGTGCTATTAGGAAAGAAGGAATTCAGAACAAATCGGTAAGAATGTTAATATCATGCTATCAGTATCTGTTTTTATTCTAAGCATCCTATGGTAACTCTCTTTTTCTCATTTCTCTGCTAGATAGCAAATATGCAACAGTCAAAGGGAATAATGAAGGATCCTGTGTATGACTCCTGCCTTAGCCTGTAATCAAATGAGTCTCTTTCAAAGAATCATTTACACAATCTGGATTTGAGTCTCATCTATACTATGTAAGAAGCTGTCATGGTCAAGTTGACTATAATATAGGAAACTAGAGGCCAGGTGCACAAAAATTTGTGCACATGGGGGAGGGGGGAAGAGGGTTCCCTCAGCCCGGCTGTGCCCTCTCATAGTCTTGGACCCCTCAGGGGATGACCGCCTGCTGGCTTAGGCCTGCTCCCTGGGAGATTGGGCCTAAGATGGCAATCAGACTTCCCTCTGGCAGCCCAGCAGCCCTCGGGGGATGTCCACTTACCAGCGGGGAGCAGGCCTAAACTGCAGTCGGACCTCCTTAGCGCTGTTGAGGAGGCAGGAGAGGCTCCCACCACCACCGCTGTACTGGCAGCCATCAGCCTGGCTTATAGTTGAGCAGAGCTCCTCCCATGTGAGAGTGACCTGACCACCAGAGGGAAGCTCCTGCATTGAGAGTCTGCCCCCTGGTGGTCAGTGTGTGTCATAGTGACCAGTAATTCCCAGTCCTTCTGCTGTTGGGGTCAGTTTTCATATTACCCTTTTACTATATAGGATAGAGGCCTGGTGCACGGGTGGGGGCTGGCTGGTTTGCCCTGAAGGGTGTCCCGGATCAGGGTAGGAGTCCTGCTTGGGTGCCTGGCCAGCCTGGATGAGGGGATGATGGCTGTTTGCAGCTGGTCACACCCCCTTCAGGGTGGGGGTCCCCACTGGGGTGCCTGGCCAGTCTGGGTGAGGGGCTGAGGGCCATTTTCAGGCTGGGGGGTGACTGAAGCTCCCAACCTCTCCTTTTTTTTTTTTTTTTTATTCTGGTATTTATTTACCTTCTATGGTTGTCACTGGAGCTGAGAGCTGGCTTTAGCTCTGAGGCCCGGCTGCAGCTCTGAGACCTCGGCTGCTGAAAGCAGGTATCTGGGTTTGTTTGGGTTCTATAATTGTAACACTGTTGCGGTCCTGCTTGCTCCAGCTCTGACGGCTGAAAGCAGGTTTCTGGGGATTGTTTAACTTCTATAATTGCAACATAGTTGCTTAGAGTGAAAGCTCAGAGGCCGGCAGCAGCAGGTGGGGAACCTTGGCTTCCTCCTTCACTGGAGCAAGCAAGCCTCCTGTTCGCTTCAGCTGCCTGGCTGCCGGCCGCCATCTTGGTTGGCAGTTAATTTGCATATCTTGCCGATTATCCAGTGGGAAGGGTAGCGAAGTTATGGTTAATTACCATGTTTCTCTATTGTTAGATTGGATAGGCTAATAGTGCTAAATGATTAATATTTGGGTCCACTTTTATGTTTTTTAAGAACAGGTCCTTTGACCCAGTTTGCCAGAGCATTGGTCTTTCTGGATAGTTTGGCAGACTAGGGTTTATTACAGAGAAATAAAACAACAAAAACAACATTCAGTTTCGACATACATAATTGATGAACATGACTGTAGATGAGAGAATTATGCAGTGTCAAAAAATAAACATTTTCAGATTATCTTAACTCTCTTATCTCTTCCAAACTGGGGGACTGTTGCCCACAGAGACAATCCCTTTTATATTGAGGCGTTGAGGCTGTGTTACTGATAACATAGCATAGAAAGTTCTGCAGTGTTAAGATTAAAAAAGAATCACATATATTTCCTTTCCCTTGAGAAAGAGTAGGAAGAGTGAGATATAAGGGAGAAGAGTGAAACAATCAGAAATAATTATCCATTTTCTCATTCAAGCCTTTTTTTTTTGTAAGCAGAAAATGTATTACATGTTAGAGGTAAGAAGATGGGTAGAAGGGTCATAACTTCTCCCTTTTTCAGGCAGTAAAATAATGAACTCTTGCATCATCTCTGAATGAAGCTGAAATGTAGCAAAAAAAGCTGAAATGTAGGTAAAGTTTTGTGGAGGTGAGGTTAATTTCCCCCAATTTACTCATCATTTTCATGAATCATGGGTACTGAATTGCCAGGAAGTTATTTGTATGGGGCTCATTTTCACAGAGAATATGACCTTGTAAAGCTGAGAGAAGACTGCCCAACAAAAATGGATGGGGTGTTGAGAAGATATTCCCAAGAATGAGTCAATGGAAACCAAAATAGAGCAAAAGCAGCCAGAGAGAACTATTGGGCATGCTGAGCCAGGAGTCATTCCACCGCAGAGCCCAGCAATAACCAAGGCAGCTAAGGCAGGTGCGTGAGGGAGTCCAGATCAGTAAGTCATATATGATGACATGAATCTCCTCAGCTGCTTTCCTCCAGTGAGAAGAAAAAAAGAGGAAAGAGGAAGCAAACTGCCTTTTTAAAATCCACACAAGATTCAGCAAGAAATGGAACCTTTCCCACTCTACGTCAGGAATTTATAAAAACCTATGTGCCTCTGGTCAGACTAGATTATCTCTTAATGTATGTGCAATTTTAATCTTTTATAAATGATTTCATTTAAATGTTTTATAGATTAAATGAAGTGTGGCAATAAGTCTTATCTTTATAAAATTAAAGTTATTTAGAAAAAAGCAAAGGCAAAAAATAATAATATTAATACCAGCAAAGCTGAATATTAATAAACACAACAATCAAGGAAATCAAAAAGATAGTAAAGTATAATAATTATCCTTTAACATTAAAAAAAGATGTTAATATTTTGATGTGGAAATTATTTTATTAAAATGTTAAGTATTGTATAATGTATTTTAGAGAATAGCCTTGGAATATATGATAATTTTTAAAAATATATATTTTATTGATTTTTTACAGAGAGGAAGGGAGAGGGATAGAGAGTTACAAACATTGATGAGAGAGAAACATCGATCAGCTGCCTCCTGCACACTCCCCACTGGGGACGTGCCAGTAATCAAGGTACATGCCCTTGACTGGAATCAAACCTGGGACCCTTGAGTCCACAGGCTGACACTCTATCCACTGAGCCAAACCAGTCATGGCAGAATATATGATAATTTATACAACTAAACACTCTATGCTAAAAATTCTATTGTGTAGTAAAGAATCAGAAGTAAATAAAACAGAAGGAAAGAACTGTCCTCATGAAACTTATAGTCTAAGTTTAAAAGAAAATAATAAATAAGCCAAATACATATAAGTAGAATAATGTTTGGAGAATATTCATCATAGAAAAATGTCACAACCAAAATACTTAGTTGTAAATGAATCTGGAAATGTGGACGGCTAGTCATGAATACTGATGGGTGAAAGAGAGTTTTTGAAGGGGTAGGAGATTCAACTGCTAATATTGGTAATGGCCCGACCTTGCAGTGTGTTGATTATTGGGCTTTACCGTCGGGTTTCTGTAATAGGTAGTGTGTGCTGGAGTCCATTCATTGGAACCCCTGAAAAGTGCAAACAAGGGAGTGACATTTAAAGCTTTTCTTTAGGAAGAAAAATGTAGCAAGGCCAACAGAGAGGAAGGAGAAGCCTGTGTAAACTACTGGGGCCCGGCGAGCCTGATAAAGTTGCACAGCAATGCAAAGTTTAGGAAAAGACTGACTGCATGGTGTTCCAGGGAGGCCCCTAAAAACAATTCCTGTAAAAGAGGGGTTGCTTTAATTGGCCCCAAGTCTTGAAGCGGTGCCTGCAGTTTGGGCAGGAGTGTGAAAATAAGGAATATAAAGAACCTGTTTGGTCCCCTATTTATTCCTTCATTTCATACTCATTCATTTATGATTTTACTTACCAATTTTTGGAGTAGCTGTAATGTACCAGTGATCTATTGCAGGGTAAGAATAATGATTGATAAGACAGGATGTTCCTTACCAGAAGCACAACTTCCCTTTAGTGTAGAGAAAATTACAGGGGTAGAGGTAGGTGTAGAAACAACAGAGGCCGAGAGAAGACCTGTGTCAATCTGCCTCTAGGAGGAAAGAACAGTTAGAACCTTATGTCCTAGGAATTGATGGTTACATTTAGTTTTTAAAAAAATAATAAAAAAGTTCAGCCAGTGTGACTAAGTGGTTGAGCATCAACCCATGAATCAGGAGGGCATGGTGAAATTCCTGATATGGGCACATGCCTGAATTGCTGGCTTGATCCACAACGGGGGGTTGGGGGTATGCATGAGGCAGCCAATCAATGATTTTCTCTCATCATTGATATTTCTCTCTCCCTCTCCCTTCCTCTCTCTGAAAAAAAAAAAAAAGTAAAAAGGTATCAAAGGAGGAGATAAAAAGACCCCTGGGGGAAAGTAATTTGTAGGTAAAGACCTAGGAAACAGCAGTGAAGCATGCCATGCCCCAAAACACAGAAACACAAAAATAATGATAAGTTACCCCAAGTGTGTAAAATAGGTTCATGTAATAGAGGATGTCTGAAGTGAGCTAGGTCATAGGGGAAGGGTTTTTAGATATTTGAGTTAAGAGCAAAATAACAAGAAGAAAACATCTGTTTAAAGACCTGGGGGAGACTATGGGAGCTTTTAAAGAAATAAACATATAAAGTGCAAAGGCTATACCACAAAAGCATGCTTGATCATTTTTAGAAGACTTCTAAGATGCAATAGATGGTTTCATTTTTATTCATTGTAAAACAGAACCACTGGATTTTTTTTTAATGAGTAGCAGATTATATGATTTACATAGCTTAGTAGAAGTCAAATTGTGTGAGGGGAAGAGTAGCCTTAGGGAGTTCAATAAAGAGGCTTTTTTACTAAGTAGTTCAGATGAGAGCTGATGGTAGTTTAGATGGAATTATTACATTTAAAAGAGTGAGGAATATGACTCAGGATATGTTTTAGATACAGAGCCAACAAAATTTACTGTTGGATAAATATGTAAAGGCACAAAATAGGGCAAAGTGACTGCTAGATTCTTGGCCTGAATAATTAGGTGGTACCAATCTGAAGGTAAAGTATGGGTGGGGTACAGGTGAAGAATTAAAAACTAAGTGAAATATGTTAGACAGAGAAACATAAACACCATAGTTTCACTTATATGTGGAGAACAATATAGACAAACCAACAAAACAGAAACACACTTATAGATACAGATAACAGACTGATGGTTGCCAGAGGGCCAAGGGGGGTGGGTGAAAAAGGTTAAAAATTTGAGAAGTACAAATTGGTAGCTACAAAATAGGCATGGGGAGGTAAAGGACTGCATATGAAATGTAGACAATAATATTACAATAACTATTGTGTCAGGTGGGAACTAGACTTATCAGGTAGATAACTTCAAAAAATTATATAAATGTCTAACCACTATGGTATAAACCTGAAACTGACATAAAATAATATTGAATGTCAACTGTAATTGAAAGAGAAAAAAATAACCAAAACCTGAATTGTTGAGATGACCCATAGACATCCCTATGATATAAATTGACAATTGGTTATACTACTCTGGAATTCATGAGAAAGGCCAAACTTGATCACCTATAAGTCATCAAGGAACAAAGGACACTCTAGTATTTACATGTTTGAAAGTGGAGTAAGAGACAGTAAAGAAACAGATAAAGAAGGGCATGAGTAAAAAGAAACTGGGCTATTGGAATGTTTCAGAGAACTAGAGAATGTAGTGTTAAAGAAAACAGAGAGTGGTCAGTGGTCTCAAAGTTGATCATTTGAGTAAGAAGAGGACAAAAGTTGCCCATTGGTTTGGCAAGATGTAGTCGCTGGTGACTCATTGACCGTAATAACTCAACTTCCCTATTTTGGACAAAGAAAATAAGCTTTAAACCCTTTATCATTATCAGTAATGATGTAGTGGTAATGTAATTAGTATAATTATATATTTAAAAAAAAACTTTCCTGAAGTTGTACAAACATTCGGAGGAAAAGATGGTCAAATCCATGATCACAGACACTAGTTAATTCCAACTCTGATAGAATTTGTATTGTGCATGGCCTGAAATCCCACAAGTACAACTAATGGAGGTTCCTCTTTATGAACATCAGATATCATATTCAATTTGATATATGTGACTAAGCATCTGAAAGTTGAAATGTAAAACAGCAACTGGCTCTTCTAAACTCAGCTCACTGTCTGAGGAAGAAAGATACTCTGGTTGTTAGGCATTTGACTTTTTTCTATATTCATGTTCTGTTATTTATTATATCTGATATTAATTGTAAAGTACAAAAGAATAAGCTTAATTTTTAATAGGATAAGATAAACATAGGAGAGTATATTTAAATTAGCACAATCTGAATATCAATCAATACACCATCTGATGCAGAATAAGCCCTAGTAAACAAAAATAGATACTTATAACTTGAGATGTGGTTCCTTCCTAACCCTACATTAAATTATAACCAAAAAGAATGACCTCTCTCAGTACATGCTGATCATATATTCTTATAGTAATTACCACTTGTAAGGGATCCAAGAGGCCTCTATACAAATACAAAATAAATAGATATGTTGGTATTTTGTGTAAAATGTTTAGTTTATGTTCTTTTCAGTTGCTGAATTTTGCTTTTTACTACAAGAGTTCTGTTTCCTTAAATATTCAATGATGCATTTATCACATAGTTTCTGCTGCTGAAAACAAAATTCAAGGAACAGATAGAGTTTGTAACACACTTGTGCTTTGTTCATGGGTGAGGGTTCAGGTTGACAAAGAAAACAGAAGATGGGTCACCAAGAATTCCTGCTGTGATTTTGACTTTTGGTTTGATCCTTAGTAAGTCAAAGAACCTCACTAGAAGTCACTTTTTGAAGTAGTGAAGTCAAGAGGGGAAGATATTGGTTTTCTGTCTTTCAGAGGAAAAATGTGAAATGACAATGAAGGGTTTTGAACGGAAATTGGAAGAGGCTGTTTCTTTACAAATGAAGAAAGCAAATGCTGTGAATTTGCAGTATGGATCTAGCCTGTGGAAGTAAAAGCTTTATTTTCTTCCCTAGAGCATGTATAGCTCTATCCTACTGCAAGTAATGCAAAAGGCTCATTTCCTTTTAGTTTAGTTTGAATGTTAGAAATAGAAAAAAAAAAGTGAGAGTCAGTGGTTTTCTAACTCTTTTGTTGCACAATACCCTTTCTAAAATAAAATGTCTACCTTAAATTATATTTTAATTCAGTTAAAATAAGAGTTGTTTTATTTGTTTTGGGAACCTGGTTAAGGATCCTATTGGCTTGGCCTCCATTTTCATTTTTGTCAGTAGCCCCAGATACATTTTGGATAAGAATATGGGTGCACTCAATTAGAAATTTGATGAAATATCAAATTATGATGTTTATAAATATGTAAGCTAGTTACCATTATGGTACCCAAATGCTTCTATCTTGAATTTATCTTAAGCAGAATTGATCCTAGACTGATTTGCAAAGAAGATAACATTTGCTTGTTGGTCACTTATTGTCTGCTTTATATTTCTTTTCTTTTTAAAAATCTAAAACATGTTGTGTTATTTTGTTTTTTAACCTTCCTCCTCATCATTATTCTATTTTCTTACTTCCATAGGCAATATCCCATGATCAGGACATATAATTCCTTGCGTTCCATTAGGTTTACCTGATTTTTGACTCATTTCCTCCAGCCCATCAAGTGGTGAATTCATTTATTTCTCAAGTAACAATCTACTGGCTGTGTACAAAGAATAGGGCACTGACTGTAATACAAACTTAAATAAAATTTAGTTTCTTCTCTCAAGAAAAGTGTAGTTTAAGGAAATAAACAAGAAACTCGGCAAGAAACTTTAATAAAACTTATGTTTGAGGTAATTTGTTACCTAAACTCAGATATAGATCACAAAGCAATCCGTAGGGATTCATTGTTTATTGATGACCATAATATAATTCACTGGGGTAGGAATGTGACTGTTTTTTGAAATACCAAGGCTTTTACAAGATAAAGTGCTAATAATAATTGATCATATATGTAGTTTTGGTTCACAGACCTATTAGGTCAAAAACTGTGATATAAGGTGAACAAATGCAATTACAGTAACTCATTTCTCTCATTTTCCTTTTACTCAGTTAAAAAAAATCCAATGCCATCACTCTTCACAGAAACAGAGAACTGGAAATACCTTGAATTGTGATTTAGGCCCAGCCATAGGACTGAAGTAGAGGTCTTGGAAGGAATGTACAGAACCATTGTTTCTTTCTCAATATTTGTTCTCTATTGAGTGCCTTAGCACAAAGAAGAAGTAACTGGGCCATTTTGATCATTATGTCTATGAGAGAAGGAAAATGAGAGCCATAGAGAGTGAGATAGGGACAGAGATAGATTCAGGATATATATATATATCCTTTGTATAATTATAAAGGCAGTGCTTATTAAAATACATTTCATTTTCAAAATTGAGTTATCAGCTGTTAAAGTGTGTATACATTTTTTGGGACACCGTGTATGTGTGTGTGTATATATATATATATATATATATATATATATATATAGAGAGAGAGAGAGAGAGAGAGAGAGAGAGAGAGAGAGTTGCACAGATGATATTTGGTTCCCTGCAAATCTTATATTTTATTGTTGACTGATTGCTTTGGTTTTAGGTGTGACCATCAGTGTTTTAAATAGCAACCCTTATACTAAATGGTCAGTGTACAAGTTAAGGGGAAAAAATGAAGTTGCTTATTGAAAGTCCAAGCAATAAAAATCATTAAGATAACTGTTATAATTACAAAACAAAGAACTATTTCCAATAAATCTCACCCTGTAAGGGTTTTTGATCATATAACCATTTCAGTAACAACTGAATACATCAATTGTGACAATATTTATC
Source organism: Myotis daubentonii (assembly GCF_963259705.1). NCBI lineage: Eukaryota > Metazoa > Chordata > Mammalia > Chiroptera > Vespertilionidae > Myotis > Myotis daubentonii. Next base: position 213,566,521 of record NC_081840.1, on the reverse strand, counting down.
ATCTACTGAGAAATATTACAGTAAAAATATGAGCATGGACAATTAGAAAGAATTTGCAGTGTCTAAGAAAGAAAAATTGTGGCTAAATAATATCCATATTTTAGAGTTTAAAGCAATATATAATCAACATTTTCTTTACATAATTCATGTCACATAGTATGTAGAATATCTGGAATAATATAAATGAAATAGATTAAGAAAAATAATGAATCAAAGACCCTTACTATAGAATGAAATTTAAAGAGAACTATATTTTTGCACTTAACGAGTTTTAAATTTATGTTATAAGGGACATATTGCATTTATTACTTAATGGTAAAATTAAAGAATACTAGTCTTCATGAAATAAATTTAAGCAGATCTCTTTAAACTTCATATTCCCAAATTTTTTTAGTTTATACTGTTGCATATTTATTCTTGCTGTGGTGTACTCTGGGCTTTCATTCTGAAGATTAATGCTTATGACTTCATAGTTTGTTGCATTTTATGAATTGGTTCATATTCTAAATCATAGTAAAGATGCCTGGTTTCTGAGCCTTGAAGGCTTGTTCCAGTTTATAGAACAAAGCTGTTTTCATGCCTCTAGAACTCTGTATTACTTTGCATTTTTATACAGTGTTTAGAATTCTACCCAAAACTTTCTGAGGATGATTTCAAAGTGTTTCAACACATGGTTATTTCTGAGATAACATAAGAAGCCAAATATAAAGTCTGGATTCGAGTTTCTAAAATTAGAGAACTCTACTGAACATATTACAAATGCTATTTACTTTGTGTTGATAGAGCAAGAAAAATATATAGAGGAAAAAAGTTTTTCATGGAGTAAAATAACCTACTATTTGTGGTTATTTTCCACCAAAGTGTATTGAAAAATGTAATTTATTTAATTTCTAGAGCAATTGTGTAAACAATTCTTTGTTCTGTGTTCTGTCTGTTGCACTTCACATGATCTCATTTCCTTATTGTATTATTTTAAAATCGGTTTACATTTTTGCCAATTTGCTCTCTCTTCTGTCAGAGTCTCAGCATCTCACAAGACTAACTAGTCAACTCAAAGATTTTTTTTTTGCCTCTTTTTATCCACTTTGTGTTCTCTTTTCTGTTATGTTTCCATTTAGAATCCAGGGTCTTTTATTGAGACCACGCCAATGGACATATCCTAGAATTTTTTTGTTCCAAACCTATTTTTTCATATTTGCCTGATAACTCTAGTTAAATCTAGCTTTTCATTATTCTTTATATGTTTTGTCATGGCTGAAAACAATGGTCAAAATGCACACAGACATGCTGGCTGGTCATACTTTAAATGCATGAAAATTGTTCTTGAGTTCTCTCAAAGCTATATAGTCTTTAGTCTATCCCTCTGCCATTTTCCTGGATGACAAATTTATCACTTCTTTTCTTTTTTCAGATTTCTAGTACCTACCCTTAACTGTCATCTCATGACTTTGCCCCCCATTTATTTAACTAAGCAGATGGAAACGATCAAAAGGGACTTTTTATGTATACCTTCTTAATTGTTTTTCTCCATTTACTAGTATGTTGCCTTCCTTCTGTTGCCACATATGAGTTTATTTCCCTCAATTGCTCTCTACCCCCCCCCAAAAAAAAATAAAAAACCTGATAGCTATCTGTATTCCCCATATTTTTTTTTTTTAAAAAACCCTACATACCTGTTGTTTCACATCTAATGTTGAACCCATCTGCAAATCCTTTTGGCTCTACCTCAAAATATATTCATCAAAATGCAGAATCATCCCGCTTATCACTATTGTTATTGCTAAGACCCTTGGTCAAGCCTCCATGTCCTGCTTTATTGTGACAGCCTCCAATTTATTCACTACGTTTCCATCACAGTTCAATGTATAGTCTGTGCTTAACAGAACTGCAAGAATGATCCGGATAAAATATGATACATAGGTAGATAGATTGATATAGAGATACAGTTGTTGGTTTTTTCAGATAAGATTTTTTTCTTCGCTTAATACACCTGATTGCTTACCACTCAGAGGAAAAAAGAAGTACTCCTTCCTATACCTGAACCCCTACATTTCTTCCCCCTGCTTCCCACCCCAACTCTCCGAATGTAACTGCTGTTAAAATCTGAGTTAGCCACTTAAGGGTTTCTTTGCTATTTCTCTAACATACCACGCAGGCTTTACCCTCAGGGCTTCAGTATTGGCTTTTCCTTTGCTTGATACGCAACAACATGCAACATGCTGAGCTCTATCTGTTTGTGTTGCTTTTCAAATTCTACCTCATCATTAAGGCTCTTTTTGATCACACAATATAAAATATCGAAGTCCAATGTACCTAATTATCCTTTCTATCCCTCTTACTTTGCTTTACACATTTCAATAGAACTTATCACCTTTTGTTAATTCATATGTTTGTTGTTGTTTTTTTCTTATTTTTAGCTCTTTTAGACGGAGGCATTTGTCTTCTTATTCACTGATGTGAGCTGAGCAATTAGAATTGGCCTTAGAATGTTGTAGAAGCTTAATAGATTAGTTGTTGAATGAAAGGATGAAGCAATGAATGAAAGCTAAGAGTTCTCTGGCAATGACAGCAGTAGGTATCATTCTTTATGCTTCAAAAGCAGCTCCTGAAGTATTCCCTAATCATGCTTATCATGATTTATTAGTTTCCCTTTTAATATTCTACCTTCACCCACTTCTGCCCTAAGGACTCTAGTGTCATTGATTCACCATTAGGAATTGCTCTTTTAACAGTTCTGTATATGTTCACATGCTGTTTCTACTGCCTGAAAATCATATGATCCTTCATCGCTTGGTGACTCCCTATCCATGCTTCAATACTTTTTCAATTGCCCCCTCCTCTGTGTGGTCTTTCCCAGTTCCCTTGTCTGCTAGCTCTCCCTTTGCCTGTGCTACTCTAGAATTAGCATATTATTCTCATGATAATTAGGTGATATGATGGTAGATTTTTTTTTATTATGGTTTAAATTTTGTCCCCCAAAACTCATAAGCTGAAGTCATAACCCTCAGTACCTTAGAACACGACTTATTTGGAAATAGAGTGATTGAAATGTAACAAGAGGAGCTCACAATCCAGAAAAGTGGGCACCGAATCCAATTAATGTTGTTCTTATTAAAAGAGAACATTTGAACAGACACAGGTATGCAGGGGAAATGCCAGGTGAATAGGAAGACAGAAATGGGAATGGTGAGGCAGATGCCAAAGAACTCCAAAGCTTGTCAACAAGCAGAAGCTAGAAGAGAGGCAGGGGACAGATGTCTCCCTTCCAGCCCTCAGAAGGAACCAACACTTCTATCACCTTAATCATGGACTTATAACCTCTAGAGTGTGAAACAATATGTTTATGCTGTTTAAATTATTCAGTTTGTACATAGTTCCACCAACCCCAGCAAATGAACAGGTTTGTTTTCCCTTACAAATTAGAAATTTCTCCTTTGTGTCTCATTGATCTTTACATAAATCCTTCCTCTAACTCCTACCAACCCCCAAATCAGACAGTGTCAATGAAATAAACAAATAAAGTAAAAGGATGAGTACATGAATGGTACCAAGATGTAAGAAATCCTAATTAATTACTGTGGCTTGAGTTTGTGAGACAAGTATAAGAAATTGTTGGAGAAGTTTTGAAAAAATGTTACAAGAAAACAAGGTGGCATTTATTCTACTGAGGATCTTTATAAACATTTAAATTGCAGTGGTCACATTCAGTTCTACACACCCTCATCTCTATTTTGATTTTATGCACATGAACCCACTCTCTTTTTCACAGTTGCTTCAGCATGACCATTTTGTCTGAAAATCTGCTTTTAAAGAATTCCTTCCTGAGTCATTACCTCCAATCCAATTCTCTATATCCGATTTCCTATGTAAACTTCTGTGACAAATGCCCTGACACTTCTGTCTGTTCACATTGATTAAATCTCTTTATTGTTCCTCTTCAGTGTAAATGAATTTAATTTGCCAACTGTAGAATAATGCCTTCCGGATATATCTTACACACATGTAATTTTAAGAAGAACCAAAGATTTGTTTTGATTTCTCCACCTTCCAAAAGGAGATGGAAATTTTTTAAAAGGGGTCAAGAAAAAAATGTTATCCAAAAGACTACATATTAGAAAGGAGCTTCTAAGGAGCTTCTAAAACGATATTGAATAGAATTGCTCTGTGCTGGATTTTTCTTTATCCAAGTTTCAGATTGCAGCTCTTTGTAGGAATGTGTGCAACGTTACTCACAGGGGCAGCTCCCTTGTCCTTGGGGAGTAGTCAAAAAAGAATTAGGTTGCACTGAGGTAAATCACCAAAGAAGTTGATTACTGAGGAGTGTCTCCTGATAAGGGCAACAGAATGCTGATGCCTTACAAATCCCGTTTCAGTCAGTAAGACGTTTCATAGGGATTTGCGGTCAGATCCCTTGCTGATCATAATGACATATCTGTCTGGTGATTTGGCAGACATGCACTTGGATTCCTTAGCAACTGTAGGAAGCTGACAGAGTGCATGGGTTGTGGGGGTCATGGTCATTTTCATTTATGCCCCATCAAAAAGATATTGCTGACATATGGAATGTGAATTTAAGACTTTACTGTGGGTGATCCAGCTGGTGTGGCTCAATGGTTGAGCATCAACCTATGAGCCAAGAGGTCACAGTTTGATTCCTGGTCAGGGCACATGCCCAGGTTGTAGGCGCGATCCTTAGTGGGGAGCATACAAGAGGCAGCCCATCAATGATTCTCTCTCATCATTGATGTTTCTCTCTCTCTTTCTCTCCCTTCTTCTCTGAAATCAATAAAAATGTATTTTTTTTTAAAAAAAAGACTTTAGTGTAGGTTCACTCTATTCCTCTACTGAACCTGATAGATCCTGCCTAGTTCATTTTCACTGTGACAACCAGTGGTGGTATTGATTTCCTTCCATTTTTATCATGGAAGTGCATTTAGGGGAAGTGCATTTATGATTATAGCAGGAACATAAAATAGGTAGATTGGATATTTATAATAATCATCTATTCATCAGTTTATGTTGTTCTTTATATTCCACAAATGAGTGAGATCATGAGAGCTTATCTTTCTCTGACTGGCTTATTTCGCTTAGCATAATGCTCTCCAGTTCCAACAATACTGTTGCAAATGATAAGAATTCCTTCTTTTTTTACAGCAGCATAGTATTCCATTGTGTAGATGTACCACAGTTTTTAAAAAATATATTTTATTGATTTTTTTACAGAGAGGAAGGGAGAGGGATAGAGAGCTAGAAACATCAATGAGAGAGAAACATCCCACTGGGGATGTGCCCGCAACCAAGGTACACACCCTTGATCAGAATTGAACCCGGGACCTCTCACTCCGCAGGCCAATGCTCTATCCACTGAGCCAAACCGGTTTGGCATTTACCACAGTTTTTTAATCCACTCATCTGCTGATGGGCACTTAGGTTGTTTCTAAATCTTAGCTATGGTGAATTATGCTGCGATGAACATAGGGATGCATATATCCTTTCGAATTGGTGTTTCTAGTTTCTTGGGATATATTCCTAGAAGTGGGATCACTGGGTCAAATGGGAGTTCCATTTTTAGTTTTTTGAGGAAACCCCATACTGTTCTCCACAGTGGCTGCACCAGTCTGCATTCCCACCATCAATGCATGAGGGTTCCTTTTTCTCTGCATCCAGAGACAGAGAAGCATCGACCAGACCTTCAAACCTCAGAGGGAAGGTAGACCTTCAAACCCTGGGGGTAAGGGGGAGAGATCAACCAAAGGACTTGTATGCATGCATATAAGCCTAACCAATGGTCACAGACACCAAGAGGTTGAGAGCAGGAGTGGGGGGGGGGGGGTGAGCGGCAATGGAGGGATATGGACACATATGTAATACCTTAATCAATAAAGAAAAAATAATAATCATCTGTTGTTAGTTTAATATTTTAGGCCCTAAATTTAGGGGAATAAAAATGAGTAAAACTGTACTTTTTAAAATGCCATTTTCATAGTTATTATACACTTTGAATTATATTTCTTAAAGAAAACTATTTCCTAAGTTAACTGAATGACCACATGAACAGATATAAGACAAATCTTAGATTTTTTGTCTACATAGTTATTATGCCATAAGTATAGATTAGAGATCACTGGCTTTCCTCATTTTTTTCCCATTCTGCATCAACTCATGGTTCTAATTGTTTTTCTTTAAGACAACACCTAAGCATATGTGCTTATTGAATGATAGTTCTGAAATGTAGCAACAGATTAAAAGCAGCTCTAATATATTAGATAGGACTCTAAAAACTAGCAATAATATAAAATAATAATAATATATGAAAGAAAAACAGTACTGGGAAGCATTACTCCATACACAGGCAATAGTTATTTTTAAAAGGCAGTACTAGTCTACTGTTTGTCTACATACAATGTTAAAAATATAAATAGTATCTGTAGAAAGAAATCAATATATCCTGGTGTGTTGTTTTGTTTTTTTAAAGAAAAAGTAGATATCATACAAAATAGGTTTCTAAATGGGGGAGAATTCCACAAATAAGCTATACTTATTACAGCATTAGGTCTAGTTACAGTGATTGCAGTGTAAGCCTTATATTGCTACCCAACCAAACACTGATTTACTTGGCACCCATTTCCTTGTGGAACAGACTCACCAACTTTGAAGCAGACAACATGCCATCTTAACAGATGGTTGTGGGTATTTGCAGCCAAAAGACCATGAATGAATATCAAATGTGTTTTCTGAAGGTAGGAGACCCAATAAAAAATACCCAAACAGCTGTCTTTCCCAAGGTTATGAACCCAGTGTTGAAGGCACCTGCCACTCTTACTTCATCTCTAATGAGATTAAGTTCTTTCATCTCTTCTTCCCATCCACGGAAGAAGCTTTCTTCTTTCTTTCATTGCAAAGAAACCATATGAACTATTCTTTATACACTGGACTGTGTGTGTGTGTGTGTGTGTGTGTGTGTGTGTGTGTGTGTGTGTGTGTGTGTTCATAGTCTTTTTCTTGTAAATATGTTCATTTCAGTTACCATCTTGAACGTAGGCCCAAAAGAAATAGCACATATACATGCAAATTTGATATCGGTGGTATGTATTATAATCATTGTCATAATTATTATTTAAATTACAGATCTGTCTCTGACAATAAAAAAAAAATCCTCTGATGTTAGCAGGCCTGTTGGAGAGCAAATGTCTCAAACTCTGCATTGGCAGAAAGGAAAATTGATCTATTCTTGGCTAGATCCATTTATCAGTGGCTTTTAGGAAATGCAACATAGTCTGAGAATGGTCATTGTGATCTTATTCTTTAAAAATTATACAAACCTGATCAACTTATATAACATATCCATAAAAAGAAGATTCCTTAAGAAAGTAGAAAGATAATTAAAACAAGCAATAAAAGGAAGAATTGTAAATTGTCAATAATACATGAAAATAAATTAAAGTTCATTATAATTATCAGTGCAAAATTGAAGCTCTTCCATGAATTATTTCTTATTGATCAGATTAGTAAATAATATAGGTAAGGGCCTATATTATTAGTAAATAATTGATCAGATTAGTAAATAATATAGGTAAGTTTTCATCATTCTTCATGAGACCATGAACACTATAGCATTCTGGGATGGTGATTTTGTCACATACACACACGTTTTCACACACATAGAGGACAGAAAGAGAGTGAGCAAGCAATCCAAAGAGAGAAAGAGATGAGATATACAGATGAATGTTCTTCATTATTTGAAGAACAATGTCAAAGATGAAAGGGAACTTCTTAGGTGTTTATATTTCTGTTTTTTTCATTTGTTAGTTTTCTGTTGTAAAATGTATGCATGATAACATAATTCAAAAATTGTGTTTTCAACAGAAGTGAATTAAACAAAAATGAATAAACTCACCAAATTATGAAAATATATTAAGGTTCTAAACATATTATCAAACTTTAGCTAAGATTTAATTCAATGCTCCTTAAACTTTAGCTTGTAAAATAATAATGATAGAACCCAATACAATACAGATTCCCTAGCTCCACTTTCAGAGTTCCTAATCAGTACATCTAAGGAGTAAACCATGAGTACACATTATGAACAAAGGCTCCAGATGATTCTGATGCCAGTGTTCTATGTGGGACACACGTTCAGAAGCACTGTATTGATGAGCTAAACACAAAAATCCTACAATGGAGTTTTGTTTTGATTATATTTCACTCTATACTCATCACTTTAAAAGGAAAGACTCTTGCCATGCCAGTGTGGCTCAGTGATTGAGCATGGACCTATGAACCAGGAGGTCTTGGGTCGATTCCCAGTCAGTGCACATGCCCAGGTTGTGGGCTTGATCCCTGGTGTGGGGCGTGGAGGAGGCAGCTGATCAGTGATTGTCTCTCATCATTGATGTTTCTATCTCTCTTTCCCTCTCCCTTTCTCTATGAAAATAAAAAAAGGGGGAATTTGCCGGGAGCCGGTCCATGCTTGCTGTTTCAAGGGACCTGGCATATATGGCATACTGTTCTTAATATGTTTGCTCACCTTCTTGGCACTATGTGTTTTAACCAAGGTCTCTGAGAAAGGTTGTTTCCCCAGGTATGGATTTTCCCCTGAAGTTAGGGAGGGAATAAAACCTCTAAACTAAGTGCCAGGCGGGTAATTAATCACTTTAACTACGAACAATCATGCTTAAGCTACATAATCTTTACTCCCTGGAATGGAGATAAGAAACGCCCTAACCTTTGTAATAGAGATTGATAGGATTAAATCAACTGGTATAAAAACAGATGTAACAAGACAGAAAGAGACAGAACTTAGAAGACAGAACCAAGAGAGACAGAACTTAGGCACAGAACCTACACAGAACGTTCTCTAGAGACAGAAGAACTTCGCTGGAGAGAACATGGCAAAAGATCCTGGACTGAACCTGACCATAGAACATGGCAAGAGAACCTGACTAGAACCTGGTGAGAGAACCTGGCTGAAGAACCTAGGGAGGGAACCTGGCTACAGAACCTGGATAGAACACGGCAAGAGAACCTGAATAGAACCTGGTGACTGAACCTGGCTGGAGAACCTGGACAGAACCTGGCTAGAGAACCTAGCGAGGGAACATGGCTACAGAACCTGGCTGGAGAACCTGGAGAACCTAGCAAGAGAACATGGACACAGAACATGGCTGGAGATCCTAACCAGAACTTCGCTGGAGATCCTGAACAGAACTTCGCTGGAAATCCTGAACAGAACTTCGCTGGAAATCCTGAACAGAACTTGGCTAGAGATCCTGGCTAGGCTGCTGATCAACTGAACGCTGTCTCCGTGTCATTCCTTCTTCGCCGACTCCGTCCACACCTTTGGGGACCCCTGGACCTGCTGGGGTTGGACCCCAGCAGAAATCAATGAAAATATATTTTAAAAAGTAAATAAACAAAAGGAAACGCTCTTCACAGTGACTATTTCCTCTTAATCAGTCAGATTTCTCTAAGTTATGGTATAGAACAGGGGATGAGAAATGCCCAGACCACAGGCTATATAAGGCCCACAAAACCATTTGGTCTGGCCCTGCCAAGGTATTAGGGGTGAACTAATTAAATGTTTGATCAAATACTAGTATAGCAGGCTACTTTTTAAATTAATAATGATGTTATAAATATCCAATGGCTCTTGACTGCAAAAAGTTTCCCCACCCCAAATGTAGAGAGTCTAGGACCACATTCAGTGTATTCACAGCATCCATGTTATACTTACATTAATGATAAATCGCAGTTGCATAACTATTTTTCTACAGATTAGCCTCTGTCTCTTAAAGTGTGAGCTTTGTGAAACCATGTATGACACCTCACTTATTCAGTGACGAATTCCTAATGTCTTGCACAGGTTTGGCACATAATAAATGCTAAACAGTATTTGTTGGATATGGGTGGATAGTTGAAACTGAAAATGAAAGAATGAATTGCTATTAATCTCATAGTGTTTTATTTTTACATATGCATTTTTGTCTTTACCTAGACTCAGAATTTTGAAATCATTTTTCTTTATAAACTACAATAACTGCAAATGCAAGTAAAGCTTGTTTTAGAGATTGGAAAGAATAACAAAGTACCAAATGCTCCTTTGGAGCTCTTAGTTTATTTGCTGCACTGAAAAGATATTCTGTCAGTGGAAGGATGCAGAGACAACAAAGTGGTGTAAAAGGCTGAATTCAAATTTGAGTTCCAGGGTTTGGATTCTATCTAGCCTCAACAATTTTTAGTTTGGTGACACTGGGCAAGTTTCTTAAACCTCCTATATCTCCATATTTTTAAATTTGTAAAATGGAAATGATAATATGACTATATCTGTAAAGTCCTGCAAAGGTGAAATGTTTTATTTGTAAGTATACCTGATGTATATTAACCACTAAACAAATAATTTCCAAATAAATTCTGAGTGATACTAATGTAGGCTCTTCTATATTCAATATTATAATCTAGGTCTATAAAAGTACAGCAATTTCATTAGTTGGGAGTCTGTTGAGTAGTTAATAAACCATTGGACTACAGATAGGTTGCCATGTGATTAATACAATCTCTTCTTTTAGCCAATTAGGTTGTTTGTTCAGTGGTTGACTTTTTTTGAGATTTACTGATATCCTTTTTGTTCTTTCAATAAGTATTCTGAGTACTGTGCCCTAGGTATATCCTCGCCCCTCCTGGATTTTATGTCTATTGTATAAGAAAAGAAATATTTTAAAAATAAACAAGTAAATGTATAATAACAACATTTTATATGTAATATAGAAGGTGATACTAATAGATATTAACAGACATTGTATTATCTCTGTATAAATGTATTCCCAAATTTTAAACTTATGTTTCAAATGTTCTCATATGCAAGTGTGTGAATGTATATTTTCAAATTATCTATTTGCAATCATATTCAATTTTTCTATTTCTACGGTAAAAAGAAAGCCTAAGACAATAATCAAGAAATGTTGTCTCTTTTAATTAAAGAACATTGCAAACTGAAATAATTAAGGATATATATAACACTGATTCTATAAGAAATCAAACACTGGCTGGATGCACACTGTCACCCTATTATACTAGAGGGAGGAAAGATCATTAAACTTTCAAAAGTATTTTGTTTCCAATTATGGACAAAAACAAGCAAATGTTTCATATGATTCCCACATTATAACTGCAAGCTCCTCTGCAATCACATACCTTCAGCATGGGGTCTTCCAGCAACACCTCCTTGTACAGCTCCTCACGTCAGTCTCATAGACGCTAAGCTCACTGTTTTCACTTCCACCAGAATTGGGTCCGGAACCAGACCCAATTTTATTTCCAGAGGAGGAGAAGGAAGGAGGTGGATGAGATGATGGCAGTTTGACAAGTAACCAAGTTTCTCATGAAGTTAGAACTTCAATTAATTTCATTTGCTTGAGTATTTTTAGGCGGTAATTGAGTTCTGGATACCCATAATGACAAGTCAAGTTAAAGAAGGCCAAAAGAAACAAGATAAAGATACTGAGGGGATTATTGTTATTTTTAAATTTCTGATGACAATTTCAGTTACCCCAATGATAAAACCAAGGTAGAGTGGAAATTTTTCTTTTCAATTTTAGTATTTTACCGTTATAATCATGTAGAGTTTTTATATGTTAATGATTTTTCAAAATTTAAATATTCATAATTTAGGGAGCACCTTTGGCAGAGCTATCCAAATAAAAAATAAGAGACATGTATTGTTTACAAATTGGAATTGTAACTTACTACTTTTAATATTGTTTGTATCCACCATTTTCCAAGATATCTCCGCAGAAATACTTGAAGGTGTTTTTGTGTAAGACAAGAATCTCATTGATCTCAAAGTGAGTATTTTAAAAATGTATCATATAATGTGACTCCATGATTAAACATTATTAATTGCTAGTTTACTACTTAATTACTATACGGTTAATATATACCCTCACCTTGTTCTTAATATAATGTATGTTCTATTTATTCTGGTTCAGTTACTGTGGGTTAGTTTTGTTTCTGGGTTTTATTTTGTTTTAATATTGGGTATTTTCAGGCTAAACAGGCAATTTCTTAGTTTTATTTTATTTATTTATTTTTAATTGAATTTTTGGGAGTGACATCGGTTAACAACTTAATAAAAAAAATTTTAAAATCAATAAAACATAATTTTTAAAAAACCATACAGGTTTCAAGTGTACTCTATAACACATCATCTGCACACTGCATCCAGCGCTCATCAGCCAGTCAAGTCTCTTTCCACCATCCCTTCCCCCTCTTTGTCCCATTGACCTCCCTCCACCCCCTTTCCCTCTTGCAACCATACTGTTGTCTGTGTTTGGTTTGTTTATTTGTGTTTTCCCCAATTTTCACCCAAGGATATTTTCCATTGATTTTTAGAGAATGTGGAAGGGAGGAAAAGAGAGAAGAGAAAATAGAGAAAGAGGCAGGGCGGGAGACCCCTGTACCCTGGGGCCTATGAGGAAGGAAAGCAATCCAACTCAATTTTTTAGTTTTAAATCATTAACATATTTGTAGCCTTCTTAGTTTCCCCGTCTTCAATTTCTTAAAGACTGACCCATATATACTTTTTTTCTTGACAAAACTCAACAAGTAGTTTTATAAAAACCCTAGTCTATCTTGTTAACTGTACAAATAGGTGCAGTACTAATATTTTCTGAGGTGTAACTCTTATGTGGAAATTTCTTGGCTGCAAATCATGACATTAGTATCAGGAAAAGTTTTCTAGAACATGTCTTTTAGGTTGCGTATTGCCAGAAGACTCTCTTTTGATTTCTTTTTCTCTGTATGTGATGCAGAAGGCGCACCTTCCCTCTGTTACAAACAAAACTTGCTCACCTGGGCTTTCTGTCACAGTCATGTTGGTTCTATTGGCAGTTGTGATAATTGTCATTTATTTATGTATGTTCTTGCTCAATAATGATTGTGATTAATAGAAAGCGTATCTGAGATTTCTAGCTGAAGATAAATGAACAATCTGAAACCAGAGAACTGAGCAAAGAATTGGCACAAAAGACTATAATACTTTCACCAATAAAAGCAAATGTTTTCAAAAGGCTTGTGAGTGAAAATAAAGGCTTCCTTGATCATCAGTGATCTAGTTTTTACTTGGCAACTTCAGATGCATTTTCTGCTCAAATATTAGAAAGAAAGGTATCACCATATGACATCTATTTTTTTCAACGAAATGTTTTTATTTTATTTTTTATTGTTGACAGTATTACATATGCCCCCCCCTTTCCTCTCCCCTTGCCCTAATCCCCTCATTTCCACCCTGCCCAAGGCCTTCACCACCCTATTGTCTGGTAACACTTCTTCTTTATTGAATGTTTGCAATAGCCTGGTTCGACTGTGTGATTATGTATACATATGTGTGTGTGTGCTTATGTGACCATCAGTCCATCCTATGAATTTGGCACCATTATTATGTCTATGGTATGGATAAGGATTCTGAGTAGCAGCCTGAGATCTCACAGCTAGCAAGTGGTCAAGGTAAGTTTCAAATCCATGTGTCAGTATCCATATGCCACACTACAAACCAGTATTCAGCACAGAAAGTCTTCATATATTGAAAGATTTCAATCTATAAAGCATTTTAATGATTCTTCATATGCAATATGACTAGTAAAAGTTGATGGCTTTCCTTGACAACTATTTCTAAGAAAGATGAGAACAGAGCTCCCAGACTAACTAATCAAAAAACAGTTTATGAAACCATAGCAACAGAATAATAGATTAGATGAACACTTTATAATTGGATAGGAGGAGGGGGAGATTTGCATATTTAAAATGCAATTTAGGGAAACAGAACTTACGGTATTACATGAAGAGTAATATTTAAATATTAAATATTTTAAGACCTCAAATTTATATTTAATTCAGAAGGAGAAATGTCTGTCAAGATTAATTTTACTAGCAAAATGGTAGCTTCTTATTTAATTATTAAGTTGTAATAATAATAGTATACTCATCTTTTATTTTCTGAACAAATATTAATTGAGTTCCTACTATATGTCAATCATTATTCAAGATTCTATTGTTTCAACAGTGAACAGGACAATACATCTCCACCTATGGATTATTATTTTTATCTGGGAAGCAGTCAGAAAAGCTAAAGTAAAAAAAAAAAAAAGAGGGAACAGATTTTCAATGCAGATGCTATAGTTACAGCTAAATTTTACTGGGTTTTTATTATGTGACAGACTTTTTAAAATATTACTTACATGCATAACTCCAATCATTTTCAGAACTATACTGTCAGGAAAGAAATCTCATCATTCATATTTTTCAGGCATATGTACATTAAATAGTTGAGGTGAAGTACAAGTCAGGAAATTTTTTTTTAATTAATAGACTTATTTTTTTAGTTTTAGATTTGTAGAAAATTTAGATGATAAAATAATACAGAGAGTTCTTATATATTCCCTTTATTACTCACAGTTTCCCCTGTTTTTAACAACTTGTGCTGTATTTGTTATAGTAGATGAACCAGTATTGATATGTTATTATTAACTAATCAATATATTACTAATTAAAGTATGTAGTTTGCCTTAGGTTCCAATCTTTGTGTTGCATAGTTTTGTGAGTTTTGAAAAATGTGTAATATTGTGTATATACTATTATTTTCAGGGAATAATTTTCTTATCCTAAATATCCCCTGGGCTTCATCTATTTATCTCCCCTCCTTTCTGGTACCCAGTGTTCTCTTTACAGTATCTATAGTTATACCTTTTCCAAATGTCATATAGTTAGAATTATACAGTGTCTTGTTCAGGCTGTCGTAACAAAAATACCATCAATTTGGTGGCATAAACAACAAACATTTACTTGTCACAGTTATGAAGGCTGAGAAGTTCAAGTTCAAGGAACTGAAAGTTAATGCCTCGTGAAAGCCCATTTTCTGGTTCATAGATAAACATCTTTTTTCTGTGTCCTCATATAGCATAAGGGGGCAAGGGAGCTCTCTTTTTAAGAGCGCTCTTTCTGTTCATGAGGGCTAGATACCTATGACATAATCACCTCCAAATTCCATCACGTTGGTGGTTGGGTTTCAACATATGAATTTGGGGAGGATATACTCAGTGTATAACAGGCAGTGTGAAGCCTTGGCAGTCTGGTTTATTTCACTAAAGAATATACATTTCACTAAAGAATATCCATGTCTTTTCATGACTAGATAACTCATTTATTTTTATTGCTGAATAATAGTCAATTTTTGAAGGACGTCTTGGTTGCTTCTAGTTTTCTCAGTTAGGAATAGGATGCTGTAAGTATTCATGTACCTGTTTTCTCAGCTCAATTGGTTAAATACCAAGTAGCACAATTGCTGGATTGTGTAAGACTAAGTTTAGTTATACAAGCAACTGCCAAATTACCTTCCAAAGTCCTTTTTCCACGTTGTGCTCCTACTAGCAATAAATGAGAGTTCTTGTTTCTCTACATCCTTGCCAGCCTTGGGTATTTTCATTTAAAAATTATTCTTTCTAAGAGATATATAGGCCTATGTCATAATTGTACTTTGCAATTCTTTAATAATATGTGAAAATGAACATCTTTTCATGTCTGTATTTTTCAATGGCTTTAGCTGTACCCTTAGTAACTGCACAGCACCATTGACCAAACGTTAAAATGGACTAGAGTACTAGATAAACCTAAAAGAAATAACAAAATTCTGTAGTGTTTCCTGAGACTTATCAAAAACTTCAGAAATTATTGCTTTTATTCCAGCAATCAAGTTATCAATTAACTCAAATAATGAATTTATTAGCATATCCTATTTTTCAGAAACCTATATGCATATATTATGTTAAACAAACAGGTATAATAGACCAAGTTTCTCCTTGGGAATTGTCATATGAAAGTATATTATTTTAATATCAAAATGCATTAAGAGGAGAATTATTTAGATTTGAGGCTTTTTTCCCTCAAATTATTATCCTGCATCCCACACAGCAATGTGACTGACTCAATAGGTCAACACTAGTGGGTCTTTCCAGTAGTGATAGGTAGTTATAACCATCTGCCCAAGAATTTACCACTCAGACTCCCAAAAGTAATTTCTAAGAATCATATCAAGTGCCTGACTGTTATAAAGTAATTTCTCCAACACTTTAAATTGTTGAAATAATCTAGATAAATTCAATCCACTAACATTCCACTTGAGGAACTTAATTTCATATGCTTTGGTTACATTAGCAAGAGGATTTTGTTTGGATTCAGGGTTATGCTTGAATAAGACTCAAGTTAATCATTTAGGTACTTAAATGTTCTTAACTCAAGGATTTCCCCTGACAGTCATTTCAAGAACAGCTTTATAATCTTCATTTCATCTATTCCACAAGTAATGTTTGTAAAGAAATTTCATTCTGCTCAGATTTTTCTGCCTTGACACTAACATGCATTCTTGGGGCCATTTTCATTTACAAAAGGCCTACATGCTGTATGGATTCAAGCACATATATTTCACAGCGAAAGGGCAAAGGATGTTAGTCACAGCACCATCATTGTTCTCAACCTTCATTAACAGACACCATATTCAATTGCTGGAAAGCCCTGCTTACTCGGGCTGTGCTCCAATTACTGAGGTAGGTTGTCAGGAAGAAAGAGCAGGGAAACTAGAAATATGCCTGAGAGAGTGTGTGCTCTGATGTTATCTATCTTTCTAACTCTGAAACCTAGGTAACACTCATAGATCCTCAGAAAGAGAAAGTTTAGACCTGCTATTAGATTTCATTTTTAAGCATTAGCGTTTGATAGTTTCAATTATTGAACATAAGTGAAATCACAACCTGTTGCAAGAGTACTTCAGCAAGGATGTCCTATTGCCTCAAGTGTAGTTTTCAATTTTCTGTCCACTATTTAAAATTCCAACAGGTTTATGCTGACCACATTTTTATGTTCGTAATTCCTCAAAAACATAGTTGTGAGATATAGCAGAGTCCTGACATTATGTAATAGGCTTTTGCACTAAAAACACAGATGTCTAATTGACATTGAATTAATACAGTTATATTATAGAGTCAGTCTGAATACTATGAAACAAAAAAGAACGTATTAAATATTCAGATACCTTATATCCAGCATATTTGTGCAGTGTGTGTGTGTGTGTGTGTGTGTGTGTGTGTGTGTGTGTGTGTGTGTGACATTTATCAAAAGGAGATTTTGGTCAAGGAAAAATCATATATGGTATAGAAGTATGATGTGCACATGTTGAAATTACTGTATAAATTAATATTCACTCAAGTTATACAAATAGCTTCATTGTTGTACTACAAAAGCCACTAAGCTAAATCCTAAGAGGCTAAAAAAACGTAATTATAACACACTTCTCTTGAGTTGATTACTTTTTTAACACACATATACATGTAGTATAAAATCAGGCAGAATATGATGCATTATTTTGGAGATATAAAGTTTTATGGAGCTGCAGAGAAATGAGTACTTAATTTTTCTTGGGGAGTCATAAGCTTTCCGGTAATTCTTCTTTAAGAAGGTAATATTTGAATCAAATCTTTAAAAATTACTAAAAATATCTTACTGATGACATTTGGCATTAACAATTCTCCCTTCATGGAAAAAACAAACAAATAATAGCATAGATATAGGAAGATATTTGATAGCAGAAATATGTACCTAGATGTTTCTGAAAATAGTGAACCCAATAGATAGGAAACAGAAAAAGTATAACCAAGAGTAAGAGAGAATGGAGCTGGAATTTTAATAACAACAACAAAAGAATTCAGTAAATCAAATATGAGTTTTTCATCATAAAAGTTAATAGGAAAAATTGAAGTATTTTAAATTGGGGAGTGGCATGATCCTATCTTAATTCCCAAATAACCATTGAGACTGCTGTGGGAGAGTGTGGGAGGGAGGTTAAACTGAAAACTGGCTGGCTGCCCACCATGCTGAGTGATTCCCCCTCTCTGCCACACCCCATAATTCCCCAAAGAAATCCTAACAGGCCTGTGTCTTCCATACCTCCATCCTGGGGGCCTAAGTCTTGCCAGCAGCTTGGTGGGGCATCTTTGGCATGTGTGTGGACACACTCTTCCTATGTTTCTTGGAAGACCTGGATCAGAACAATAGCTCCCAGGACTGTCCCTACTACAAGTCCAAGGACGTTCTGAAGATTCTAGGCAAGAAGAACAACATGCCCCTAGGGATAAGAGGAAGAAGTCCTGAGCCTGAGCTGCACCCCCCCGTACAGCCTCTCAGCCTCACCCTCCCATTCAGATCCTGATTTTGTAGCAAAAAGATTTTATTAAAAGTTGATACATATTTTGTTTTTGAAAAGAAGAGAAGAAGAAGAAGGAGAAGGAGACGGAGAAGAAGAAGAAGAAGAAGAAGAAGAAGAAGAAGAAGAAGAAGAAGAAGAAGAAGAAGAAGAAGAAGAAGAAGAAGAAGAAGAAGAAGAAGAAGAAGAAGAAGAAGAAGAAGAAGAAGAAGAAGAAGTCTGGAAGATCACTGTGGATGTTGATGCAATTTTAGTTCAAAATATAAGGTAACTTGACCTAAGGTAGGAAGAGTGGGAAATGACAAATATGGACTGATTTGAAAGGTAGTTAAGTTTTAAGTAGTTAAGTTTTAAAATTTCATTGCAATTAATACTGCTTCTCTTGAAAAACAAAAGAAAGATAGAACTTGGAATTTGATTTTATGTTTGATCACAGATATAAGAAAAGTATCACTCTAAATTATTATGCACTATTAATAATTGTTATTTTATTTCTTGCATGAAGAGATCTTCCTCTCTCCTTTTCTCTATTACATTACTAATCTTATATTACCAAAGTAGGAATTTCATTACACACACACACACACACACAACACACACACACACGTATGTGTATATACATATATATATATATATATATATATATATATATATATATATATATACATACATACACATATGCACACATATATATAACTGAGAATTAAAGAACTAAAGAAAGACAGTAAGATTGTACTCTTGGTGTTTTGATCATGGGACTAGATTTTCAAAACTCCATTCCTACACAATTAAAAGAATGTGCCCACATTGACATTAATGAGAGTTCTGTAAATGGATTTAGAAAGTAAGACTGCCAATTACTTTATTTCAAAAACCTTTTATTCCAGTTTATGTGGATATCCATTTATCAGAAATTATGTAACAGGTGTGCCTTTTGGTTATGCTATAGTGTTAATACATCATCAGCTAGTTAACAGTGTAAAAGCCATTCAGCATCTGAAACTAAAAGTTGTTTAAACCCCATGGAAATTTCCTATAAAATTCATATAAAATATTCTTTGTCACAAAGTTGAATGTGTAAAGATAAGTTTTGATATGGTGTTGATGTATCAAAATAACACATTTCACGTTGTGTGATAAAAATTTTACCATACTCAACCACACAAAAAAATAATTCTTTAACAGGTTTACAAGAAAGCAAAACATGCTTCACTGTAGTGTTGAATATTTCATGAGATCAAAGGAGGCATGTTTTTTTTCCATAAAAAAAATCTGTTTTGTTACTGAGAAAAATTTGTTTAGGATTATAAAGGTCAACACTTCTGAGATAAATGTTACATTTTTACTTATGCAAAATTAGGATTTCTAATAGTTGCTCTAAAATTGCATCTATGGATATTAGATTCTGAATCAATATTTTCCTGAAAATATTGTAACTTTTTTTTAACACAGAAAAGAGAAACTAATGTTATGGTAAGAAATTAATTCTAGTGTGTCAAGTGATACTGGTATACTGCATTGAAGCCAAAAAAGCATAACATGTTTTTTATCTGAATCCAAAACGTCCCCATTACTGTGTGGTCTCAGCCTAACTATGTAAGTCTTTTAGGCTCTTGTATTAGTCTGCCAGGGCTGCCATGACTAGATATCACAGACTGTGTGGCTAACAGCAGAAATTAATCTTGTTACAAGTTGAATGTCTAAGGTCAGGATGCCAGCTGCGTTTGGTTTCTTCTGAGACTTCTCTCCTTGGCTTTCAGAGGGCCACCCTCCCCCTCTGTCCTCACACGGCCTTTCCTCTGCGTGTGCAGGCCCCAATGTCTGTCCCGTGTCCTCATCTCTTCTTCATACAGGACACCAGCAGATTGGATAAGAGCCCATCCAAAGGGCTTTCTTTTAACTTAATTACCTTTTTAAGATTCTCTCTCCAAATACAGTCACGTTTTGAGGTACTGGGAGCTAGGACTTCAACATACGAATTCTGAGGAGTCACAATTCCATTTATAACAAGGCTAGATTTTTTTTCCCAAATAAAAAGAAACAGAGACAGCATTTTGAAAAATCGCATTATTATAAGCATTGAACAGAAATACATTTAACTAATCAATCCAACTTGACAACTAGTGAAATTAAATCAGACTTTAATAGAACACCAATATAGTTTTCTGAGACATTATTGAGGAATGACTATATTTTCATTTGTAATGCTCAAAAGTCATTACTTAGTTAACTCCAAATATACTAGTAGGGTGTCCCAAAAATGTAGACACACTTTGAATCATTATAAAAGTAGTGAATATTAAAATACATTTCACTTTCAAAACTGAGCTATCAACTATTAAAATGTGTATACATTTTTTGGGACATGTGTATATCCAAAGTCATTCACAGCAACATCTATAATAAAAAAAAAAAGTAATATGCTAATTAGACCAGACAGCCGAACAACCTTCCAGATGGCCTTCTGGGCGAAACCTGGGCTGTGAGGGCCGAGCCCATTGCACAAATTTTGTGCACTGGGCCTCTAGTAATATAATATTGAAAGAAGTGTTCAACATCAAATAAAAGCAACATTTGCAAGACCAACATTCTAGGTCTCACCAGGACATATCTCCATTTGTCTTTCAGTTGATTGACACTTGGTCAATTTCACAACTCATCTGTAACCTGTCTTTCTAAATGTCATTTTGCTAGTGATGTGAATATCCCTTTGGAGGACAGTAACAGCTATTATAGCCTCTGAGAAAAAAAAATGAAAGTTTTATACCACACAAGTATCTTTCAAGTAACTGATGTGTTATAAGGCAGAAAGAGAGACATAAGAGAAACATACATCCTTGGTATATTGAAGATGACCCATCTCAAGTGTAATCCAGGATAAGGTTAAATGGTGATTGAATAGAAGTGCTCATGAACAATATTACTAATATTCTTTAAAAGTTTTCAGGACACATGACCAATGCATTTACAACAGCAGCCATAACAAAGTTACACTTATACAAAAAATGTTGAAAATTCCCTATTTGAAATATGATTGTTTAAAAATCTAAAGTATTGAGGGAAGCAATGAAGATATAACACTAATAATTTTTAAAAGTTAGATAAATAAAATATTATTTCTATAGTCAACAAGAATGCAAAATGCCTTACAGGTAATATGTAAGATATTGTTACATTACCTACCTAATATTTCAGATAGATAGTTCATAGATAGATAAGCACCTTTTCTTGCGAAATATAAAAGATATCCTGAGAAAATGTAAGGATAATTCTGCAACTGTTTCTGGGTGTTGGATGTTATAAAGATATAAGTTTCTCTCTCTATATATATGCTTATTTAATACAATGACATTCAGATGTGAATTGTTTTTAAAAGGTCTAATAGGTAAAAATAACTAAAATTTTTTGGATTCCATAAAAAGGAATTGTCTTAGCAGAAATTAAGACTTACATTAAGTTTTCAATAACTAGTAAATGATGGTCTGTATTCCATAATAGAAAGCCTAATTTATATCCCAAAATGGGTGCCTAGAAGATAAATAATTTAATATAAAGGATGAAAAAACTAAACAAATGATATATAAAAAAGTAATATTTAAAAAGCAATGCTTGGCAAATGATTATTAAAAAAAAGATTCATATACCAGGCTATATACAAAAAATAAATTACTTTATGAAATTTAAAAAGCAGCAAGTATAAATAACTATTCATTGGATTCTGGACCGAAGAAGTCTTTAATAGAAATATGCAAAGGGAGAGATACTATAGGAAAACATGATCTCATTTCCTCATCCCCACATTCCCATTCATTAATAAGCCCAACAAAAAATATTTATCTAGCCGAAACCGGTTTGGCTCAGTGGATAAAGCGTCGGCCTGCGGACTGAAAGTTCCCAGGTTCGATTCCGGTCAAGGGCATGTACCTTGGTTACGGGCACATCCCCAGCGGGGAGTGTGCAGGAGGCAGCTGATCGATGTTTCTCTCTCATCGATGTTTCTAACTCTCTATCTCTCTCCTTTCCTCTCTGTAAAAAATCAATAAAATATATTTTAAAAAATATATTTATCTATCAATTTTTCTACATCTTCCCTTCCACCACCAAACAGGTCACAGCTGGACTACTATATCAGTTTCCTAAATTATTTTTAGCTATCCAAAAGCTGACTTCACTAGTCTCCCAGCAGCAAATGGAGATTTGCTAACAATTCTTGAACATTTATTGTGTTCACTTATATCTGTTTCTTTGGCTATAGTAACACATTAATGTTCATATGTAGCCCAAATATGTACCATTATGATCCTTGTTTTTAAATAAAGACTCTGAAATATTAAATACTGTATTACCTTTTAAAAACATGCATCAATTGAACAAGGCTGCACAACTGGAGGGAGTCCAGGCAGGATTTATAACCAAGCAATCACAGCCGCATCTTACACTCTGACCTGTACTCTGCACTGTCTTGTGAGGGGTATTGAAATGTATCTAGATTAAAGGGAATAACCTCCTCCCACGACATATGAAGCGCTCCCCTGTCCGACTGCCTGCCTCCTTTCTAGCTTATTTATATGATTCCCACCCACTGATTCACTAGTCCTCAGTCACACCAGCCTTCCAGGAAACTTCTTGCACTTGCTAAACTGAGTCACACTCAAACCCTTTTGCTCTTGCATTCCCTTCTGCCTGGCTCTTCCCAGCATCCTTAAAATATTAACTCCTCAGATAAATTATCCTGCGTAAAGTAACCCATACCCTCAACACACACTCCAAGCGGCTATTGCACTATTCTGTTTATTACCCATAGCTATCATCACTATCAGACATTTTTTTTTTTTACTATTTGTTAACTTATTTATTCTTTCTCCCCTAAGGAACCAAGTGTCTCACCTTTTCTGAACAGTGATCTATCAACAATTTAATTAATATGTGGCCTAGCATAATGTCTTAATATACATTAAATTAATGAATATTAATTAATGCCATGCAAAAAAGTATAAAACTTGTATATAAAAAATGCCATGAGAACTCTGTAGAGCTTCTTGAATTCTTCTGTAAACTTAAAACAGCTCGAAAATTAAGGCAGGAATTAGAATTTAAAATAATGCTAAAAGGAAAATGGGAAAAGCATTTTCAACACTGTGCTACCAAAAGTTAAAGTTTCTAAATGTGAAATTTTAAAATTTATGTATAAAACAATAAAACCTCAATTTGTTAAATGTGTAAAAAGACACTGAAGATTCATGTATTTGGAATTGCAAACATTGCATAGTATATGAAATAATTAAAATTGCAAATTCCTTCCCTTTGGGAATTTATATTATTCTGGATGAGATGGAGAAAAAATATATAAATAAATAAATCTATCACAAGTCACATAGTAAGAACTGATAAGAAACATAAAGAAAGGTAAGAGTATAGAATGTGTAAACATTAATTGAAATAGTATTTATTAAGCATTTATATAAAAGCAAATTTACAAAAAAAAATTCATTTAATGCACACAAAACTTCTGAGAAAATTTCTAGCATCCTAACTGTCCTCAAACACATAGGAAGTAAGAAATAAAGAGGAGAAGATGCTTTCAGAGGCACACCCACTGCCAGAGCACAGCATCCCAGGTTTTGAAAGGCACACTTTTAAGTTATTATCTCAAGAAAGACTGTGTGCTAATGATTAATTAATTAACTAATATTTTCTACTTGGCCAACTTTATCAAATTTTATTCAAAAGTACTAATATTTTGTCAATTTTTTAATTCATAGATGCATCAAAATTACATCCCTACGACCTAATCTAAACTTTTTCCTCAAAGTTTGAGAGTTCACATTTTGTCTGTCAGGCAGATAAACATCTGGCAGATAAGATATTTATTTTTGCCGAAACCGGTTTGGCTCAGTGGATAGAGCGTCGGCCTGCGGACTGAAAGGTCCCGGGTTCGATTCCGGTCAAGGGCATGTGCCTGGGTTGCTGTCTGTCAGGCAGATAAACATCTGGCAGATAAGATATTTATTTTTCTGAAACCGGTTTGGCTCAGTGGATAGAGCGTCGGCCTGCAGACTGAAAGGTCCCGGGTTCGATTCCGGTCAAGGCCATGTGCCTGGGTTGCGGGCATATCCCCAGTAGGAGATGTGCAGGAGGCAGCTGATCGATGGTTCTCACTCATCGATGTTTCTGACTCTCTATCTCTCTCCCTTCCTCTCTGTAAAAAATCAATAAAAATATATTTTTTTTAAAAAAAAGATATTTATTTTTATTTACTTAATTATTCTTTTTGAACTCTTATTATAAAAGTCTAATATTCTTAGTACAAAATTATTACTGACAGTATCAGATTAATCATTTTTATTCGATTTTATATTTAAAATTCATAGTTGAATAGAGTAAAATGGACTAATGAACTGCAACTAGCCTGACACTAAACTGGACCTGGCAACAATATGGAAAACTGTCTTTGCTTCTAGCTCTACTGAAACCCCAATTATATTTCTTCTATAACTGGACTAAGGGAAATAGGACTTTAGAAACCCAGGGATGTAGTTCCGTGGAAATAAGAATCTCTCATTCTCCCATGTAAGTCTCAGAAAATTCTTTTTCTCAAGATATCAGATGAACACCATCCCCAGCATCCAGTGAGGAAAAGGATACTCAATTGCCCCAATCACAGAAGGATTGAGAAAAGAGAGAAAGAGAGAGAGAGAGAGAGAGAGAGAGAGAGAGAGAGAGAGAGAGCTCATGGACATGGACAACAGTGTGATGACTGTGGAGAGGAGTGGGGAGTTGGAAAAGGGACTAGAGGTGATAAATGGTAATGGAAAAAATAAAATGAAATAATTTTAAACATAGATTATGTATTATTGAGTAAATACATTGGTAAAATAATAGTATGGATTTATTTAATCTATAAATACAAACAACAAATAAATCAAAATGATTTTGTTTTTATCTGAAATATTATAGATGGAAATAAATTCAACATTTCAGAGAAATTTATGTCACCATCTAAGTTGCATACATATATATGAATATGAATGGATGTTCACACCCACATTGGCATAAGAACTTTTACTTTATCACATCATAATTATATTATATTTATAATTAAAATGTGTAATTATCTTACTGTTTATTTAAAAACTGTTAATGCATTATATGTACCTGGAATACAAAACCCACATCATTTTCATTCTGTTGTGTGGCCAAGCTGATAGGAAACTGTTGACAATATAGACAAGTAATATGATGGTTTTGTTTACTTAGGGATTGTGAGACTGAATTCATTAAAGCAATCAGACATATCTATTTCAAGTTATTTTCCCATGTTAACAAATAAATGCTGTTCCAATATGCTGTTTTTCTGCTAAATATTCAGTATGTTAAAATGGAACCTAATGGCAATCACTGACCTTTGTCTGTTATTAAGAAATAACTATTAAAAATAATAAATTCATGTTTTCAACAAATGCTTCTATTTTATAATTTTCTTATAAGAAATATCTGTTATTTAACTATAAATAGATCCCAAATTAACAGAACTTCCTTTTTTTCTAAGCTCAAGCATTGCCATTTATTATTCCAGATACCTTCCTTATCTTACCTATGACCCCATAGTTGAGGGGGCTTCATGAATATTTATTTGGGGGTAATGAGGGTCAAGTTGAAGCACAGTAATGGAGAAGCACTCATTTGTTCTTTCTCCTCTCTGTAAGAGTGGATTATTTTTTAATGTGGCACGGTCCACAATATGTAGAGAGCAAGGCTGCCTTTTGCCTTGCACTCGCCCTTCCCGGCCTTCACAAAATCACTTCAGTCTCAAAGTGCGTTCCCTGCCTCCAAACAAACAGAAGCAAATCATAGATGTGCGTGCTGAAAACATCTTTCTTAGCTACAGGTGATGTTTAGGGTCACTCAGGTCATATCAGGTGTTTGGCTGGGAGATTACAGATCACTCTGCTTGGACAACTTTGGGTGAACTCATTTTTTTCTTCTTGTTGTTTTGTTTGTTTGTTTGTTTGTTTGTTTTGTATTTGTTTCTGTGAGTTTGCCTTTGGAATGTAATTGCTGCCCTTAACAAAGAAGTGCACGCCACCCAGGAAAGGAGCTGATTCTGCTCAGGCTCTTTTGTTAGGACTAAGATAACTACTCCTGAAAGGTCCTCTATTCAGGCATCTTAGTCTGAACTAGTCACTCTATATAGGAGGTCACACATCAAGGGCTTTTGCTGGGAGCTTCAAAATCTAACGTAAGGCAGGCAATACAAAAATATCCAGCTAGCACAGCACATCAATTAACAAATTAAGCTGCTAATCATTCCTTTAAATAATAATTGCCCATGTTGGCTTGGCTCAGTGGTTAGAACATTAGCACACCAGAGGGTTGCGGGTTCAATTCCAGGTCAAGGGCACGTAGGGTTGCATGTTTGATCACCACCCCTGTCAGGGTGAGTGCAGAAGGCAACCAATCAATGTGTCTCTCTCATGTTAATGTTTCACTCTCTCTTTCCCCCTCTCTAAAAAGCAATGGAGAAAATATCCTCACTTCTTGGGTAAGGTTTAAAAAAAAAGTAACTGAAAAAATTTAGTTTTGTTGTGAATGCAGTGAAGCTACTGAAAAAAAAGTCTGAGTTCTTTGTTTTAATGGAGAATATTAATATTTAGATATGATAAATGGAATGAATTGATTCTAATTTATATTATTCAGTTGAATATAAAATATGATTAGCTTTATTTATTTTTTTAGTTGATTTCAGAGAGGAAGGGAGAGGGAGAGAGAGATAGAAATGTCAATGATGAGAGAGAATCATTGATTGGCTGCCTCCTGCACGCCCCCATCTGGGGATAAGGTCCCCAACCCAAACATATGCCCTTGACTGGAATAAAACCCAGGGCCCTTCAGCCCACGGGCCAGTGCTCTATCCACTGAGCCAAACAAGGTAGGGCTGATGAGCTTTAAATACACACATCACGACTCTAAAATGGTAATCTTTACTGATGGAGAATGTGGACTTTATAATTTGAAATATTGTAACCTTATAAAGAAACCAAACTTTTTTTATTTCCTATGCATAATTATTCATTCTGAATATACAAATAGTTTCCCTGAGATTAGAAGTTCTACTGAGCACTACCATCTATGTACAAATGTAAACTATGAATTATAAATCACTAAAAATACATATTTTGGAAGGACATAAGTTAAAGTAATATATGGTTAGGGGTGTGTGCGTGTGTTTTAAACTTAACAGCTTGTTTAGTTTTAAGAAGGATGGTCTTCCATGAGATTTTTAAGAAACAAAATATGTGTGTAGCATGGCTAAAATGTCAGTAACCTAACAGTATAAATAGGTGGTGTATGGAAGTACAATTTCTCATTCATTTTATAACATTTTTAAAGTGTTGTCATAGTTATAGGCTTTAAGAGAATAATTCATTTACAAAATTAACTCTAATGGGTCAGTATTCCCTAGTCACTGCTTATCCAAACATGTTGGGTGCTGTATTGTTTATTTAAACTCCTACTTCTTTCATGTGTAATTTGTTATACATTTTCAGTACCATAGAAATTTAGGATATTAGGGGGTGGGGGAGTAGATGGGGCAGGAGGTAAGCAATATTCCTTTCAAATGTTCCTTGCCATAGAAAGATAAAATCCTACTATTTTGAGTTGTGGAAATATCACTGTTGCATTAGTTCATTGAGTCAGATACCATTTTGTTAATTTATTGTCTCAGAAAAATATGTACCCAACTTACAAGTAGTGGTCATACCACACCTTTGCATATATATGGGTGTTTTGCTTCTATCATAAGCATCTAAAATTTGCTTGCTAAAAGCACATGTTCTTATAAAGTTATAAGAGCAAGTCCCAGGGATAAACTTTTCTTATATTTAAGCAAATATCAGTCTGACATCCCATGATGGTTTCCTAAAATGATGATTGGAAAGAAAATCATTTCACTTTTTCTATACAAGTGAGACTTTCAACACCTTATATAGGAAGCTCTGATAAGCCCTCTAGTCTGGTATGTTGAGGTGTTCCTTGTTATGGAAGTGTGGACACGTTCCAGGATATTTGTACTAGAGCACAGATAAGACTGAAAATAAGTAAAAGGGACATGAATTAAAAAAAAAATAGAACGGAAGAATTTTGAGTCTAGATTTCATTAGCTGTATCAAGCTGTCATTTAAGAATTAAAACCTTCTACTACTTACTATACATTCTTTGTTCAAGAACTGTAATTTGTCATCTTTAACAATGATAATATGTGAAACTTAAGCCAAAATAGAATTACTTTCACGAACTAGTCTCTAATAGTTTATAATACAATGATGACTGTTTGGGCATTTTACAATACTTTGTATTATTCTTCTATTCATTACCTGTGGATTTTAAATTGCAGTTATTTTGTGTGTCTTCTCTATAATTAAAGTATAAATTCTTTGGAGATAGCAACTATATATTTTTTATTTTTATTGTTCCTTAATCCTATATAATAAAAGCCTAATATGCAAATAGACCAGGGGTGGGCAAACTTTTTGACTCGAGGGCCGCAATGGGTTCTTAAACTGGACCGGAGGGCCTGAACAAAAGCATGGATGGAGTGTTTGTGTGAACTAATATAAATTCAAAGTAAACATCATTACATAAAAGGGTACGGTCTTTTTTTTTTTTTTTAGTTTTATTCATTTCAAACTGGCCGGATCCGGCCCACGGGCCGTAGTTTGCCCACAGCTGAAATAGACCAACCAGCAGAATGACCAGCAGAACAACTGGTCGCTATGACATGCACTGACCACCAGGGGGCAAATGCTTAATGCAGGAGCTGCCCCCTGGTGGTCAGTGCACTCCCACAGTGGGAGCACTGCTAAGGCAGAAGCAGGGCTCATGGCTGGTGAGCGCAGCAGCAGTGGCGAGAGCCTCACCTTCCTCCAGGGCAATGCTGAAGAACAGCAAGCCAAGCAATAAGAAGCCACAAGGTGAGTGGTAAGGAACGTGGGGTCCCAGACTGTGATAGGGATATCCAACTGAGGGCTTAAGTCCGCAGTTGGACATCCCTCAAGGGCTCCTGGACTGCGAGAGGGTGCAGGCCAGGCTGAGGGACCTCCCTCCCCAGTGTACAAATTTTCTGCACTGGGCCTCTGGTCAACAATAATACTGCTGTTCATAGTAAAGTTTAAACATTCCATTAATATTTGGTGAATGGATAAGTGAGTGGATAGCATTTATAAATTTATGAATTATCTATTTAAATATTATAAGTAAAATGTTTAGTCAACAAATGGAAGTATGATCACATTATCCGGTCCTGACCAGGTAGTAGGTGGGACAATATGGAGTAAATATAGGATAAAAAGAAGAAGCAAAAAAAAACATAGAATAAAGGAACATGATTACAGCATCAGGCAAGAGGGCTTAAGCAGGCAGCAGCAGCAGCCACAGTCATGATCAGAAGTGGTAATAAGCACAGGGAAAAGCAACGTGGTTGGCAAGAGGGGCAGACAGCAGCAAGGAGGACAAAAAAAATATATAGTTTTTTAAAATAGTGCTAAAAAGAGTATCATTGTGAGTGATACACTCACTCATGGAAATTAATATATAAATACATTCAGCACATCCTAGTAGCCATGGCCTCAAGACCCCTTATAGGACAAATAAAAAATGAAGCAAAAATAATTTAAAAAGGGGGGTGGGGAAACACCACTAAAAGTTAGTCCTTTGTGACTTCTGAGTGGAAGAATTTTGACTATTTAAAAGGTCACATTTCTTATATCTGAAAATTGGGCTGAAAATAGTAGATTACTGTGACAGCATAATATTCCATTCTTCCTTCCTTCTTACTTTCCTTTTTTTCTTTGATTTCTTTTTTCCTCTCTCCTGTGACTGTCTATCACCTATCTATCTATCATCTAAGATCTATCTATCTATATCTACTTTAGATTTTTTCCATCCTTTTCTTTTTACGTCAGTGACCAGAGGGTAAAATATGCAATTCCTCACTTATTTTAAGCAAAAGCATCTTTTCCTTTTCTCTCTGTCTTCCCCCACTTTCCTCTTCCCCTCCCTCAACTGCGTGTCTTATTAGAAGATGTTTTATGTATTTTTTAATTGTATTCTTTAGAGATAAATTTGGAAGAATATCTACTGTTGTGACTGTTAATAAGCATTTATAAACCTTCCTTCCTGAATCATAATAACTGTGCATCACTATGCCTAAAAAATGTATTCTCAAAGGAAAACTGAATGTAATTAATTTAATTTTTCATAAGTGAAAAATTAAGTTAAATTAGC
Organism: Myotis daubentonii; assembly: GCF_963259705.1. Classification (NCBI taxonomy): domain Eukaryota; kingdom Metazoa; phylum Chordata; class Mammalia; order Chiroptera; family Vespertilionidae; genus Myotis; species Myotis daubentonii. The sequence goes on along the minus strand of NC_081840.1, from coordinate 213,535,992 downwards.
TACAGATCCCAAGGGTAAATAAAGTTGAAGTAACCTAATGTAGCCATCAAAATATCAGACTACCCAACCTGTAAGCACTTGTATATAAAGATTCTCATTTTTCTCCTGGGTCTTCATAATTTTCAATTGTAAAAAAAATATTCTAATTTAATTTTTTTAATTCTTTTTAAAATATATTTTATTTATTTTTTACAGAGAGGAAGGGAGAGGGATAGAGAGTTAGAAACATCAATGAGAGAGAAACATTGATCAGCTGCCTCCTGCACACTCCCTACTGGGGATGTGCCTACAACCAAGGTACATGCCCTTGACCGGAATCGAACCTGGGACCCTTGAGTCTGCAGGCTTATGCTCTATCCACTGAGCCAAACCGGTTAGGGATAATATTTTTAAATTCTTATTCTGTGTAGTAGGCAGAATGCTGACCCTCCCCAAATCCTCACCCTCAACCCTGGTAACAGTGAATGTTACCTTATATGACAAGGGAGAATTAAGGTTCATATGAAATGAGGTTGTTAATCAGTGAATCTTAAAATAAATAGATTATCCAGGAAGGTCCAATGTAATTAAGAACTTACATTGGAAGAGAGCAGCAGAAATGGTCAGAGTGATACAAAGTGAGAAGGAATTAATAAACTACTGGATTGAAGATAGAAGGGGGCCGCGAGTCCAGGAATCCAGGCAGCCTCTGGAAAATGGAAAAGACAAGGAAATCAAGTCTTCCTCAGAGCCTCCAGGGGAAATACAGCCTCGCCAATACCTTGACTTCAGCCAGTAAGACCCATTTTTGGCATTTGTCTTCCAGAAATATAAGATAATAAGTTGTAAAGAGATCAACCAAAGGACTTGTATGCATGCATATAAGCATAACCAATGGACATAAGACACCGGGGGATAGGGGAGGCCAGGGGACTGTCTAGGGCGGGGGGAAAAAATGGACACATATGTAATACCCTTTGTAATACTTCAAGCAATACAAAAAAAAAAGATAATAAGTTGTATACTTTTCACTCACTACAAATTGTAGCCATTTATTGCATCCATAGGAACCTAATATATTCTGTATGGTTATTGTGAACCTCACACATTGTCCAGTCAAACATTTTTATAGTCTAACCATGACTATAAAAAATAAAAATGTCTGAAAGATCTCAAGCTGAAATGATTATTTGCTCTGATTACTACCGTTGAATTTAACTTACATGCTATGCATTGTCATTTTAATTATATTTGTGGTTTTCATGAATAGTTGGAATGCAAACTCAAAGTCTCAAATTACTAACTGACTTTAACATGAGTTATTCAATCATGCTAGCAAGAAAGGATCATCTTTCATATGATACTTTTTCCTAGTAACAATATTTTTTTCCCTTCCAGACCATCTTATGCTTAATAGATTGGAGAAAAATGTATTCAAATACAAATAAGACAATACAGAATACTTTCATCAGAGAAAACAATTCAGAATACTTTCAGTGAGATATATGTATATATTCTATATTTATAAAAGTCTAAGTGACCAAACAACTGAACAACTGGTCAATGGGTCGCTATGATGCACACTGACCACCAGGGGCAGACGCTCAATGCGGGAACTGCCCCATGGTGGTCAGTACGTTCCCAGGCCAGCCAACCTCCCGCGGTCCTCCCTCTCCCCGCCCCTTCCTGGCCAACCAACCTCCCACAGTCCCTCCCACCCCAGCCGGCCAGCTCTGCACCCTGATTGAGACTGGGTGATAAGGCCCCAATCGGCCCGGATCACCAGCCAGGCTGAGGGACCCCATCCATGCATGAATTCATGCACTGGGCCTCTAATATTTCCATAAAATTATAATTTTTAAAAGCTAAAATACTGCATTTATGCAACACCTGTTTTATGCATAGGGAAATGAGTCTGAAATATCTAGCTTTATCCTTTTTTAGGTAAAGGCAAGTGCATTATCTAGAAAAACAATAGATGATGTGATGTAGTAAAAAAAAAAGGCATTGATCTGAAAATAATGACAGACAGCCTCCACACCTTTCCTAATTAAAAAAACACACACACACACAAAAACAATGAAACTTTTTGGCTTTATTATTTTTTTAATTCTTATATTTGAAGGATGACAAAGTCCTTTTAAGTGTGTATTTTGAATACTTTTTTTAAAAAATCTTTATTGTTCAGATTATTAAAGTTGTTCATCTTTTCCCCCCCATAACTCCCCTCCACCCAGTTCCCACCTCACCCTCCTCCCTCACTCCCCACCCACTGTCCTCATCCATAGGTGCATGATTTTTGTCCAGTCTCTTCCCGCATCCCCTTCACCCCTTTCCCCCCAAGAATAGTCAGTCCACTCCCTTTCTATGCCCCTGATTCTATTATAATCACCAGTTCATTCTGTTCATCAGATTATTCACTTGATTTTCAGATTCACTTGTTGATAGATGTGTATTTGTTGTTCATAATTTGTATCTTTACCTTTTTCTTCTTCTTCCTCTTCTTAAAGGATACCTTTAAGCATTTCATATAATACTGGTTTGGTGGTGATGAACTCCTTTAGCTTTTTCTTATCTGTGAAGGTCTTTATCTGACCTTCAATTCTGAATGATAGCTTTGCTGGATAAAGTAATCTTTGTTGTAGGTTCTCGGCATTCATCACTTTGAATATTTCTTGCCACCCCTTCTGGCCTGCAAAGTTTCTGTTGAGAAATCAGCTGACAGTCGTATGGGTACTCCCTTGTAGGTAACTGACTTTCTTTCTCTTGCTGCTTTTAAGATTCTCTCTTTGTCTTTTGCTCTTGGCATTTTAATTATGATGTGTCTTGGTGTGGTCCTCTTTGGATTCCTTTTGTTTGGGGTTCTCTGAGCTTCCTGGACTTGGAAGTCTATTTCTTTCACCAGGTAGGGGAAGTTTTCTGTCATTATTTCTTCAAACAGGTTTTCAATATCTTGCTCTCTCTCTTCTTCTGACACCCCTATAATTCGGATGTTGGTATGCTTGAAGCTGTCCCAGAGGCTCCTTACACTATCTTCGTATTTTTGGATTCTTTTTTCATTTTGCTTTTCCAGTTGGGTGTTTTTTGCTTCTTCGCATTTCAAATCTTTGACTTGATTCTTGTGATCCTCTGGTCTGCTGTTGGGATTCTGTATAATATTCTTTATTTCAGTCAGTGTATGCTTAATTTCTACTTGGTTCTTTATCACAACCTCGAGGGTCTCATTAGATTTCTTGTAGGTCTCATTACGTTTATCAGCAGTTTCTAGAAAATTCTTGAAAAACCTTTAAAGTGTGTTTTTGAACTCAATATCCAGTAGTTTGCTTTCCTCCATTTCTGTCATTTGTGTCCTTTTTCTTTGTCTCTGCATTTTTTATGCTTCCCTGTGTTGATAAAGTGGTTTTCTGTGCTAAGTGTTCTCTATGGCCCAGTGGTTCAGACTTTCCAATTACCAGACGACACTCTTGGTGCACCCCCTTGTGGTCTTTGTACACAGTCTTGTTGTAGTTAAGCCTTGATTGTTGTAGGTATCACTGGGAGGAATTGACCTCCAGGCCATTTGGCTGTGAGAATCAGCTGTACCTGCAGTGGGAGAACTTCTGTGCTGGAGACACCCCTCTGGGGCAAGACTTGCTTCAATGGGGCTTTGGTGCTCACTGAGTCTGCCCCCTGAGTGTGTCCTTTATGTTCCCATGGAGCTGAAAAATGGATGGTCCCACTCTGACCTCTGGGTACACTGGCTCCTGGATCTCTAGGGAGGTGCTAATCTAGCTCTGCCTTAGGCTATCCAGCAAAAGCCTCCCTGCAGGGCTTGGGTGGGGCGGGTCCCACGGGATCAACAGGGCAGGGCTAGCAGTTATGGCTGCTCTCAGAGGCTCCACTTCTCAGTGTCTTGGCAATCACTGCAAGCCCATCTGAGAGAAAGCTGCCCTGGAGTTCCGACCGATGCCAGACAGTCCCGCTTCTCCCATATGAGTCTGGGTCCCCAGAGACTTGCCCGGAACTGGAGCTCAGAGCCTAAGACTCCCTCCTGATTGTAAATGACAACCGTGCCCTCAGCCACCAGCCCGCTCGCCTCTGTACCTTAGTATTTTACTTCTGCACTGTCCCTCATCTGAGTCTCGGTATGCTTTTCTCTTTCCTTCCAGTTGTAGAATTTCCACTCAGGAAGCCTTCCTGTGGTTCTGGATGATATCTGTTCCATCTTTTAGTTGTGTTTTTGAAGTGGTTGTGCGAGGCAGCAAACTCCAGTGTTTACCTATGCCGCCATCTTGGTTTCTCCTAAATATTTTTTTCAATGTAATCACCACTATAATTCCTACTAGTACTTCTTTAACCAGATTCTCATCAACTTATAATAGCTTTCTAATAATTCTGTTTATCTCCTCATTAATAATCTAGGATACAAATACTCCCATGATATTTCATTCACAATTAGGAAAATATTTATAAAACCAATAGAAAAATGGCTAGAGAGGTTAGCTCTTTAATTGTTCTCATTGTATATCCAAGGTTTTAGTTTTATATGTTTTTTTAAAATATATTTTTATGGATTTCAGAGAGGAAGAGAGAGGGAGAGATAGAAACATCACTGATGAGAGAGAATCATTGATTGGCTGCCTCCTGCCCCCTGCATGCCCCACACAGGGGCTCAAACCTACATTTCAGTCATGGGCCCCTATCAGATAGAGCCATGACCTCTTGGTTCTTAGGTTGATGTTCAACCACTGAACCATGCTGGCTGGGCTAGTTTTATATTTTCCATCCTTGCGTATATACTTCATACTTTTCATTTCAAATATAGTGCACCAAAAATACATGTGAGACTTGTTCCTGCTGCCTTTAAAACCTGTTATTTTCCTTTCTTCCTTCCTCTATCCTTCCCTTTCTCCCTCCCTCCCTCTCTTCCTCCTTCCTTTCTTCCTCTTTTTTTCCCCTCGCTCCTCCTCTCTTATTTTGAGAATAGTTTTCTCACCATTTTTAAAAGTTATTTGTTGGCCACTCCATTAAAAAGGGCATTGTATAACAAAACTATAAATCAGGTCAGCTATCAGCATTATGATCTGTTTAAATAAAATCTTTTCCAAATGCATTATGAACTGTTTAAATAAAATATTTTCCAAATGTATGCAAAGAAAATAGCCTAAGACCAAGATGGGAATGAAGTAAATATGGTCCTGAAGAAATTATTGTAGTGCCTTCCCATTTTACTCTTCGTTGCTGCTTACTACAGTGGAAGTCTGAGAGATTAAAACATCTAGTCCATCCAGTTTATTTGGCCAGCTTAAAGAGAGAAAATACAGTACTGGGATTTCTGTTGATGTGTGTTGGCTATATTGGCATTGTTCAAATCCCAGTGGGAAATCCTTTTCCTTTTGTTGTTTGTCACTAAAATAAGCTCATGTGTTCAAAGCTGCCAGCTCTCTTACTTCTCTCCAGCTGCCACAGTCCACCACTTGTCCAATTACCTGTTACTTCTTGTACACAGGAACAATGTCATGCAACCTCGAATCATCCTATAAGCTATTGTCAGGACTCCATCATCCTTGTTCATCAAACGAGGGTAGCAATACAACAGATCAGTTACAACTGAAGGTACAGCCACAGTTTCTTGAAGACTTTCATGAAACCAGCACAGTCCATTAGAATTCTCATCTGTGATGTTAACATTAATTCTTTAGTTCAGAAAGTATCATCTCAGGTCATTTAACTGTGTGAACACCAAATGGTAGGTTGGCTTAGATAATAACATAAAAACATTAGAAAATAATGCCATTGGAGTATTAAAAAAGGAAAACAAATGTTTTGTGTTATATTTGTACTACAGGCTAATTTCTGAACACATTTTCTATTATCCAAGATTGGAATAGCACAAAAGTAGTGAACATTTGTTAGGTCTTTGTCTTTCTCTTTCCTCTGTTCTATAATCCTTTAGTAATTATGTGATTACACATGTGAAACTTCTCTGCAGGAATTTGGTTTCCAATTGTTTAGCTATGCCTCCACCATGGCCTCCTAAGATCAAGCAACCCTGTTTCATTATGAAGGCTAGCCAATGCTAATGCAGACTAGTCCATTAAAAAATATTTATTTTTCTTGCCCAGCTGGTGTGGCTCAGTCGGGACCTGAGTATTGAAATATGAACCAGGACAAAAGGTCACAGTTTGATTCCCAGTCAGGTCACATACCCAGGTTTGGGTTCAACCCCCAGTGGGGGGTGTGCAAAAGGCAGCCAATCAATGATTATCTCTCATCATTGATGTTTCTATCTCTCCTTCCCTCTCCCTTCCTCTCTGAAATCAATAACGAATACATTTTTTAAAAAAGAAAGGTATTTATTTTTCTATAAATGTGATGCTGTTAAATACATTTGTGTAAATATCAAAATAATAGATCAGAATTTATATGTACATATTTATTGTTTACAATAATGGATCCCTAAATGGATGTTAAAAATAAGTAGTTTTATATATAAATATAAGGAGACGAAACTCAAAGCACAAAACAAGAAAAGTTAATGCAAAAATACTTTTAAATGTATTTCAAAACAAGTTTTTTGTTTTTTGTTTTTTGTTTTTTGTTTTTAAATATATTTTATTGATTTTTTACAGAGAAGAAGGGAGAGAGATAGAGAGTTAGAAACATCGATGAGAGATAAACATCCATCAGCTGCCTCCAGCACACCTCCTACTGGAGATGTGCCCGCAACCCAGGTACATGCCCTTGACCGGAATTGAACCTGGGACCTTTCAGTCCGCAGGCCGACGCTCTATCCACTGAGCCAAACCGATTTCGGCAAGTTTTTCTATAATATGGGGAATGTAGCTTGTCAAGGCCAAGTCTTGCCATTATCTGAGAGTAGATGAATAAAGGTTGAGGATGTGGAGAGGGAAGACCTTTTCTTATATCAAGGTTCAAAAATAAATGTATTACAGTAATTAAGGTCTGGCCTTTAATAGGTCATGAAATCAGTTGACTGGAAAGCAGTTTCAGAGGTCTATTGGTCCTGCTGACATTTTCCTGGGGTCAGATTTGAGAGTATTATAGAGTAGGGAAGAATAAAATGGTGCCTATATCAAATTGTATTTATGCCCTAGCCGGTTTGGCTCAGTGGATGGAGTGTTGGCCTGCGGACTGAAGGATCCAGGGTTCAATTCTGGTCAAGGGCACATGCCTGGTTTGCAGGCTTGATCCCCATTAGGGGGAATGCAGGAGGCAGCTGATCAGTGACCTCTCATCATTAATGTTTCTATCTCTCTCTCCGTCTTTCTTCCTCTCTGAAGTTACTAAAAATATATTTTAACAAATTGCATTTACAATGAATTTACAAAACATATATAAAATGTGTCTTAAGTAATCTTTAATGTTACAAAAAGGCTATGCTTTCTTTTTGTCTCTCTGTTTCATTTTGTTTCCATATTGGCAATCTCTTGACACTGGATATTTTAAAATGATGATATATGACACTTGAATGACACTTTAAGAAAAAAAGTTTCTTATTGTTATTTATCTGCATGCGAAGTACCCTGTGTGCAGTACATTTAATTTGTTTTTAAATTAAATATTTCTGTTTATCTATGTGCTTGATCTCAAAGTATATATAAAGTATAGATAAATATCCAATATATTATTGAGTTAATGATAGCCAGGAAAGACATTACCTCTCCCACCATATCATTGTTGAAATTATTAGTTGTTGTGATAAATATATTTATTTGGTTGTATTAATACTTCAATTATTGACATATATATGCTTTTAATACATATTTATTTACTGTAAATGAATAACATATAAAAATTAGAGTTTTTTCTTTATAACATTTATATTACTTCGCTTACTTTGTTGGGATTTATTTATTTGTTTATATTGACCTTTCAGAGTGACCAAATACTTGAGGGTGAATTTATAGAAAGCATAAAACCTATATCGAGCACTTATAAGTCAGCCTTAAATAAATTGTACATTCTAAAATAAATCAAAATGCTGTGAATGTTTCAAGCATTAATTTCAAGCAACAACATTTTCATCATGATGTTATTATTTACAACCTGTATAGGACCTACCTAACTACTAGTATATACATACTATTTTGTTTCCTCATCTTTAATAATATGTTAATACAGAATTAGTCAACATAAATAAATGAAGTGATTTGTTTTTTAGTTATGTTTTTATCACAGAAGTGAGACATTTTAATTCTTATATTATGCATATTCAGTTTTTGTGAAGTGCTTAGGTGATGAAAACTTGCCTATAGGCATAGTTATTAACATTTAGAGCTGTAAGAGGAAATAAATATAGGTGAATCTTGTGAAAAATTAGACTTCTGTTTTAAATTTGTTTTTTAAATTATGCAAATTACAAACCTATTTAATAAATATGTGTAAGCCTACAGGTTTGTGTCATTCATCTATAAAAACATATATTTTGCCTGTGAATATTAGATAAAGCATATCTACAGAAAAGGAATTAATAAGTTATAAAATAGGATTGGGATGAAACCTATTTTATATATTCGAAAATTACATTATATGCTTTCAATTTTTTTCCAAGATAAATATAAATCAGCCCAGAAATAGTTAACAATACCCATCTCAGAACACGGGAGCTCTTCAGCAAGAGCGAAACCACCATGGAGCTGAGGAGGGATATTTGAAGTGTCAATCAAGGGGCTGTTCCCAAATCCTCCCCACATGGTTGAAATCCTGCTGTCAGGGACATATTGAAAAGTTGTTCACTCACTTGAGGTGACAGGTACAGATTGTGACAAGGCTCATATTGGGACTCCAGCCCCAGGGGGTAACACAGAATGAAATGAGGAATGCAGAATTAATGGAGAAAAATGTCACTTGCCAATCTCCCTACTCACAACTCACTTCATTGTGAACTGCCGTTCAAAGTATTATTTGGAAAAAGAAAACAGGCATGTGTGAGATTTTATCTTACAACTATATTTAAATTCTTAAGATATGATGAATATCAAGTAAGAACTTTTTAAATATTTCAATTCATTTGCTTCTTACACTTAGTGAACCTCAAATTTAGTTACTCATGATAAAATTAAACAGGGAACATTTTAACACTTATTTGGCTTTCTGAATATATCACTGTCTTGGCAATGATAAATTTATCTCTGTATCTATCAATTTCATTTTTCAATGAGAAAAAAACATGCTTAACTCTAGAGCTCTTTATTTTCTTCAAAGAAATAAACATGCACCACCCTAAATGTTTTCTAGTTGAGCAAACAATCAATGAGTAAACTATTTAGAACCTGTATTTTCTGTATTCGTAGTGCACCGTTCTCCCACTTCAGTAAAAGGATTTTATATGGCTCTAAGGCATCAATTCCATAGAGGTAAAATGTAGGTGAAAGTAATAATCAGTAAACATAGCTAAGTGACACTTTTACAAAAAAGTCTCAAAAATTAAAACTCAGCTTTGCCTTGTACCAGTTAAAGGAATTCAAATCACTAGCAGTTCTATTAAATGTTTGTTAATGTTGGCTCATTGTGTATAATTGGGTAAAGCACTTATGATCTAGAGATTAAGCAAGAATGCACCCACTGTTACCAAGGAACTAAAAATACTGATATATCTGATGTTATATTCTATAAATGAAGAATTGCTTCCTTTATATAGCCAATGAAAATTTGCCAAATGATAAGTTTTCAAAAAGTGATCTTACAACACAGATAAATTTCAATGAATTTCTAAAATAATACACTGCCCTTGTATTATTTTTTTAATTCAACATGATATATTTAGAAATTAATAATGCAAATTATATTAGCAACTCTCAATAGTGTGATAATTTTTATAATTTATTGGTGCAGGTAAGAAGTTAAAAATAAATAAGAAGTCAAAACATTCATAAAATCCGAATGTAGGGATGTACCTCAATGAAAAAATCTACTACGTGAAATGTTTTTGTTCAAAAGCAATAACTTTAGTTAATTAGCATTCACCCTAAAATTATATATATATATGTATATATATATATGTACACACACACACACACACACATATATATATATATATAAAATAAAACAGAGAGCAAGCAATATTAAAATAAAAACAAATCTTTAAACCAATGATAAGAATAAAATTAATTATATCTTTAAAATATCTAGAAATTAACCAAAAAAAGAACAGATAGAGGAAACATTTTAAAACATGAAATAAATATATAAATTTATATACATACATTTTAAAAATGTTGTCAATTTGAAAATATAAAAAATAAATAATATTCTCTTGTAAAAATTAAATCTCTTTATTAATCTGGAATCAGAAAACATGAAGAAATATTTGGGTCTATAGTGATTTTCAAAAAATAGGTTATGCATCTTGTTCTGAAAGTTTTATATACATTAAAAGGCAATTATTGAAAAAATATATTTTACAGATAACTCATACAAGTTATTTGTAGTACTAATAGTACTTAGCGAATTGTTGGATATTAAAAATTAGTAAATCTTATGTGATTACCCTTTAGAAATATAATAATAATAAATAATCCAAGTTAGAATCACAACCTAAAACAAAAACATGCCAGAGAAATCATTGTAAATAAGACATATAATATCGATATGAAGAAAATAAGAAACTGACTGAACCTTATAATTTTGCAAAAAAAATGCAGAAATTTCACAAATATTAGTACAAAACAAATATGCTTAAACTATACAAACCAGTTCCAAACATCTTTTGAACACCTGAAAATTCAGAAAAAAAAATACGCTTAAAAAGAAAATATTTTATCCAGATATAAATGAGTATTCACTCTTTGAACTGTGAGAAAGAATGTACTTACTAAGAAGGGCTCTTTGGCAGCTAACCGGGCTCAAATTTAAGAAAACAGAGCCCAGCAGCCATTTCTACACAGAGGCCTCCCATGTAAACCACACTTCAGAGAGCAGCCTGCACTACGCTGCCCGCCCTGCACACTGAACTGCAGTCCGCAGTGTGATTCTGCCACCTGTGCCCACCCCCAGAAAGGAGTTCTGGAACCCTAAAGGACAGAGGCTCTCCCTGTCCACTGGGAGCCGTGCAGCCAACTCCCATCAGCATCTTCACCAACCAGAGTGCCTCCATCCTGACCAATCAGGACAGTGCCTTACGACCAATCAAACTGTGAGTATTTGGAGCCCTCATTTGCATGAAGACAAACCAATCAGGGGTTAGGGTGGGGACTTCTGTCTAAATAAGTCAGCTCCCTGCTTGCTCAGAGGGAGCACTCGCCCTTTCCATGGGAAACTGAAGACTGCTTTTCCTGGTTGGAGCTGAAACACCAAAGACATACTACCTGAGCAGAGTGGAGTGGGTTGGCACAGAGCGAGGCCCACCAGACGGGAGCAGGCGGAGCAGAACGGAGCCGAGCACAGCAGTCTATCCAGAGAGGGGTCGCCCCAGGGCGGCCTCAAGCAGTGCTGCTTCACAGCTCTGCTGTTTCATAATTGAGCTGTAACACTACTGAGCTGTTTCACGGCCAAGTCATTTTCACAGTCGGTGCTGTATCACCATTAGTCTGTTTGCAGGGAACAAAGTGTCCTTCCTCACCGCACCCCAAATTGGGGATTTCTGTTGATGTTGAATGGGCACCAATGGCCATCCGTTGTCAATGCTCATTTCTTAAAATATTATTGTCCTGTTGACAAATGAAAAGTTAAATGGCATATAATAAGAATAGTATGTAATAATTCATGTTGAAAAAACAGAAGTCTGTGCATAAAGACACTCACTAAATGGAGGATATATCAGATCTTCACTTGATGCAATAATTAAAAATTAAAAAAAATAACAATGACATTTTCTTTATCATAATTTCCTACATTGGTCCTATATATAGTGAGCATGTATGCAAAAATAAAATTATGTAAAGTAATTTTTCTCTTTTTTTGTTACCTCTATAAAAATGTTTATACATATATATACCTCATAATTGTAATACTTCTTCATGGATTACTTAGCCACAACAGCATAATAGAGTCCCAAATAAAAATTAAATATCCACACACTCTGTAGTGTTGACTGTTATACAACATCTACAAAACATGAGAATCTATAGTAAATTTCCTTATATAACTGCATATTTTGACTTTATATTCACTGATATTCTGTTAATGAGACATGTACCAAATGCCGATTTCTGTTCCTTTTCATATATCATCTGTCATTAAAATATTAATTATGATAATTTTTGATCTGATAAAATATGTATGTGAATTTTCTTGTTATTATGCAAGAATATTTCTCCTTATTCCCTTCCTTCCTAGTATCCCTCCCTCTCTTACTGCCATTTTTTCTTTCTTCCATCTTTTGTGCTAGAATAAATAGGCTACAAGCTATTAAAAAACAGTTCTATATTAACTTTTTGTTCTGCTATAATTTTTTTCCATGAATTGCTGTATATTCTTAATGGTAGCAAGCTGAGAACCACTACATGTTTAGAAGTAGTGGCTTGTGGAGAAAAGCATGAAAGCCAAAGAGGGCATAAAAAAACATAATTCTCATACTAGTATTCCACTAAAAGTATTAATTTACTTATTTAGTTATACTTAGGTTTATGTTTTTTCACTCTGCACCATAATTTTCCTATCCCCAATAGGAAAAACATAATAAAAGAGATCTTATCCTATATAGTAAAAAGCTAATATGCAAATCGACCAAATGGCAGAACAACTGGTTGCTATGATGCACACTGACCACCAGGATACAGACACTCAATGCAAGAACTGCTCCCTGGTGGTCAGTGCACTCCCCCTGTGATAATGCTGCTCAGCCAGAAGCTGGGCTCAAGGTGGTGGCAGGACTCTCTTCCACCTCCACGGCTGTGCTAAGGACCCCTCTGGGGATGTCCGACTGCCTGATTAGTCAGTCGGACATCCCCCGAGGAGTCCCGGACTGCAAGAGGGCACAGGCCAGGCTGAGGGATCCTCCCTCCAGTGCACAAATGTTGTGCACTGGGCCCTCTAATTTAATATAATGAAATACATTGTAAACCCCAGGTCGTTTTCTTAAATTTTTGTTTTTGCACAAAGTTAATGCCTAGAGGTAGGCATTAATTTCTCTAAAGCCTTGGATAATTTTATGAACCATCTCTTGTACATATGATCATAGACACCACTAAAAATGACTAATAGGGACTGAAGTAAAGTTGTTTCTGAAGGACAGAATGAAAGGTTGTGATATAAGGAAAGGGGTCAAACTTCCATGAATGCCCTTGAACTCAAGAGATAATATTAGTCATTCTGTAAAAAAGATAACAATAATGTAATACTTATTTTAAGTGAATATTCTATGGACAGAAGCTCTGTCTCTATAAGTGCAAATTAGCATATATAAATCTTCAACATTTTTCTCTGCTAATGGTTAACCAAATATGAGATATTCATTATGGTCATTAGTGTTAAAACTTATATTTTTAACCTCCTAAATAAACCAGATATAATTTGGTAGAACTAAGTGAATTGGTACAATAAATCAATACTCACATTAAGGATTCTTATATAAATTGTTTAGACTAATTTAGATGCTGGTGAATTAATTTAAGTCAAGATGAAGTGATGGACAAAAAATTGATCAGATTCAACAGGCATATGTCTTTATTGGATTGGTGAAGTGTGCCTGTGCTGCAATAAAAACAAACAAACAAAAATGAATCCCTGGCAGGTGTGGCTCAGTTAATTGAGCATCCTTGTCCCATGCATTGAAGGGTTGCTGGTTCCATTCCTGGTCAGGGCGCATGCCCGGGTTACTTGGGAGGCTAGAGATGCTTCTCTCTCTCTCTCTCTCTCTCTCTCTCTCTCTCTAAAAGATCAATAAATCATTTTTAAAATGCACTTACATGCATTCCCTGCATACATACCTGCATATAAATATTGATGTGCTCAGAAAAGAGAATAACCAGTCAACGTTATTTCTAGGAGACATAAAATTATGAATCATACACGTTTACAATTATTTTAGAAGTAATTTTTAAATGTTCAATCTGTAAAAACAATAGTATGATAAGATAATAACAATTTGACTGATCCAAGATGCAAAGTTGAAATTAGGAAAGAAAAGTAAGAAGGGAGGGCGAGGGGCAAAAGAATAATAAAATATGCATTTTTTCCATTACAAATATGTGGCAGATTTTTCCTTATTGAGAAAGAAAATAGATAAATTTGAGAAAACAGGTTTTAAAAGCTTTTGACTGGACCAGCATGACTCAGTGTTTGAGTTTTAACCTATGAAGCAAGAGGTCATGATTTGATTCCTGGTTAGGGCACATGGCTGGTTGTGCACTGGATTCCTCGTGGCGGTGGGGGGCATGTGCAGGAGGCAGCCAATCAATGATTCTTTCTCATCATTGATGTCTCTCTCTCTCTCTCTCTCTCTCTCTCTCTCTCTCTCTCTCTCTCTCCTTCTTTGAAATCAATACAAATATTTTTTAAATAAAATAAATTAACAGCTCTTGTCTGTAAATACAGCTTCATTAAGAAACATCTGGTTTCAGTTCTCTGAACCTATGGGATCCTGCCTGCATAGATGTAGGTTCCTCCTCACGCACTCATAAAGGAATTTGAATTACTATATCTCAATTAAACATTTTTAGTGAGACACAGATTTTTTCCTCTTTAATATTAAATTCTTGATATTTTCTCTATTTCTTATTTTTTTTTACTCCCATGGTTGCCATGCACAATCTCAATAATCTATTGCTTACTTACTTTTAAGCTCTTTCATTAGAATCAGTATCAAACTGCAATATACTAGTAGCTATAATAATTTTAAAGATGCAATAAAATGCCATTTTTCACAACAGTTTTAGAAAAGGGACTACATCCGATGAGAATTGAAGGAAAGAGGCTTGTTTTCTACATTGTAGCTGAGTGTGTGAATTGTTAAAGTATTGTGAAAAATAAACTATAAATTTTTTTGGCAATTTAAGATACACATAACTTTGCACTACAAATTCTCTTTTGGTAATAATTTCTAAAGAAATAAAGGAACTAAGATACAAAAATATATGAACAATTATTTTGATTGTGTCATGGATTATAGCATAAAAATTCAAACAATTTGAATATCACCATAGAAGTGGTTGAGTAAAGTCTATTTATACTTGAGTGAATTGATGAATATCAATTAAGATATTCAGTCAAATCCATATATTTTGGCTAAAAGAAAATATCATGTTGTGAAAAATTCAACTGCTGATAATGTTGTGTACGTATATAGGATGACCCCAGCATTGTGGGAATAAGCAACAATAATACAAGACTTTACTGATTCAATTTTACATTATTTTGTTTTACAGTTTAGCATCATAGGCATTTATCTTATGATTGTCAAGAAAGCATTATGTTAATATTTAATTTTTTAAATTTTCTTCACTAGCATTAACCTGAAGAAAATCTCCCATAATATTATCATTGTCTTTTTAAATCCAGTAACATATGGTATATGCCAAAAATAACTAACATTTATCAAATAGTCACATTATAATTATAGGTGCATAATTTAATTTCGATGACATGCCTGTAAAGGCAAATATAAAGAAAAACATAGATCAGTTATTGCCAGAGCTTTGGGGTCAGGGGAAGGTTGGCTACTAAGGGTCATGATGGGTAATTGGGGTCTTGATTGTGGTGGTGGGTCCAACCTACACATTTCAAGATTTGTAAAACAGTACACTAAAAAGAGCAAATTTTATTCAACATAAATATATCAACTATAAAATGCTAAAAAGCCCTAAATAATAAGAAAGCTATATGGCATATCTGCCTTCTCAAAAATGATTATGATATTAATTTTTTTAAAAAGCAGATAACATGCTTGCATATGACTTGAGGTTTCTGTAAATACAAAAATGTATGTACAGATCTGCATCCAGCTCTTAATATTGATTACCTCTAAATAGCAAGAGGTGGAAAATAATGAAGATGTAGAGGGAATTGGTAACTTGAATGTTGATGTATGTGTATGTGCTTGTGTACACACAGGACAGAGATAAGGTGGTAGATAAATAGATAGATAGATAGATAGATAGATAGATAGATAGATAGATAGATAGATGATAGATTTTGCTATATATTTAGCAAGATAAAGATATAGGGAGAAGTGTTTGTTTATTCAATCTTTACATTGAATGCTTATTAAACATTTGTAATAGTTGATAATGCATTTAATCCCCCAATAGAATTGACATTCAAAATTGACTAGGATTTTTGTCTGCTCTGTTCACTGTGATTTTTAGCTAATATAATGTTGCCTGGTACAAAAGTATGTGCTCAATGGAATGATTAATTAACATAAAATTTTAAGCCTCGAGTTCGTGTGCAATATGATAATAGTATCATCTGTAGAGATCTTACCTCTAACATAGAGTTCTTCCTAGCTGAATAGAATTAAATGTGTTAGACAGGCTGATTAGGAATTCTTGGTTAGAAAAAAAATAATGTATTGTCTAACAGACATGACTTTTAGTCCTGGTTCACCACTTAAGAGAATTAGTGCCTCTGGAAATACCATCCTATATAATAAAAGGCTAATATGCAAATTGACCAAACGGTGGAATAATCGGTCGCTATAATGAGCACTGACCACCAGGGGGCAGACACATAATGCAGGAGCTGCTCCCTGGTGGTCAGTGTGCTTCCACAGGGGGACGGCTGCTTAGCCAGAAACCCTGAGCTGGGCTCATGGCTGGCGAGCACAGCGGCGGTGGCGGGAGCCTCTCCCACCTCCGAGGCAGTGCTAAGGATGTCTGACTGAAGGCTTGGTCTGGGAGCAGGCTCCAGGACTGCAAGAGGGTGCAGGCCAGGCTGAGGGACCGCGCCCCCCCCCCCACGTGCATGAATTTTGTGCACCAGGCTTCTAGTCTAAGTATATTTAGTCTTTTTTTTCTTGCACATAAGTTTATCTATTAAGAGTAAATATTTGACGGTAACAAAATTTTATAACTTAACCTTATTGAATTTTATCAATTTAGAGCTAAGTTTTAGTACCTCATATTCTATATGAAAAATACGGACATTATGTATATTTTCAGGATGATTTATTAATTCCCCATGACTCTTGAAAAATATATAAATTCTAAGATTTGAACCATTTTATTCCATGATATTTTCTTCCTTTCTTTTTTTCTTCCTTTTTCTTTCATTCAGCTGTGTTCCAGATGTAATGCCAGTTACTGGGCATACTTTATTGAATAAATTAAATCAAATTCTTACCATTACAGAGTTTAATATCAAGCAGATTTATCTACTTAAAAAATATCGATCAAATGCCTACTGTGTGCTAGACATAATGCTAGGTGTCAGAAGTGTGCCTGCAGTAATTAAGAATGAATATCAACCCTTTCCAAGTCTACATCTCTTTGTGGCATGGACTAGAGCACACTAAGTAAATAAATAATGAAATCCATCCATGTGTATTTCCAGGCTGTGATGAACATTAGGAAGAGGAACTATAATGAGCCATGAAATACCAAATACCAAGTCATAACTTAGTTTTGAAGGAATTTCAATGGTGTTAGTACATATGTGTGATTGCTTTCTATTGTGTTGGCTGTTGTTATTCGTTAATTTGACAATGTAAGATAAAATAGGTCAGTGCTCCTTACTAACTAGCCAAGAATTGCATTTTTTAAAAATTCTTGTGACACACAGGTTAAAAATTGCCATTCTAGATCAGTGGTGATATTTTTCTACCTAGGTCATTAAAGATAACTGAAGCTAAGTACTTTTTTTTTATATTTCAATTAATCACACCTAGTTTTTATCTGTCTATTGTTAAAAGAAAACTAGAGCAGGACAGAAATTAAGCAGTAAAACCAATATTTTATGCAGGAACAATTGCAATAGGTGAAAAGAGACCTCAGTGTAAAGCTGGGGTCAATTTTGAATACAACAAAACTGTGTAGGGATTTATAGGCAAGGAGAAGGTTTTGAGAGAGGGTTCCAGTGGATAGAAAATTACAAAGAGGAGACAACAAGGGAAACATGAATCTTTTCAAAAAATATATTTTTATTGATTTCAGAGAGTAAGAGATAGAACATCAATGATGAGAATCATTGATCAACTGCCTCCTGCACACCCACTACTGGGGATAGAAACTGCAACCCAGGCATGTGCCCTGACTGGGAATTGAACTGTGACCTCCTGGTTCACAGGACTACACTTAACTACTGAGTCACACCAGCTAGGTAGGGAAATGGGAATTCTTGGAAAACTTACCTAAAAGAATTCTTGTTGAGGGTAGGTGAGGGTGATCAGATATCACCTGGGGGATGAGGAATTTGACCAGATATTGAGGGTGATCAGATATCAAGGGTCAAGTATTCTCTCTAAAATGACATATGAGGATTCTCACAAAAACTGGACAATGTAGGCTGTTAGGAAAATCTAGTTTTCCAGAGTACAGAAAAACCTAGTTCTTCCTTTCTATGTCTTTTCTCCTGTGTCTCCTTTCCTGTTACCACATTAACGTAGAACACCTCATTTCTAGTACTTCTGGTCACTATACCAGTTGGGTGTCCTACAATTTAATTCAATTCTGACATTGTCTACCTGGGGACGGTTTTAAATCCCACAGGTTAAGAGCACAGTTCCATAAGACTTCTCCCACCCACTTTAGATACTAAACACAAGTAGTAGGTCCCCAGATTCACCACAACTTTTGTGATTTGACTACAAGTCAGTGGTTTCCATGATACCCTCCTCAGGTCTGGGTAATTTCCCAGAACAGCTTACAGAACTCAGGGAAACACTTACTTACATTTACTACTTTCTTAAAGGAAGAGCTAAAGGGTGTAGATGAACAGCCAGGGCAAAGTTTGGGAGGGTCCTGAAGCACAAGATGTAATTGCCAACGATTAATGCTTCTCTTAAAACTAAATTCTAATTGATGATAAGTAAGATCATTTCTTTAACTTTAATAATATAGTATATTTCCAGGAGAATCTATGGTCTCACAATATAAATTCAATTTCAGATGTTACCAATTTCAGATGGTATCAGTTTATGATAAAGATTAAATTTATTTTTGTGTTTTGTATATTTAGCCAAAAGGCATTATTTCCAAACTGTTAATTGGAATATCTTATTTATAATTCAAAGGAAAAAGTTATAATCTCACAGATGTGAATAATTTATCACATTTTTTGTTTGGTAGTCTGGATTCATATTAAAGCAACAGAAAATATATATTACACAAATTGTTCTGATACCTCAAAAGTACGATTTAGAAAATGAAATGGATAATAAGACACTGTTATCTTAAAAAAATCACTTCATAGCACAGCCATGAAGTCTTGTTATGGTATTAATTAGAAATAATGAGCTTTGTCTGAAAACTTTTTTATTGTGTCTCAAAGTGGTTGTAAATAATAGACTCTGAAGAGCTAATAAGAAATGACAAATGTGTTAAATTATATAGAGAAACATTAAAGAGCAGGGTTTCCCCCCTATTATGTACTAGCACTGAAAGGAAAAGTATTGTCACAAATTCTCTTTCAATTACAATAATATAAAACACAATATTTAAGCTAGTTAATTGTTTTAATGTCCTAAGGTAAATAGAAATTGTTTAACATAAACCAACATTGTCTTTCCACAAAATAACAACAAAAATTCTTGCTAAAACATAGGCTTCCTCTTATTAACTCACTTTTACAAATGTGATTTTTAAAGACAGAAAAGTAAATTTCACAGGTATATCAAAGCCAAGAGGTCATGTTTGCTTTGAAGGTTCCAATGATAAGAGATGACTGTTAAAATAACCAGAGGTGAAGAAAAATAATATAGTCGATTTTTTTAAAGCAAATTTTCAAAGACAGCGACATCTCCTTTTGCTTATAGGAAATAAAAGCAGTCTCTTTACCCAGTTCCACAGTAGTCAGGATCTTAAACGTGTAAATGCATGCAAATTTCCTCCTCCCAGACTGATCTCTGCTCTCCAATCATATACCAATTTCCTGTCATGCAAAATGATTCAGGAAAGCTAAGTACAAAACACAATAATCATAACTCATTTCTTTTTTTTAAATATATTTTATTGATTTTTTTACAGAGAGGAAGGGAGAGGGATAGAGAGTTAGAAACATCAATCAGCTACCTCCTGCACACTTCCTACTGGGGTTGTGCCCGCAACCAAGGTACATGCCTTTGACGGGAATCGAACCTGGGACCCTTGAGTATGCAGGCTGACACTATATCCACTGAGCCAAACCGGTTAGGGCCATAACTCATTTCTTATTTACCCCTTACAATCATAATAAAGATCTCACAGAATAGAGAGAAAAGATGCTTTAGATAACAACTCAAATATATTCTTGACAACAAACATCTTTAGTATTTTTTTGGGGGGGGCGGGGAGTTAGTTGTCAGAAATACCTTAGGTAAGCTGATTAAATGAAGCTAAGAAAAGTTTCTTTAGTACTTCTCAGATTCTTTGGTATGTAAGATGATTACAAAATTTCAGAAGTCTGGTAAATGGTCTTTATGAATCTTGATATTCGGACGTAAGCAAATTATAAAAATGCAAAAACAAATTACCTCTTATATTAACCCCCAAATACTCTATTTTATTACTTAACCTATTCTCAAAATTCTTGAAAACCTATTTAAATGAAATGTGTAGCCACATTAGCCTAGAAAATTCATTAAAACATTTATTTTCTCATTCATCCTCGTACAATACATTCCTATAGATCCTGTGTAGTACGGAAAGC
This sequence comes from Myotis daubentonii, assembly GCF_963259705.1. NCBI lineage: Eukaryota > Metazoa > Chordata > Mammalia > Chiroptera > Vespertilionidae > Myotis > Myotis daubentonii. The sequence goes on along the minus strand of NC_081840.1, from coordinate 213,515,289 downwards.
CCAGAGCATGTTTAGTCACCAGGGGATAATTCTACTCCTCAGTGCATAAGAAACATGTGTGTTCTTTGCCTTCAGGAAGAACACATCCTAGTGAGGAGAAACAGATATTAAATGATGAAGCAATATATAAACAAGATAATCTCAGATTATGAAATAAATGTAAAAGATAACTGCTGGATGGAAATTATAGGTGGGTGGGCAGACGGGTTCTGTTAAATTCACTGCTTGGGAAAGACCTCTCTGAGGAGCTTAGAATGAGAAATGTTTTGGTCTGAGAGCTCAAGGTGTATGTCCATGACACTGGAAGTTTCCACAGACATGTGCAAGTATCATGAGTTTGCAATGCTGACATCTAGTCCATCATTCAGGCATGTGGCAGAATGCAGCTGCTTAGCAAAAACAAGTTAAAGAACTTGTGTGTGTCTAAGAACTTGGCCTGGGGAGTAGGAACTGCCAGTTGCTTGTACTCTATGAATCCACACAAACTAACTCTTTCAGGAAATTCAAGTTTCTTCCTTGCAAAATCCACTTAAAAAATCAGTTAAGTACTTGTTCATTCAAAACTCACACAAATATAAAATACTGGTGAAATGACGGTGATGTTCCTATGGCCTTAAAGTCACACAGTGGATAGATGTGGCCCACCTCATTACACGCATGCAAGACCAGGTTTTCCCTTTAAGGTGGACTCCTGCCCACCTGCATGCAAATATACTGGAGACTTATGTTGTCAGTCCAGAACCAGTTTGTCAGATTTTTAAAGGGTGGAATATAAAAATCAGGCTTGTTAACAAGCTCCCTGGTGGCATTTATGCACACTAACTTGTAGAACTTTTAGCCTAAGTGCCATGTGTCTGCCTTCCATGTGCTGCCGCAAGTGAACAGTGGGGGTGGATATATAGGTCATTTGATTTCCACCAAACATGATTAACTGAAAATAAAATCTAGAGCACTTCTTTCTTCATCTCAGTATGATTTTCCTTTTAGTTTTTATTTATTTATAAACTGTATTAAAATACCGATGCCAATGAATAATAACACTGCTATGGTCTGAATGTTTGTCTGCCCCCAAAATTTATATATTTAAACCTTAACCCCATAGGCGATGGTACTAAGAGTTACTTAAAACATAAATGTGGAGCCTTTATAAATGAGGGTAGTGCCTTATCAAAAAGACCCCACAGAGATCCCTTGCCTCTTCCATCATCTGAGAACATAGCGAAATGGTGTTGAATATGAACCAGCTTCTGGAACTATAGGAAATAAACTTGTTGTTTATAAGCTATCAAATCTGTGCTATTTTATCATAGCAGCCTGAACAGACTAAGACAGATACAATCCCAGAGAAATGAAACATAAAAAATAGAAGAATATATGAAGAAATATATTTAAAGCATATGTGTGTGTATATATATTCAAATTGTATGGATACACACAGACAATAATTCATTCAACCAGTCATTCACTGAACACAGATTTTATTGACTATTCCAGAAAGGACGCTAGTCACTGAAGACATAGTGAAAGGGCATAGTATTGGTCTTCAAGAAGTCTGAGTTACACTTTATAACTGAAATCCTATAAAATAATGGAACTGTAATCTTAACATTGTTGAAAGGAGTACAATGATTTGATTTACCAAAGTGAAAATCGTCATAAATGGCAAGAGTAGGATATTATTGTCCTAGAAATATAGAGTGCCATCTAAGGAGTTATTATTGTAGCAAATAATAAACATAACTATAAAAGGTAAATAAATAATAGATAGATGATAGATGATGATAGATAGATAGATAGATAGATAGATGATAGATAGATAGATAGATAGATAGATAGATAGATAGATAGATAGATAGATAGATAGAATAAATAAATAAATCCTTGGTTTGTAGAACCAAACAGAAAAATCAGCTTTGGGGGATACATTGCAGATTTGTATTCCCCAGAGAGAGCAGTGTGCGGCCCAGTTCTAGGAATTTACCCCTTTTTAGATTTGATTAATAGTTTTTACGCTTAGAATCCTGAATATCCTTGAGGAGTCAATATTATGAATATTTTAAGCTATAACTTTGCTGCCTTATGTGTTCCCAGTACTGACAACAAAGTCTACCCCATCCAATCCATACAGACATAAAAGTAAAAAGTATAACAACATGCAAACACTCAAATATCTTAGTTTTCTGACATTCATTTCTTTGGATAGGTCAGTGATGGCGAACCTTTTGAGTTTGGCGTGTCAGCATTTTGGAAAACCCTAACTTAACTCTGGTGCCGTGTCACATATAGAAATTTTTTGATATTTGCAACCATAGTAAAACAAAGACTTATATTTTTGATATTTATTTTATATATTTAAATGCCATTTAACAAAGAAAAATCAACCCAAAAAATGAGTTCGCATGTCACCTCTGACACGCGTCATAGGTTTGTCATCACTGTGCTAGGTTGTTCATCTTTAACTTGGCTAAATATATTTTTTTTTTGGTAAAAGATTAAATTTTTTAAAGAGGCCAAGATATAATAGGGCAAATGTTTACGTAGCTCTTAGAGGTTCCCCTTATCTCATCTTCTTGTGAATAGAATATACTGTGTTTCTTGTTGATGTTGCTGATTAGTAATTAAAGAAATCTGAACTAACACTCAGACACACAAAGGGATAAAAATGAATGGCTGCACACTAGTTTAGGCAGAGGTTTGAGGATGTAATTTATTTATGAACTGATGAATTAATTCATGAGAATCTGGATGTGGTTAAGGGATTAAGATTCTTTGTACTATAATCTTGCTTGAAAAATGGATAGTTTAGAGGTTTTAGTCAGCTGAAGATTAAGACCATTAGATAACAGCCAGGTTGGTTTCTTTCTGACTCACAATTATTTCTAAGCTTATTGTGCAAACTACATTCTACCTGTCAAAATCAGTATAATTTGAGGACAAATATATTTCACAGAAAGTAGTTTAAACTTATTCCAAATAAGTTTATTTTTCCTGTATATTTTTTAGGTCAAGTATTTTCTTCATTAAGGAAGAAATAATGTGAATATGAATCTATGATAACAGAATAAGCTCTGGGAAAATATCAGTTAACAAAAAAGTGATGCAACATCTCAATTTTTTTTTTGATTCATTTAAAACTGCTGCTGCCAGAGTCCTTCTTTTGAAAGTGTTGAACAGATAAACTTTATTGATTTTATAGAAGATACTAATTAGGATCAGAAATGTTCAGAATCTCAAAGATACTTACACCCCGAAGAGTTGTCTTAAAATCCCATATATTTTTACTACAGAAAAAAAGTAAAGCTGTTAAAGGGATATAAAGGTCTTATGATGAGACAAAATCTGTTGTTTTACACATAGTTTACATTGGCAGATGGCTTGAGTTTCTGCTTCTATCCCCAGTCTGATATCCATACTCATTAGTGGGGAAATGTGTCATTGGCCAGCAATGCCACAGACAGTAGTTAGAGAAATGCCATCTCCTTACTCCTTCAAAGCACTGAGTGGGTTCTCTCCATCCTAATGTCTAGCATGAAAATAACCTTATAGCTGACATCATTAAGTATGAAAAACCCCAAAGTAATAATATAAATAAATCCAAGAAATGTCGTATGGATTAAAATTCAGAGTTCTAACCTTATATCTTCTAAAAAACCCCTGAAATAGCAAAGTAGTCTCTCTTTTCTAGTCTCAATCCAAGAATTAACAAAATAGTCTCTTTTCTAACTTCCACAGAACTTTAGCTCTACCAGTGGAGTGACCCCTTTACCAGTTTCGTTAGTGTGAATAATTTATTTTCATAGGTGTCCCATATGCTCAGGAAGTCATTTTCTGAGGAGTGAAGCCCATTCTCTATTTTTCCTGCAGTCTTTTGCACATGGGATTTTTAAATGAACATTTTCTAATTAATGTATAAGGAATGAAGCAGCACATTAACCAACTAAGGGCACCTGAGCTGCAAGATTATTGTTATTAAGCTGCTAATAGGATCTGATATAGGAAACATGTAATAGATTTGTTGTAGTAGAGAGGTTTGCAAGTGGCTTGCTTGGGGGCATTTCAGCTGTAGAGGTCTGAGCTGGAGAAAGGCAGAATGAGGGCTCTTGTTGCCTGGGGAGGCTATTGGGGAAGTGATCCTTGGAAAGAATAGGAGAAGGGAACGCAATTAAACTACTTCATTTATTTTATAGTTTTTCTTAGAGTTAGCTCTGAAAATGAATTTCAAAGTGGCAAGAGCCATAATAGACATATCTATAATTACTATAATAATAAAATATGCTGTCATTATTGTCTACTAAGCACTGAGCATACTTACCTCAGAAGATAGACTTGAGATAGTTTTTGCTGTGTTAAAAGGAATATGAATATGTAATCATTTCTAGTATCTTATGAGTTTCTTCTCCTATGATATGGGACATATGCAGGCTCATATGATAGAGAAGCAATATAGCATAGTGGTAAAGAGTGTGGATTCTAGATTTAGATTGCCTGGGCTTCATCATTACTAGCTGAATGACAGCATATGACTGTTCATTTGAGACAATATATGCAGCACAATAAAGGTTAGTGTTGGGGCCAGATTGAGGAATCAACTTTCTCAAAGGCACATGGAGAAGCGGAAGAAGGGTGCATGCTTGTCTGAAATGTTAAGAAAGACTAAGGCAAAAAACACACGTTGGGCCCTGACCAGTTTGACTCAGTGGATAGAGTGTCGGCCTGCGGACTAAAGGGTCCCAGGTTCGATTCCGGTCAAGGGCATGTACCTTGGCTGTGGGCACATCCCCAGTGAGAGGTGTGCAGGAGGCAGTTGATCGATGTTTCTCTCTCATCGATGTTTCTAATTCTCTATCCCTCTCCTTTCCTCTCTGTAAAAAAATCAATAAAATATATTTAAAAAAAAAAACACACACACGTTGGGTAGGCAACCAAGAGTGTACATTACATTCTACTTCTAACTTCTCAGCCAGGTAGGACACTAATCATCACAGGCATTGATTACGTATCCATTAGAAATCCCCTGCCTTCTGTTTCTTCACCCTTGGCTTACCCCAAGATAAAGTGGAATGTCACAAATGTGAGAACTTAGTACAGACTAGGTGATAGAATACTGGAAGAAAGAACAAACATTATTATTGGTGACCACCAGATATTAAATATTTAAATACAATCATTACAGCATTTATTAAGTAATGATAATAGCCATCAAAATGTGAGTAGTCAGACTGAAGCTAATGAAGTAACACCCAAGTTCAGGTTAAAACTAATAAATGAGGACACATTTGCAAAGCAGCAAGATATATAAGTTGAAAGCACAAGTTTAGGAAAGAGACTGCCTGGACTTCAGATATTGCATCTTTCTTTCTTCTTTTATTGATTAAGGTATTACATATGTGTCCTTATCCCCACCCATTGCACCCCCACATTCATGCTCTCACCCCCCTGGGGGTCTGTGTCCATTGATTAGGCCTATATGCTTGCATACAAGTCCTTTGGTTGATCTCTCCCCCTTACCCCTGCCCTCTCCTACCTTCCTTCTGAGGTTTGACAGTCTGATCAATGCTTCTCTGTCTTTGGATCTGTTTTTGTTCATCACTTTATGTTGTTCAAAGTATGTTCAACAAATGAGTGAGATCATGTGATTTTTATTTTTCTCTCACTGGCTTATTTCGCTTAGCATAATGTTCTCCAGTTCCATTCATGCTGTTGTAAATGGTAAGAATTCCTTCTTTTCTTACAGCAGCATAGCATTCCATTGTGTAGATGTACCACAGTTTTTTAATCCACTCACCTGCTAATGGGCACTTAGTCTGTTTCCAAATCTTAGCTATTGTAAACTGTGCTATGAATATAGGGGTGCATATATCCTTTCTGATTGGTGTTTCTAGTTTTGGGGGGTATATTCCTAGAAGTGGAATCACTGGGTCAAATGGGAGTTCCATTTTCAGTTTTTTGAGGAAACTCCACACTGTTCTCCACAGTGGCTGCACCAGTCTGCATTCCCACCAGCAGTGCACGAGGGTTCCTTTTTCTCCGCATCCTTGCCAGCACTTTCTTTGATTAATTACATCATCCTCTTTATCTACATTTTTCCTCTCTGATCAAAGATAATATTATCATTACTGCATGTGGTGGTTGTAAAGATTAAATGAAATAAACAAGGTAAAGTGCTTGACCCAAAATAAATGTCCAATTACCTTTTTTGGAATTTTACATAAGATCATTTCCTCTTGACATGGCCTTGGAAACGCATCTACTTAGAAATGCGTATTTGTGCCTGTTTCTCCAAAACATCAGAGGAACAGAATGACAGATACAATTGTAACAACTAAGAAACTTATGTTGTAATAAACAAAGTGCTATTTATATTCCAGCTGTGAAACTTCATGAATACTAATGAAGTCAATGTGATATTATTTGACTGGAACAGATATTTAAAGTTTATATAAGTCTTTGGCTCTCAGATAATATTTGGGTGTTAAAATAGATACATAAAATTATGTTCTGTCATATTAGAGCATTAAGCAAACCCTGTTGTACTTGTTAATTAAAGCCTTGAAAATGTTAACACCAGACACTTTAAGTGTCAGCAAACTATGAACATGGCTAATTAAAATGTAAGAGGAATATTTGCATGATGGTTTTCACAGGAAACATGTTTATATTTAACTTATGAGGAGGACTGATCATTCAACTGGAATACCCTAATGTGGCCTTAACAATTGTTCCCCCTTGACTTCTGTTCTGAATGGTCCGTGTTTTTATGTACTCTGTTTATGAGTATGTGTTCTGAATTCAAACAGGATGTCCCAAATTCCCCAATTAATTTTTTGTTGTTGTTAATCTTCACTGAGTATATTTTTCTATTGATTTTTTGAGAGAGTGGTAGGGAGGGGGAGAGATGCAGAGAGAGAAACATCAATGTGAGAGAGACACATCAATTGGTTGCCTCCTCCATACGCTTGCCAAGGGCAGGGGATCAGCCTGAAACCAAGGTATGTGCCCTTGTACAGAATGGAACCCAGGACCCTTCGGTCTGATGCTCTAACCACTGAGGGAAACCAGCTAGGACTCCCCAATTAATTTTATAACAAAAATATCTGACACAAATGTGGACATAACAGTTTGACCTTTTTTATTTCAATTCATAATAAAACATTTTTCCCAAAAAATGCAGTCATTGAAGATATTTAGACATTCACTTGGGATATGCTTTCTGCTAAAGTATGGTATGATAATATTAAAGGGCACCATAAGTCCGTTTTATTTTACCATTTAAATTTTATTTGACAGTTTTGCAGAAGTTTATCTTATTTGGTTTTCATTAAAAACTGAACGTTCATATTTTATATTATTTTCACTAGTTTTTAAATGGCATAGCATGGGAAGAACTACATAAGTATTTTGAAAAATAGCACTGCTGCTGTGGGGAAGGGAAAATGTTCCCTCTTTTCCCCCTTAGTTCTTCTGCCTGGTCTAATAATCAGATTAACATGAGATACTTTAACAGGAGAAAATAACAATTTAATTACCTATGTACATATTAGGGTTTCCTGAGAATATGGGAATTGAGGACAATTTAGCAGCTGATTCTTATATGCCATTCCAGACTAGGTGATAGGGGTCTGGAACTTCAAAGGGAAAGTTGTCCCAAAAATGTATACACACACTTTGAATAATTATAAAGTCAGTATTTATTAAAATATATTTCAATTTCAAATTAAGCTATCACCTGTTACAGTGTGTGTATGCAATATATATATATATATATATATATTGGGGGGAGTGTCACCCTGTATATATTGTTAAATCCAGTGAAGAACCATATTATTACTAGTCCATAATATATCTATAAAATATATAAATGTATTTAGAAAGGTTGCAAAGTCAATTTTAGCCTGAAGTTTTCATAAATTGAAATTGCCAAGTAGTACAAGTTTAGGAGGTAATCTCCAAATTTTCATTTTGACCCATTAAACTTAATTTCTAAATAGCTTTTATTCCACATCTTTTGAAATGTTAAAATAGATTTAAGAACCAATTTTTTTTTAAATATATTTTTTTATTGATTTCAGAGAGAGGGAGAGAGAGATTGAAACATCAATGATGAGAGAGAATCATTGATTGGCAGCCTCCTGCATGCCCCCTACTGGAGATCAAGCCCGCAACCCGGGCATGTGCCCTTGACCAGAATCGAACCCTCTATCCATTGAGCCAAACCGGCTAGGGTTAAGAACCAAATTTTATTAAAATATTTTTTTTATTGATTTCAGAGGGGGTGAGAGAGAGAGAGAGAGAGAGAGAGAGAGAGAGAGAGAGAGAGAGAGAGATCATTGATGAGAGAGAATCATAGATTGGCTTCTATTTGCATGCTCCTTATTGGGGATTGAGCCCACAACCTGGGCATGTGCTCTGACTGGGAATTGAACCATGACCTCCTGGTTCATGGGTCAATGCTCAACCACTGAGACACAACAGCCAGACAAGAACCCAAATTTTGATCTTATAACACAAATATACAGAACCAGAGTTCCATAAACTTTTTACACATCATTATTTAATTATCTAATTTAGAGAAGACATTTCATTGTAATACCAGTATTGCTTTTTGTTGTGATACCGACGTTTCCATAATGCAATGCAAAATAAAATATTTATGCAAAAAGTAGACCAAGAGGTTCAACTTAAGTTAACTTAGTTTTATATTACCAGTGGGTTGTTGCTGTCATAATTTTCTGCATTGAAGGAATAATAGATTAATCCATAATACTGTCATTGATATGTTTTTAATAAAAAATTAAATCAGAAATATTTTGAAATCATATTGCTGAACAAGTTACATGCTATTCTGAGAATAGTTAAGTCAGAGGACAAATTAAACTCAGTTAATAATACAAGATACCATTTTATCAAGGAGATAAAATACAAGATAAACATATTTTCAATCTGAAATGTTATAATTAAACTAGGGGCCCGGTGCACGAAATTCGTGCACTGGGTGTGTGTGTGGGGGAGTGTCCCTCAGCCCAGCCTGCCCCCTCTCACATACTGGGAGCCCTCAGGCGTTGACCCCCATCACCCTCCGATCGCCTGATTGGCCCCTTGCCCAGGCCTGACGCCTCCGCCAGAGGTGTCAGGCTTGGACAGGGGACCCCCATCTCCCCCTGATCACTGGCTCTGTCCCCCGCCCAGGCCTGAGGCCTCTGGCCCAGGAATCATGCCTGGGCATGGGACCCCCATCTCCCTCTGATCGCTTGCTCCACCCCCCGCCCAAGCCTGATGCCTCTGACCCAGGCTTTAGGCCTGGGCAAGGGGACCATCATATCCCCCCAATCCCCGGCTCAGCCCCCCACCCAGGCCTGATGCCTCGGCCAGAGGAGTTGACCCTCATCACCCTCCGATCACCAATCACCGGATCGGCCCCTTGACCAGGCCTGAGGCCTCTGGCTGAGGCGTCTGGCCCGGGCAGCGGGGACCCGCAGCTGCAGCGGCCCCACGATCGTGGGCTTCGCTTTAGGCCCAGGCAAGGGACCCCTAGCTCCTGGGACTGCCAGCTTCGACCGTGCCCAGCTCCCATCGCTGGTTCCACCCCTACTTCCTGCTATCACTGGCCAGGGCGGAAAAGGCACCTGATTCTCTGATCATGGCTGGGGGGCAGGGCAAAGGCGGCCCCAGGGCCGCCTTTGCCCTGCCCCCCAGCTCTTAGCTCCCCCCTGGGTTTCCAATCACTGTCAGTGGCAGGGGGCTTCTTCCTGCTTTCCCTTTCGCCTCCCTGCATTGTGCCTACATATGCAAATTAACCGCCATCTTGTTGGCAGTTAACTGCCAATCTTAGTTGGCAGTTAACTGCCAATCATAGTTGGCAGTTAATTTGCATATAGCCCTGATTAGCCAATGAAAAGGGTATTGTCGTACGCCAATTACCATTTTTCTCTTTTATTAGATAGGATTAAGAAAAAATATTCACATTTGAGTAAAACAAATAATTTACTTTGCTAGTAACTTAGCTTTTTCCAAATGTGTTATCGATGTTAGGTGATCATTGTCTCATAGAGTCTTGAATCAAGTCTGCATCATTTTTGAGGGCATAAACTTCCCAGGCCTTCTCTGTATCTCTTCCTAGCTCTAAACCTGGCTGTCAGCCTTACCCCAAGCATTTTACTTCCTACAGTCTTATAAAGTGGCCTGTGTGATTATGTTGTACCACAGAGGGTCTGCAAATCTTTATTCACAGATACTTGGTGACTGTTATCACTCTCCCTAATCACAGACATCTTGTTGGAATAGCACTTCACTGGAGGCAAGGATCTTCCTTCATAGAAATGTTTGAATTTATTTTTTGTCTATTAGAGGATCTTACTAATGGGCATAAATGCTCATCTAAAGCACCTAAAATTGTTCTTAACTGAATTAATATCTCTTATCGAAGTGCTGTTTAAAGAGAAAATATCCCCAAGGCTATTATAAATTTATTGTTAATATAGTTTCTCATTATTTCTGTAATAAGAGAGTTTTCTTTAAATTTCCAGAATAAATAAAGAACCTGACAGATATAACACCTTTAGAAAACCTTTATTTTATTGTGTATCGTAGGTATTGATTATCTTTTAGAAATCATACCTGGAAAACAATAAATGATCAATGACCATCTTAGTGCTAAATGTCAGAAACACAACTCAACCTGTCTCTTATGCAAAAATAAACTATTGTTTCAAATAGTAAAACTATGGGAAATGTAGGGACAAAACTAGGCCTCAGGACAAAAATAGCAGCAATACTTCAATATCTTAATAAAATATTCCCTTCCAGCTTTCTCTACATATTTGGAAATAAGGGTACTTACAGTAACTAGGTATACCTCTGCCATCAGAAAGTAGCAAGAATCCCAGTGGAAGGTGGCAATTGGCCCATTCTGGAATTAATGGTCTGGCTATTCATTGTGCTGGACTATGTGTTTAACTCACCTTCAGTTGATCCTGGCCAAATTAATGAATCCAGATAGCCTGAGCATGGAAGATGACCAATTCTAACTCAATCACAGTAGCAGATGAGAGCTAGGCACATTTTATAGAAGAAACAGAATGCTGGCTAGAATGAACAGCATAGATGTGCCTTTCACCACCACCAGTGACATTAGGTATTTATGAGTAATGTCTTTTCCTTTAGACTGTGAAATCTGGTTATGGCTAAATAATGTCTTTGAAACATCAGCATTTACTAGAAGACGTCTCTCTCTCTCTCTCTCTCTCTCTCTCTCTCTCTCTCTCTCTCTCACACACACACACACACACACACACACACACACACACACATAAATAGAACTGTTATTAGAGAAGTGCATGGATTGCCCTTCTCCTTTGCTAGTGAGAGTGGGGGTCTAGGGGTGCCACTATAATAAAAATTTCTAGAGACCCCCACAGGAGGATGAGACGTGGTAGAAAGCTTTATTTGCATGGAATTACATCTCTGGGTTTCAAAAGTTCCATTTCTCTTAAACTAGTCCTGGAGAAGGTGCAGTTGGGAGTTCAGCAGAGCTAAAACCAAAGCCAGTGTCCGGAGTTTCCACTCCATGGTGGAGCTGAGTCTGGCACAGCATCAGGCTAGTTCTAGTCCATCAGTCCATTTTGTGTGGGGTCCACAAGACTGTGGGCCATGTGGGTGAGTACAGAGCGTGAGAGCCCAGCAAGTCAAAAGCCAAGAGGGAGCAGCAAGAGAGCAAGAGGCAAGAGAGGGAATGCCTTTGTTCAGGAGTTTATGTATCTCAGATTTCATGCCCTTGCAGTAGCCAAGCCTATTCTGTCCGATGACCTTCTCCCAGGTGTGACTCCCATCATCTTCCCTACGTCACCCAGTCCTCCCTGGGCATGCCTATAATATTCAGCCTTCCCTTTGTTCCTTTCTAGTTAATTAATAAGTGGGTTGAATACAACAATATCAGAACCAAATATAATAGAGTATTAAGATTTATAAGCTGTTTTTGTAGTGATGGATTAAATTCTGTTCAATATTGCACACAATAGTTATATTATACCTTTTATTTCTTGGATCTAGATAATGTAAATTATTTGATTTATGTTACATTTCAGTATTTCCTTTGTTATCAATCATACAAATACAACTTCGCCTTCCTTGTTTTTCAAAATACGAACCAGTGATCCATTTATGTTTCAATTTAATTTAGTATTAGTAAAAGTCTAATCCTTTTTCTGGTCTCTAAGATTTGTCTTTTATTATTTAAAATGATATCAAAACAACAGTCATCTTTTATACACGCTTTTTTTCAGCCTGTAACCATTCAAGAGACTTTAAAAACAGGGTAACTTCCAAAAGGCATTTCAATTCCAAAAATATTTTCAGGCACATTAAAAGATGATGATTCTTAGCAGTTGGAAAACATCACCAGCACATATGTGTTGTTAACATTTAATAATAATTAAATGTTCACTAGAGCAGGTTACATTATAAATGATTAAAAATTTTCACCAAGGAGTAGTTAGATTTTTGCCTTGTTAGTTTCTTTTTCTAATCCCCTAAGAAAGGATTAGCATTATGTTTCTAAATAGCTTTGTAATTGCAGCATTCTTCTCTTCTAAGGCCTGACTAGCTTTAAAGACTATGGGTGTCATTTTGCTTTTACATCCTTGTCATTTTATTGCTCTATCAAGTGCTATACAAAACAAGTCTTAATTATACCATATATTGTGAAGACTTATAATGATCTCCATTTGCCCTTGCCTTTATTTTCTATCATTGACTTTTCATCTATAATTCATTAATAATATTTATCAATAAATGACATCAGATATTTTTATTAGCTATTAGAGGCCTGGTGCATGAAATTCGTGCACTGGCAGGGGGTCCCTCAGCCCAGCCCATGCCCTCTTACAGTCCGGGACCCCTCAGGGGATGTCCAACTGCAAGCTTAGTCCTGCTCCCCATATGGAGCAGGCCTAAGCCAGCAACCAGACATCCCTCTCACAGACCAGGACCCCTTGCTCCTTACCACCCGCCTGCTCGCTGCTCCTTACCACTCAGTTCACTGCTCCTTAGCACTGACATGGAGGTGGGAGAGGCTCCCGCCACTGCCACTGCACTCGCCAGCCATGAGCTCAGCTTCTGGCTGAGTGGCACTCCCTCTGTGGGGGAACACTGACCACCAGCGGGCAGCTCCTGTTTTGAGCATCTGCTCCCTGGTGGTCAGTGCACATCATAGCGACCGGTTGTTCTAGTTGTTCCTGTAATTGTCTCTTAGGCTTTTATATTATAGACTAGAGGCCCGGTGCATGGAATTCATGCACAGGGGGGAGGGGGGAGGGGGCCTCAGTTCAGGCTGCACCCTCTCCAATCCGGGACCCCTTGGGGAATGTCCAACTGCCGGTTTGTGCCCGCACTTTTAACAGATGACAGCTCCATTGTTGTTTCTTTCTTTTCATGCTTAAATCCATTGGAATTAGTAGGTATTCAAAGTGTGTATACATTTTGGGGGGACACCCTGTATATCTCTAGTCAGCGGTGAAAAAAAACAACAGCGGATTTGGAATCCCCAGACAGGGAACCTCGCTCACTCCCCGCATATCTCCCCATTACAATTTCCACCTTCGCGGGCAGCCGGAGAATCAACATTTTCTCTCATTAACACGGAAAAGCACGTCCTGTCACCCACTTCCCAGCAGGAGTGTGCTAGGCTCCATGCGAGCGAGGCTCAGTCAGGGAAGCCTTCACTCATGGGTGCTGGCACCCAAAGTGCACATTCCTCCTCTGCAGTCACCCCAACTATCCCACCATTTCACTGAGTGGATGGAACTCCTTGCCTCCTCTGGGTTCCCGATCTTGAATGCTGACTAAAGGCACCTAAATGAGAGCTGCCCACGCCCACCAGATGGGTCTGTCTGCTCCTGCTCTCACCTAAGCACCTGCATTAGCCCCACGGATGTGATCTTGTCGCTGCACTGGCCTCCACGGGAACAGGGCATCACCACTCCACCCTCTCACTGTCATCTCACAGGCGCCCACCCTTAGCACCCAGAACACCCAGACACTCTCCAAAGGACGTGAACATGCTGGAGGGGATGTGCGCACGTCCTATGGGGGATGTAGGCATTCTGGGGATGATGGAAGTTCAGCGGAGGGGTGAGGGAACTTGCATGCACCATGGTCCGGGACTGTTGCAGGCAAATGGGTGACCGCGTGCTGGGGGACGTTCTCACGCCAGAGGGGGAGGAGAGCATGCGCGCACTGGAGGCCTGTGGCTGAGCAGATCTGCAAACCCCCATGGCGCGGTCAGGAGGACGTCAAACTGGCCCGCCATGGTGGCCGTCCCTGTGACCAGGAAGCCAAGTCCCCTGTCTGCACGCACTCTGGCCAGCTCAGCTTCCTAGGTCACTGGGGCGACAGAAGAAGCCAAGCCCCCAGCCCACTCCGCCCCAGCGCCACCATCTTTGTCATGTCAATTTGCATATTCCCTCCTTTATTGGCTGTGGGCACCACCATCTTTATTGCAAAGTGATGGTCAATTTGCATATTACTCTTGTATTAGATAGGATTATGTTAGACTGTGGCTAACTTACCTGTAGGTATTTGTTAACCCTCACCTCACTTTAGAGATGTGGAAATAGAAGAGCCAAGGTGAGAAATACCTTACCTAAGATCACAAAATGAGTATATCAAAACAGTGCCTATAATTTGTCTATTTCACTGAATTGAACATTATATAAAACTATCATAATTAAAATGACCCATTTTATGCAATGCACTGCTCTAGGTGCTAAGGAAATAGAGATGCATAGTGTTCAAGGCTTGCAGGTCATTGTGCCTGAATAGCAGAGATGGAATCTGGAGTATGGGAAGATCACCAAAGGACCTTACATACATCTTGTGCTACCAAGGGTAAACTCCATGAATTTCCTTTTACCATATAAAAGTATTTTGTTAAATATTTTTGAAAGTCCTGTTTTCAGTATGCTGATCTATAATATTTTGAGGAAAAAACATAGCCTTTAAATGTTTGAAATATTTATTTTAGGTCTTCTCATCCACTACTTTTAAGTTTTAAATAGAATATATTTAAACCAGGTCATTTTAATTTTTACATCACTGTGAGTTCATTTGTCAATTTTTTAAAATATATTTTATTGATTTTTTTTACAGAGAAGAAGGGAGAAGGATAGAGAGTTAGAAACATTGATAAGAGAGAAACATCAATCAGCTGCCTCCTGCACTCCTCCTACTGGGGATGTGCCCACAACCAAGGTACATGCCCTTCACCGGAATCAAACATGGAACCTTTCAGTCTGCAGGCCGACGCTCCATCCACTGAGCCAAACAGGTTAGGGCTCATTTGTCAATTTTTACTATTGATTGCAGAGAGAGGAAGGGAGAAGAAGATAGAGATAGAAACATGAATGATGAGAGAGAATTATTGATTGGCTGCCTCCTGCATGCCCCATACTGGGGATCAAGCCCTCGACCCCAGCATATGCCCTGACTGAGAATCAAACAGTTATCTCCTGGTTCATAGGTCCATGCTCAATCACTGAGCTATGTTGGCAGAGCATTTTGTCAGTTTTAATGTAATACTTTCCTGCAGGAAAAAAATTAGAGGGAAGCCTATTATTGGAAAGCACAGAGAAAATTGTTTCCTTGTGTATCCACTTTTTAAAATTTACTTCTACATTTATTTAATTTGGGAAATACTCCTTGAGAAGAACCTAGCAAAAAAAAAAAAAATCATTTTTATTTGAGACAGATTTTGGAGGCCAGGGATGGTCTAGACATAGTGTTGGAAGCAAAGTTTCTGGGCAAGACTAGCCCTCTGTTATTATAAAGAGCAAAATTATCTTCCCCCAGGCACATTTGCAAGAGGAAGCTCTTCGAAAGTACACTCACTCGGCAGCTATTGAAATGGAGCGCACTGATCTCAGGCAAAGAACCGTGCAGCTGGTGCCATGGGGGGAAGACAGTCAGATCCTTCCTAATGGAAAAATGAAGTCAGACCAAGCTTGCCTCCTTTCTTTAACAAAACGTAATTATGTAAACTACAAAACTCCATTATAGACAATGTTTATAATTAGCACTATTTCCCCCTTAATTTTAAATAAAGCATGTCAGTTGTGAATGTCATGCCAACATATTTTCTACAGATGCTATAAACAATGAACAATCAGAAATCCATTTGGATTGCTTTTGTGGTTATTATTTCAAATTGTGAAAACTCATAATAAAAATTAATGTAATGAACAAACACCATTATATGTTGATAAACATCATACTCCTTCAATTTCAGACAAAGACAGTGAATATTAATCAGATATTTGGCTCAAAAATAATGACATCAAATAGGATTTCCAATATGTAGTAGGCTTCCCTCATAGTCCACTTTTATAAAGACCACTGAAACGATTTATTATATTTATAGCTCAAAAGCTTTCAGAATGGTATTAACATATTTATAAAATGCAAAGGGACATAAAATATTAGCTTGGGAGTGAGTTAAGTGGCTTAATTTCAAGAATCTTGCCCTCAAGTAAACAAATTAATCTTTAGTGGTGTCATTAATGAGGTTCTAAGTTTCCTTCCAATTTCAAATTTACATAAACTATGAATTATGAAAAGTGATGATATAATTTGTTAGAGACAGATGTAAATTGTAGATAAGCAAGTGTACATTGACTTTTCAGATTCTAAACAATAAGAGGCATTAGTCTGATTTGAAAAGCAGCTGCTGAGTTTAGGTAGAAGTATAGCTCTATTATCTGGATGTGGCCTTATTATTTACTGTATAATCATAAACTAGCAATTCATTACCTTTGCTCCTTGGTTTTCTCACCTATGAAATAATAGGCATTCAACAGTTTCAACAATGATTTTATGCTATACCCGTCCATCACCTGTGCATTGGCATAGACATAAGTAACCTTAAAATCTTTGGCTATATGTATCAACATTAAAATTGAAATTAAACTCCAAAGTTAAAAAATATGGCACTTTTATGCCATTAATAGCAGGGTTTGCATACAGAGTTATGAGACTTGACTGTATAATTATGGAGATATGGTTGCAACAGTAAGCAAGTCTGAGGGTTTTTAAATGACTAATATGGGGTGTCCCAAAATTCACACAAGAAGTAATTTTGATAGAAAATACAGGTTTATAATAAAAAATTGTAAATTTTTTAATGATTCATAAATTATATAGTATAGGGTTATGTACGGAATAGCACATCAGGTAAATGGCCTCCACGGCTTTGCTGGCACATACGCAAAGCCGTGATGTTCATTGGTCTTCACTGTCCCTGCTCCTGGGCCATAATTGGTACTTGGTAATGTTTATCAAATTGAAGGGATTGAAATCAACAGGCAACAGATATTAGAATCTGCTTCAATAAACCAAGTAAAATTAGGCTTTTATTTTGTTGTTGTTGTTGTTGTTGTTGTTGTTAATGCTCATGCAAAATTCAAATCTTGCGTGAATTTTGGGACACCCTATATAAACTCTTTAACTCACATCAAATTTTCCTTTATATAATGATCTGACATAAAACTTTAGGTGTTGGGTATTCCATTGGTATGCTCCATTATCATAGATACTTGTTTAATATATGCTTTCTGCCAAGAGGGGCATGATGAGAAACACTTTATTTCCATTAGTAGAAACTATTGGTGAGAACTTTTTTTTATTCCATCATCTTACACTAGTTTAAGAAAAAGGGAAGAAACTTGTTACAGGGACAAAGAGGGCCTATTTCAGGAAACAAATGGGTCTCAAAAACGGATTGAAGCTAGGCATAAGGAGCCAATAACTTTTCTCTCCCTCCCTGCTCTTTTCTGAATTCCTGCTTTGCCTTTGTCTCTTTTATAAATGAGTATTTCTATTGCTTCCTTTCTCAAGGTACAAATGGGATCTGTTCAATACTCACTTCCCAAGTCTTAATTTCATTGTTCCAATCACCCAGGAATGAATGATCTACTATTTTTATTCCCAATTCTAAATCCCTGAGAAAGGAACTGATTGGCACATCCTGGGTCATAATCACTTTCCTCCTACTCCTCAAGAGTAGTTGTTCAGGGATATTGAGATGACTTCACAGAGGTTCCCAACAACATATGTGTGAGGAGATCAGTTCCTAGAAATGAGGCGCTGATAGGCAGCTGGTGGGTCCATGGATGTCAAGGATGTGTGACCTAAGATCTTATTAAATGTATTATGATGAGTCATGATGTGATGGCTTCGCTCATTCCTCAAATCCAACTGGGTGGCAAATAGATTTTTGAAACATCACAGTACATTTTCTATATTTCTCAACATTTTGTAAGAGTCTGAATGATTTTAACTAAGCTCCACATACCTGGTAAAACCCTATTTATACAATGAGCAAAACTTCTGTCATTTTTCCTTTGTGTTGTAGTTGTGACCTGGCAGGCCTCCCACCCCTCTGGATGATATACTTTATTGAAAGAGTAAAAATGCTGGAAGGTGAAATACAATGCAGACCATCCCACAGCTGTCAATGTCATTTTAGTTCCTGCTGGGATTTCCAGTTTGTCAGAAGTTGCCAGAAGTCAGGAGAACTATTTGAACTATGTATACATCCTACACACCACCTGGGGCCACTGGGTACCCAAGGAACCTCTAAGAGCAGTGTCAAATGTTTCATGCTAGACAATACGTACCCCCAGAATGTGAGTGCTGTCCAAAGAGAGCTATGTGAAAGGAATTGAGGGCCTAGCTCTATGAAAAGCATGGCCCCTGTGAACCTGAATTTCATCTGCTTACATAGAATTTCAAATTGCACAATTCTCTAGTACAGGTCCTCGGGCATTGCAATAAAATCGGGGGCTTTGTGATGGATTTTTGAAGTATAGTGCTAATGTTTTTGACAAAAGTGATGTATCTTCAAAGTTTTGTATCTTGCATTTATATCCTGCAGCTTTAAATGATGTTAAGTTACCTTCTCCATTTATACATTTTCCTGAAAGACAAAGCCATCATTATTTTTATGCAATATTTGCAGGCAGGGTCTTGATTTGGAGAAATTCTTCCTTTATGAAATAATTTAGAGCACCATAATTCCTTATTGATTTATCCATAATCTTTGATTAATTAACTTATTACATACCTTTGGAAATGAGACAAAGTCTATCAGACCAATAGAATGCACTGAGGCTTACTAAGAATTATTAGCATTACCCAATCATGCTGAGGAAACAGAATCTCAGATTCATTAGATGGAATTTTCATACTTTACTCTGATCTCCACTTTACAATAGCTAAGCAGTATTGATTTATGTAAATATTAAAAGTCTGCATTGGATAAACAAATTTTAGTACATTTTAAGATAGGCCATTTGCAGAGAGACAATGATTAAATGACCAAAAATAAAGCAATGGACAATTTGTTGTTGGATAGAGTTGGGTTCAAATTTCAATTTTTATGTTTTCAAATTCTTTGTTTTCTAATGCTGTTGATTAAGTTTCTTACACTCTGTATGTTTTGATCAGTAAGATGGGAAGGTCACTTATACCTGCCCTCTGTGAAGATCAAATGAGGGATCTGAGTGCTGTTACTCAGTCCCTGCACTGCTATGCACACAGGTTATATGCAGGCACCTTCTCCTTCATTTGTTGAGGTCCATGCTAAAACCAATTGTCAAATACTTTGAATATATGTGAGTGCCCATAGCCAAAACCTGAAATATATCACATAATCAACATCCTCTGAACACAGGGCATAAGCATAGCAATGGTGATTTTAATATATATATATATACATAAATACACTGAGTGGCCAGATTATTATGACTGGCCAGATTATTATGACCACCCCATCAGTACTTCATTGGGCCACCTTTTGCCTTCAATACTGCAGCGATTCTTCTTGGCATTGACTCCAAGAGATGTTGAAAGGTGATGCGAGGAATCTGACACCATGCCTGATGAATAGCACTGTCCAGTTCTGTGAGATTTGATGGTTGTGGAACCAGCTGCCTGATGGCTCTTTTAACTTCGTCCCACAAATGCTCAATTGGATTGAGATCTGGTGATTGTAGGGGCCACCTAAGCAAGGTAAAGTCTCCCTCATGTTCTTGAAATCACTCCTGCACAATACGAGCACCATGGCATGGCACATTGTCTTGTTGGAAGAAGCCCTCTCCATTGGGATATGCCATCAACATGACAGGATGAACTTGATCAGCAACAATACTTAGGTATGTTGTGCTACTCATACGTTTATAATGATCTGGCCTTCTAGCAACTTCAGCGCGAAATTATAGCTAATTTTCCTACAAACGTCAGGTGGTCATAATAATCTGGCCACTCAGTGTGTATATATATATATATATATATATATATATATATATATATATATATATATATATGGAAAGGTTATTTGAAGAATCTTTAAAGTAAGCCTCTCATCAAGAGAGAGCTACAGGCATCAAGACACAGGGTTTTTATAAGTAATTGGGGGACTAGCGTGCGAAATCACTTGAGACCCAGGAGCCAGAGCCCCGCGGCTCGGCAGGACCCAGAAAGTGTCCCACAGCCACCTCCACCACTGCCATCGCAGGAGGTAGGACCCAGAAACCCACCTGCCGCCCTGGCAGGACCCAGAAGCCCACCCGTGCCTCTGGTCAAGTCCTCCAGGATCAAGTTCCCACCCACTGCATGCGCCTCGCCACACATGCAGCCCTGCCCACCCCACACATGCAGCCTCCTATTGATCAGTCGTTACTGCGTGATGGCTTGATGACCACAGGCTTTTTATATAATAGATTCTTCAATGCCACCTCGATACATTTAAAAAAATAAAGTAATTCTATTAATTTGTAAATTACCAGTGATTTGCCACATAGTGGGGTTCATTGAATATATTTGCTCTACCAGGCAGCATTTCACACATCATTCAGACAATGTCCAGGACACAGTAACAAGATTTTCAGGGTGAAAGTTACAAAAGTCATTGTGAGATAAAGCCACTATGAGTTCCTATATGTGTCTAAGTTCCATCATGTATTAATTTAAAACAAAATGAAGTAAAAATATAATTGCTTTGTCTTCTATTATTTGGAAAGATAGTGAGGAATAGTATTTTGGTTCTAAAACAGGGGTCCTCAAACTTTTTAAACAGGGGGCCAGTTCACTGTTCCTCAGACCGTTGGAGGGCCGGACTATAGTTTAAAAAAAAACTATGAACAAATTCCTATGCACACTGCACATATCTTATTTTGAAGTAAAAAAACAAAACAGGAACAAATACAATATTTGTATTTGCATGTGGCCCGCGGGCTGTAGTTTGAGGACCCCTGTTCTAAAATAACAATATATATATAATAAAGAGGTAATCTGCAAATTGACCATCACTACAATATACAAGATGGCCATCCCCATGTGGGCACAAGATGGCCAGCAGGGGAGGGCAGTTGTGGGCGATCAAGCCAGCATGGTAGGGGAGTTGGGAGGGACCAGGCCTGCAAGGGAGGGCAGTTGGGGACAACCAGGCTGGCAAGAGAGGATAGTTAGGGGTGAATGGGCCAGCAGGGGAGGGCAGTTGAGGGCAACTAGGCCTGCAGGGGAGGGCTGTTGGGGGTGACCAGGCCAGCAGGGGATGGCGGTTAGGGGCAATGGGCCAGCAGGGGAGCAGTTAGGCATCGATCAGGCTGGCAGGCGAGTGGTTGGGGGTGATCAGGCTGGCAGGCAGAAGCAGTTAGGGGCAATCAGACAGGCAGGCAGGCAAGCATTTGGGAGCCAACAGTCCTGGATTGTGAGAGGGATCCCAGATTGGGGAGGGTGCAGGCTGGGCTGAGGGACACAACCACCCCTGCCCTGTGCATGAATTTCATGCACTGGGCCTCTAGTATGTATATAAGTTCCCAGGTGATATTCATTAGTTCTTAATCAGGGTTAGATAATACCATTATTTAAACATGCTGAGTCCTCATTATATTTCAAGTCTTGTCAAGTATTGTACTAGATACTGTACATATAACTTTTTTATTCCTCACCTGATGATATGTTTATTGATTTTAGAGAGAGGAGAAAGGAAAGATCAAGGTGGCATCAATCAGTTGCCTCCTGTATATGTCCTGACTGTGGATTGAACTGGCAACCTAGGTGTGTGCCCTGACCAGGAGTTGAACTCCCAACCCTTCAGTGTATGGGACCATGCTCCCACCTACGGAGCCAAACTAGCCAGGGCTGTACATGTAATCTTTGATTTAATTTTTTAAAACCTATGTCATAGATACAAATAATTCTTCCTCCACATATAAGAAAATATGGTTTGAAGATTGCAATACTTAGTTAGGGTTCTACAATTAAATTGCCGGGGTCCAACCCCAGCGGGTCCAGGGGTCCCCAAAGGCGTGGACGGAGTCGGCGAAGAAGGAATGACACGGAGACAGCGTTCAGTTGATCAGCAGCCTAGCGAGGATCTCCAGCCAAGTTCTGGTTAGGATCTCCAGCCAGGTTCTGCAGGTTCTCCAGCCAGGTCCAGTCACCAGGTTCTAGTCAGGTTCTCTTGCCATGTTCTATAGTCAGGTTCAGTCCAGGATCTTTTGCCATGTTCTCTCCAGTGAAGTTCTTCTGTCTCCAGGCTCTGTGTAGGTTCTGTCTTCTGAATTCTGTGTTCTAAGTTCTGAGTGTTTCTGTCTTGTTACAACTGTATTTATACCAGTTGATTCAATCCTATCAATCTCTATTACAAAGGTTAGGGCGTTTCTTATCTCCATTCCAGGGAGTAAAGATTATGTAGCTTAAGCATGATTGTTCATAGTTAAAGTGATTAATTACCCACCTGGCACTTAGTTGAGGGGTTTTATTCCCTCCCTAACTTCAGGGGAAAATCCCTACCTGGGGATTCAACCTTTGTCGGAGAGGTGACCTTGGTTAAAACACAGCGCCAAGAAGGTGAGCAAACATATTAAGAACCGTATGCCATATATGCCAGGTCCCTTGAAACAGCAAGGATGGACTGGCTCCCGGCATTAAATAATTGTAGAGAGAAAATAATATTTAAATCTAGGTATACCCAACATAAGAAATGTACTATTTTCTGCTAAGGGATACTGTCTCTCAGTGTATACATATAGCATTGCTTTTACCATTAAATTTACTTTTGAAAATAGTTAATTATTTGAGTGTATTTTTATTTTCTGTAATAAATATTGTCTTTGTATCGGTTTATCAAATTCTGGAAAACAATTTGTGGACCTTCCAGTAAAAATGTAAACTGTATTTATGCTACTGTGCCTTTCTCCCTGGGACTATAATAAAATGAATGTGAAAATAAACAGGCTCAAAATAATAATCAATAAGAGAACAGAGATAATCAGAAGACTAGAGATACCAACAAATTTATTTTAGAGGAAAGTAAATAAAGACTTTAGTAATAGAACTAAGGGAGTGTCATCTCTATAAAAAATTACTCTATCTTTCCAGTTGGGAGCACATAAACCTTGTATATTCCATTCTCCTTATCTTATGCCATACGTCCTATATCTCATCATATCCTGTTGCCTCTCACTTTAAATAATCCTGAATTCCAATGTTTCTTTTCTCTTCCTTCACTACCACCATCACTCAAGCCACTATCTCCTCTTGCTTAGGTGATTACAACCACCTCCAAGCTTATGTCCAGGCGTCGGCCACCTTGCTTTCCAGAGTCAGCCTGTTTAAAGCACAGCAGCCTGAATAACCCTGTTAAAGGTTTGCCACATCACATCATTTCTCTACCTAAAATACTCCAGGGCCTCCTCATTTCCCTCAGGTTGAAAGGCAATATATTCTTGTAGTAGCCTGCAAAGCTCTTCAAAATATACTCTCTAATTAACTCGACCACAGAATATTTTCCTGTACACCCCACCTCCAACATTATTTCAATCTCGACCACAGTGCCTGGCCTGCTGGTTTTCAAGCACAACAGAACGTTTCACTTACTCCTCTGTCTGCATGAAGATTGTGTCCTTCTTCACTGCCATTGCCAGGTTTTTGGGAGTTCTTCACTGAACAAGCTACTCCATATTCTGTCTTTCATAACCTCCCCCCCGCTTGCTTTACATTGCTCCATAACATACGCCTATGATCTGGGTCTTTTTTTCTAAGGATTTTCTCTCACTATTTCCCCAATAAAACTATACATGTGATTTATTGAAATATTTGTCTTTTTCCAGTTTTCATGCTTTTCTGTATCCATAGATTTACCCTGTCCATTTTATTAGCTATGAGTAGCTTTATCTTCCAAAAACCTACTAAAATAAGCCATCTCCTGAAGTCTTCAATGATTAAAACAATAAGAAACCATACATTACTTCTCTTAAACTTGGATAGTGGTTTCTATGCATCATATCTAATGTGCTACACACATTACTTTTAACATAATTAAATAATATTGATGCTCTGTGAAATAATATGCCTGCTAAGTGTAGGTATCATTCCTTGAATATGTTTTTGCACATGAGATATTTTATCAAAATCTTCTTTATAAGTTTAAAAACACACTTAACGCTAAGTATGATTTCATGATTCTTCCTCATAGTATTGCTAAAAAGTGAAAATAACAAATTGTGATTTGTAACTATTGTTCTCAATTAAACAGAAACACTAGTTGGATGCAACCTTCTGAAAAAAAGAAATTTCACATTATTGCAGTGACTAAAATATATAATGCCTATAATGGGAAATATTTTTGAAAAATATTGCACTCCTTTGTTTTTGTTTTTTCACTTGTTGAAAAGAGAGAAGCCTGCTCATTGACTCTGCTTCACTGCAGTGAGGCAATGAGATTACAGTTGGGCCAATCATTTCTGCCATGAAAAATAGGTAATAACTTTTCCCTTTAAATAATGCTCAATTAGCAGATAAAACCTTTAGGTTTATTTCTTCCTAACAAGAGAATCTGATATAGTTATGATATTATATTTTAAATAATAATATGATTATAATACTTTTTCTGCCAGGGCCTTCCTAGAAAGCAGGAATATAAAATAATAACTTTGATTATGTAAATATGGAAAGATACAATAGAAATTTTAGTGGTCAAAATAGTATATAAAATAAGGAGGATTTTACCCATAAGAAATAAAAGAAAATAAAGTGCCTGGGAAGTTACCCCAATGAGTAAAGAGCCTATTTTTCAAAATCATCTTTCTCCATTTTGCATTTCACCTAGCATTTCAAAAATGTGTGGTAAGGCCTTGGGAAGAGCAAGGGTGAGAACATGACTCAGACTATGCCAATCTAAATCTATTTCTCTGGAACCTGAACACTAATCAGAACATTTCAAGACAAAAAAGGTAGAAGCTGATTCAGTCTGAAAATAACTCTCTGACAAGACCTTATATTAGTTTGCACTAACTGGATTTCCAGAAAGTTTCTGGTTTCTACTGTTTATGAAACCAGAATCTATTTAACTATGATTTACTGAATTACTCAATATTTCCCTTCTCACTCAGATGTGAAAAAGAAACAAATGGAAATATAAAAAATAAATAAAAAGTAATATCAGAAATATAGAATTCCTTCAGAAAATCAATCAGCAGGCTAGATAGAGCTGAGGAAATAATCAGCAAATTTATAGATAAATAAATATAAATTTTACAAACAGAAACTTTAAAAGAAAAAAGATTGAAAATTTACAGAAATTTAGGATATATACAAATATCAATAATATAACATATATATATAGTTGGAAGTCTCTGATTTAGAAAAAAGATAAAACAGAGTAGAAACAATATTTTAAAAGATAATGACCAGTGGTTTTCAAAAATTAATGGACCACTGTGGGGATCCTGTCAGAGTACGCCAGATGCTCATGGCCAGTTGGAGTATGGAGGCCCTATACAGAGTACTCTGGATGTTCAAGGCCACTCTGAGCATGGGAGTCTTAATCAGAATGCTCAAGGCTAAGATACTATATGCAGATGCAAGAAGCAAGGACACAGCTATCTTACTATGTACACTGCACAAGCATGCCCTTCTATAACCCAAAATATTGATGTCACTATTTGGAAAGAAGCCTCTTTTGTCTGAGTTGGTGTAAAAGTATGTTACTGACCAACATGCTACTATTATGTGAGGCTGTTGTGGGACAGAGGCTACTGCTGTTGTGTGGAAAGATGCTTTCTTAACTAGCCGGTGTGCAGCTACTTTATGGGACTTTGCTTTGAAGGACTCCTTTGTCTAGTGGCTCCTTGTTAGAAATGGCCACTTGGCCACTGGCTTCTAGAATAAAGACTCTCTTATACCCACAACTTCTCATGGCTTCTCCATCTACTTGGTGTCCCAAGAAGTCCAGTCCCTGACTGAGGGGCTTGGACTGACAGTTGCTGTACTGGAGCAGGATGAAGGAACTGAGTTCCAACCACCACATAACCAGGAAGCTCAGCAAACCCAATGGAGATTTAAAAAAAAAAAAGCCAGATAAAAAACAATCAAATATAAATATCTAGACACACTACATTAATACAGCTAAAAGGGGAAACTTAGGACTTTTAAAAGGGAAGATGAGGAACATTGCATACTAAAAAACAAAAACTCAATTTTATCAGAAACTGTACAAGACTGAAGATAATGGAACCACATCTTTCTATTCTGAAATATATATAAAATTTTTAACCCTAGTATTCTAAACCTGGTGAAATATTTCTTTCAAAAGTGAAAGTAAATAAAGAATTTACTTAGCAACTTGAACTTGACAGATTGTATTCCCAGTGATATTCACCATAAGAAATGTTAAAGAAAGTTCTTCAGGAAAAATACAATATAATACCAAGGAAAATTTTGTATTACATAAATAAATAAAGAATAAAAATGGTAAAATAAGGCTAAATATACGTCATTTTCCTATTGCCTAAAGGAAAATGTTTAACAATATCTTAAGTTGGTTATTTGCACAAAACTAAAATGAATGACATCAATAACACAGAATGGGTGGGAGGAAAGGGAAACATAAAGTCTTCAAATGGCATATAATATATAGGAGTAGATTATAATAGGTAAAAATGATAAAGAATATATGTGACCAAAAGAGCAACTCACATGTGACTAGTTAACAAGCTGAATTTAAAATTAAAAACACAATCCATTTACATTATCACTCAAAAAAGAATGATTTAGGTATTAATCAAACAAAACATACATAAGATTTCTATGAAGAATACTACAAACTCTGATGAAAGAAATCAAAGGAGGAGTAAATAAGTGAAACGATATTTCATGTCAATGCATAGGAAGGTTCAATATTGTGCAGATGCCATTTCTTCCCAAATCAATCTATAAATTAAATGCAATTTCAAGAAAACTCCTTGAAAGTTATTTTATGGATATCCACAAGCTGATTCTAAGTTTATATGGAGAGGCAAAAAGCCTAGAATCACCAGTATAATATTGATGGAGAAGAACAAAATGGGAAGACATACCCTCCTGACATCATGACTTACTATAAAGCTATAGTAGACAACATAGTCTGATATTGGTGGAATAACGGACAAATATATAGAATAGAATATATAGCCCAGAAATAGTCCCACACAAGTATAATCACCTGATCTTTGATAAAGGGGCAAAGATAATACAGGAAAGAAAAAAATAATCTCTTCAATAAATGGTGATGGATCAAGTGGACACCCATAATAAAAAGGTGAATGTAGAAACAGGCAAAATTCACAAAAATTAACTCAGAATGGACAAAAGGCCTGAATATAAATACCAAACTATACAACTCTTAAAGATAACATAGGAGGAAACCTAGATTACCATGTTTATGGCAAAGATTTTTTTAGATACAACACGGAGGCATCATGCACACAAGAAATCACTGAAAAGTAGACCTTCATTAAAATGAAAAACATTGGGGAGATTGACATCATCAAGAAGGCAACATAGGTTGCTTTCAACTTTAGTTCCCTCTCAAGAAGAGCAACTAGCAACTCTCCACAGAAATACATTATTCTAAATATCCACAGAGACTGGGAATATCCACATTAAAGGTGGAAAAAGACTGCCTACACTCTGACTGTGTAGTCCCTTCCCCAAGCTGACAAAGAGCCACTCCAAGAGGGTATCCCTGATCTTACAGTTGCTCCAGTGGTAGAAAGAGCCCAACTCTTCTAACATTGTTGGTTGCTTCCCAGGAGGCCCACTCAGGTCTTACCTCACCGGGATCAAGGGTGCAATCAGTGGAACATAACCACTAGAGCTTAGATTGAGAAGGAAGAGGGGGCAGGGTTTACAGAAACCAGCAGTAGGACCTGGTCAGACTGACTTTCTCCTTGCAGCAGGGCCCTGACATAGAGTCTGGAACTCTTTCACAGATTTTGTTTATTAGGAAAAGAAAAATTAGGGTTAGGGAGGATTGGCAATATTTATTTTTAACAATTTAAAGTTAAAAGAGTGTTAAGGAAGATGGCATCTGTTAGATGTAGAAGAGACAAAGAGACTCTGATATTGCAGAGGCAATGTGTGATTAAGCTTATGCCAAAATACTTCAATGGTGCACTGCATTTTTCAGAGATCAGGAAAAAGCCATTATTTCAAATCAAAACAGGTAGATACAATTAATGTTTTTGTTTTTCCTCATTTGCCAAATATTTTGGGTTGTCGTATTTGCAGTGGTGGGTTTTATGTTTATTTGTTTCATTTTGTTTTTGCAGTCTTCTTATCTTTGCATCTTGGTAGCTTTCCAAAACTGCCTTACATAAATAGATATGACTCTCTCTCTGATCCATTGCATAAAAGAAATATCTACTTTAACCTTTTTATAGCTGATTTTGCAG
This sequence comes from Myotis daubentonii, assembly GCF_963259705.1. Classification (NCBI taxonomy): domain Eukaryota; kingdom Metazoa; phylum Chordata; class Mammalia; order Chiroptera; family Vespertilionidae; genus Myotis; species Myotis daubentonii. The sequence continues at coordinate 213,486,526 of NC_081840.1, read as the reverse complement.
AACTTTTATCTTACTAGAGCAAAATAGAATAGAATAAGGATGAGGCAAGATGATAACCGACATATACTTACTTCATTCCCCTCAATGAATTCCTCAAGCACCATTCAATATATACATAAATATGATATGTACATTTATACAAATCCTTTTACAAAATATGAAAATCAGTACCTTTATGTATTTTGCAGAAAAAATAAACAAGATCACTTCCTGAATATCAGCAAGAGACCTATTTTACTTTCTTTATAAGCACAGGAAAACAAACTTGCAGCTCAAAACCGAATAACATAAATGTAGCCAGCAATTTCATTAGAAAATTAATCCCTATTTTAGCTTTGGAAATTTCAGAAATAGAACATTTTATTTTATTTTCTCCCACCTCCATCTGGATAGGACCTTCAGAAGTTTACAGATCTGAGATTTCCCTTATCTCCAAATCATACATAAGATTATTTTTTCAAAGCTGAATGTGTTATGTACATGATCATGGACAGTGGTGGTTTTCTGACGTGGAATGTGAAAAAACAGGCATCCAGAGCTAACTAAAAATTTTTAGAGGACTGATGTTTGTGAATTTCTATCACCTACTGATTAATTTTCCCAGCAGAAGGCCAAATAGTCACCCATGCAAAGAAGCAGCTATGCCTGCCTATATTCAGGGGATGAAGTAGTTTTGGACAGGACTCAAGAGTATGGAAATCTACAATCCCTGAAATGTTCAGACAACCAGAGGCGTGATTGGGAAAGAAGCACAACAAATAACTTATTTTCATGAAAATTTTTCTCATGGCAACAGGAGTACAGACACAGATTTACTTTGTTTTGGAAAAACAGAATGATGTGATACGAATATAATGAGAAGCATTATTTGTCATCACAGGAAGCAGAATTCAGTAGGTCCATGTTTTCAAATGGATCCCCACTTACTAAAAAGGAAAGAAAGAATTAAAGTATGATTAAGGTCGGAAGTTTCTCTCAGTATCCTCTCTTTTTTCCTACTTGAGCAAAAAAGAAAGAAAGAAAGCGAGAACTCATGGACATGGACAGCAGTTTGGTGATTGCAGAGGTGGGGTGGAAGTGGAAGGGGACATAGAGGAATAAATGATGATGGAAAAAACAAATAAAGTAAAATAAGAAAAGAACTGTGGTTCTGAATGATTTAGTCACTCTGCTTCACACACACATTCACATTCATTGACAGTAATGTGAGAAAGAATGCCCAAGTTAGATATATGCAAATGATTGTGTGAAGACATAGAAGAAAGACATCTCCATTTATGTTATTAAAAATGTAGTGCATGGAATCCTTAGAAAGAACAAAGTAGGTGGGATCTCAATACCAGATATCAAACTGTATTACAAAGCCACTGTTCTTAAAACAGCTTGGTACTGGCACAAGAACAGACATATAGATCAATGGAATAGAATAGAGACCCCAGAAATCAACCCAAACCACTATGTCCAATTAATATTCGACAAAGGAGGCAAGAACATACAATGGAATTGAGACAGTCTCTTCAATAAATGGTGTTGGGAAAATTGGACAGATACATGCAAAAAGATGAAACTAGACCACCAACTCACACCATACACAAAAATAAACTCAAAATGGATAAAAGACTTAAACGTAAGACGGGAAACCATAAAAATACTAGAGGAATCCACAGGCAGCGAAATCGCAAACATATGCCGAAGAAATTTCTTCTCTAATAATGCTCCTAGGGCAATGGAAACTAAAGAGAAAATAAACAAATGGGACTACATCAAAATAAAAAGCTTTTGCACAGCAAAGGAAACCATCAACAAAACAACAAGAAGACCCACTACATGGGAGAACATATTTGCCAATGATACCACCGATAAGGGTTTAATATCCAGCATTTACAGGGATCTCATGAAACTTAACAAAAGGAAGATAAACAATCCAATAAAAAAATGGGCAACGGACCTAGATAGACACTTTTTGAAAGAGGACATACAGAAGGCCGAAAGACATATGAAAACTTGCTCAAAGTCACTAATTATACGAGAGATGCAAATCAAAACGACAATGCGTTATCATCTCACACTGGTCAAAATGGCTATCATCAACAAATCAACAAACAACAAGTGTTGGAGAGGATGTGGAGAAAAAGGAACACTTGTGCACTGCTGGTGGGAATGCAGGCTGGTGCAGCCCCTGTGGAGAACAGTATGGAGCTACCTCAGAAGACTAAAAATGGAACTCCCATTTAACCCAGTGATCCCACTACTAGGAATATATCCCAAGAAACCAGAAACGCCAATCAGAAAGGATATATGCATCCCTATGTTCATAGCAGCACAATTCACCATAGCTAAGATTTGGAAACAGCCTAAGTGCCCATCAGCAGATGAATGGATTAGAAAACTGTGGTACATATACACAATGGAATACTATGCTGCGGTAAAAAGAAAAGGAACTCTTGCCTTTTGCAACAGCATGGATGGAACTGGAGAGCATTATGCTAAGTGAAATAAGCCAGTCAGAGAAAGATAAATACCACATGATCTCACTCATTTGCGGATTATAGAGAACAACATAGACGGATGAAAAGGGACAGATCCAAAGACTGAGAAACAGCGATCAGACTATCAATCCCCAGAAGGAAAGTAGGCGAGGGTGGGGGTAAGGGGAAGAGATCAACCCAAGGACTTGTATGCATGTATATAAGCCAAACCAATGGACATGGACAACAGGGGGATGGGAGCATGAGTGTGCAGGGCGGGGCGGGGGGAGGTTGGGGGTTAATGGGGGGGATGAGGACACATTTGTAATACCTTAACTAATAAAAAAAAAAAAAAAGTAACATAAGCCGAAACCGGTTTGGCTCAGTGGATAGAGCGTCAGCCTGCAGACTGAAAGGTCCCAGGTTCGATTCCGGTCAAGGGCACATCCCCAATAGGAGATGTGCAGGAGGCGGCTGATCGATGTTTCTCTCTCATCGATGTTTCTAACTCTCTATCTATCTTCCTTCCTCTCTGTAAAAAATCAATAAAATATATTTTTAAAAAAAGTAACATAAAAATAAATAAATAAATAAATAAATAAATAAAATAAAATACAAAAAAAAAATGTAGTGCATGGATTAATAAAACATTTCACTTGACCTTGATGCCTTAAAAGTGTGACCATGCTCTTTTTTTAAAAAATATTTTATTGATTTTTTACAGAGAGGAAGGGAGAGAGATAGAGAGTTAGAAACATCAATCGGCTGCCTCCTGCACACCTCCCACCAGGGATGTGCCCGCAACCCAGGTACATGCCCTTGACCAGAATCAAACCTGGGACCTTTCAGTCCACAGGCCGATGCTCTATCCACTGAGCCAAACCAGTTTCTGTGAAAAGTGTGACCATGCTCTTTAACTTGTGTCATCACAAAACATAATTTTTCACATCTAGCTTATGAATTATTTTGCAATAATAACTATTCTGACAGAACTTATATGCTCTTTATTTATATGTTAAGATAAGAGAAACAAATATAAATTATTGGTAATGCTATTAATGTCAGATGTTTTCTTTGTATACAAAGTCATGGCAAATATTTTCTGGCATGTCTGTAAGGAACCATTAAGTCATTAAATTAAGATTATGATCTTAATTAATAATTTATTATATCTTAATGGAGCTTTCAAAGCTGTGGTGAGTAAAATATATTATCAAAGGCTGTTAATCCATGAGATTTACCCTAAAGGTAAAATGGTGCTGATATGACCCTCTATTTAGTCAATCTTAATTAACATTTTCAGTCACTTCAATATTATTTATTTTTGCAAATTGTTATATAAATGTGCCAAAGATGGTCTCTGATTTGGCCTTTAGGTTATTTATTTCTTCACTGCATGCTGAGATTTATTAGTAAGAAGGCCTGTTGGTGCCAAACTCAGATTTTTACATATAAAATTATTTTGAAAATACCCCAAACAAGCAGATTTCAGCCACTAAGAGTCTGCCTGTTTTGCATATTCCATGAAACCTCACTGAACATCTGACAGCAATAGATCAAATAAGCCACAGGTCATAAAGATCTCAGGCATCTGCAACTCTTCTGAGAGGTCTGACCCAGAGACCACCCACCTGCAGCTGAGGGACATCCCTACACATGCAAGTCCCTCTCTGATTTAACCTCTCTCCCTGGGAGTTTCTGGCTCAACTTCTCTTCTGTGTAGTGATCCCACACAGCAGCTGCTGTATAGACTCTTGCTGTAAACAAAGATGGCCCAATAAAGCTTTGCAAACTACTGCCACCTCATGGCCTTATGTTTTTCCTTCATCAGCCTCAAAGCCTTACACATAAAGAGAAAGGAGTGTGGCTCCGTGGTTGAGCACTGATCTATGAACCAGGAGGTGAGTGTTCCATTCCCAGTCAGAGCATATGCCCAGACTTTGGGCTTGATCCCCAGTGTGGTGTGTGCGGGAGGCAGCTGATTGATAAGTCTCTCTCATTATTGATGTTTCCATCTCTCTCCCTTCTCCCTCCCCCTTCCTCTCTGAAATAAATAAAAATATTTTTTTAAAAGAGAGAGAAAGGAAACGTGGTTAAACTAAATAATATTTCAGACATATTGTTTGACTTATACCCATGTCTAGCAAATTTTAATACAACTCATTAATTCAGTGCAAACCAAAACCATTCTGCCACTTCTTTGGAATCATGTCAACACAAAATTCATTTCACTTATAAATGTTTTCATTTTAAAATTATTACTGTGTTATTGTACAGACTTAAGTAGAAACAATCAATATTTGCATTTTTAAAGAACAAAAATTAACAGTCAAAACATAGAGAACTTTTTTTTTTTATTGCTTAAAGTATTACAAAGGGTATTACACATGTATCCATTTTATCCCCCCGCCCTAGACAGTCCCCTAGCCTCCCCTATCCCCCAGTGTCTTATGTCCATTGGTTATGCTTATATGCATGCATACAAGTCCTTTAGTTGATCTCTTACCCCCCTACCTCCTGCCCCCCAACCTGCCCCGGCCTTCCCGCTGCAGTTTGACAATCTGTTTGAGGCAGCTCTGCCTCTGTATCTATTATTAAAACATAGAGAACTTTTTTTTAAAGAGGAAAAATTGTAAGAATTCATGATTTTTGGCTATAGAATAAGTAAATTATCAGCTTGCCTCTCCTTTTTTTTTTTTCTCCTACCAAATATATTTCAACTTTCAAATTTATTCTCAAAATTTGATGTCACTTGTTTGGTCTGTGAAATCCCTTATTTCTCAAAGCACAGCCAATGTTTGTCTCCATCATATTATCACATTATGTGCATATTTTTACATTTCATTATACTATATTGTCATTTACTTTTTATTTCTTCATCATGGCCTTGTAAAAGCAATGTCCATTTATTTGTTTTTCTAATAACCTGTACAGTTTATATCACATAGGCCCTAAATAATTGTTGAATGAATATATGAACAGGAAACAGCTTTATATTCACTGACATATGTGTATATAAATATGCATTTTTATACTTACAAATGTGTTTGTGAGAGAGTATATATATTAAGATTAATAGATCAGTCATTACAATTTGCACTTAATAATATCAGTCCTAACATGTGGGCTTGTCACTGAAACACTGACATGTCACATCCATGTGAGCCATTTACCTTTTCTAGAATAATTCTCTTCCATCATGTTTTTAAAAATTTTTATTTTGGTTAATTATAGTTGGAAACTAAATCTGGATAGAAAAAAATAAGTGATATATTTTATACATGTTTGAAAAGGTTGATAACTGAATTGTTTGTAAGCGTATTTTTAATATTTTAAATTTGAGACTTTCAATTGTGCTAAAAGTTTATTTATGTCAATAGTAACAGATTCTATACAATCCAAGCTAATCAATCTCGGTTTATCTCCTACACTAAAATATTAAATATTAATATTAAAATTCTGTAATATTAAAAGAGAATAATGTATATAGAGTAGTGTTATTTCTCGCTTCCTAGTGCATTGTCATATCTGTCATATAGTAAGTTAAATCAATTTTGAATTATATCTGAACAGGCAACATCATAATATATATTATTATAATAATACTGATTGACACCTAGATATCAGAAAATTGACTAAAGTTTAGCTGATCAAGTGGACATTGACTTAAAAGCTGAGAATTTAGACAATTGCATCCATGTAGAATGTGAAGGATATTATCGGCATCTTATTTACTGGGAAGCAAGTATTGGGTTGTCTTGTACTCATTCAATAAAGTAGGAAGAAATGTAAGGAGAAACCTTGTGTATGTTAGACATTTTTGCTTTCCCTTCACTGACCTTGCTCCAGCAGCCCTTTTGAAACTGACAGTAAAATACCCACATACATACATACATACATACATACATACATACATACATAAATAAATAATAAGTAAATTTACAAGGGAAACTTTGGTACCTTGATACTGACATGTTAGAGCTGGTGCATCTACTCAGAACTTCAAACACCCAAATCTTTTATTACATGGTGAAAAAATAAGACACCCTCTATGTTTAGCCACTATTACCTGGGTTTATTATTACATGTGGCATAAAAGTCCTAACTGAGACAATGTATGTATGAGGGTGTGGATGATTTATGTTATATGTTACACGTATATGTAGAATGTCTATATGTGACTAAAAAAGTATAAAAATTACCAAAACATATATGTTAGTTGGCAATACAATTTACTGTGGGATGTGAAAGAGTGACATCATTTGGGGTAAAAACTAACATCACAGAGGAAGTGATATGTGATGCAAACCTTTAAGAAAGTGTAGGTTACAGCTCGGTCCTACTGCGAGTATGGGGGTAAGTAACTATTAGCAAGCACATTGAACAGTGAAGTAGATGGCAAAGATACCAGATTAATTTTCCAGCAGTTGAAAAAAGGAATACCGATGTAACAGTTCATTAGATTGCCTCCATGGTTACTGAAGCAAAACTGGGAAAGTATGCAAAGGTAAAGTTTATTTGCTTCCTAAGTTTCCTTAAAATATTGCCATGGTGTTCAACATTTCTAAATAAAACCCAAAGGAGATTTTACAAGCTCATTCCTTCAAAATAAATCCCTGAAACATACCTGTATTTATGTAAGCTATAAGCTCTTCAGAATTTATATTAAATCTAAATGGGACAATACTTTGTTTAATATTTTATTATAACTTGAAAGAGATAAAGAAAGAAAGAATGAAAGAAGGAAGCAACAGATAAAGGTAAGAAGAGTGTAAAGTTATAATTTGACCAAAAACATTAAAAAATAATTAAGTTAGCTACTGGTATAATGTGGAGTAAAATGATACTTTGTGCTTGAACGTTCAATTTAGCCTTAATAACTTCAGTTACTCCGCAACCCCCATGCTAGTGATGTCCTACCAATTTAAAATCATAAATGCCAAGGATACTATTAAATGCATTGACTTTCATCTTTGCTTATAACTCTGAATAGCCTTTAAAAATTGACAAGGGAAAAGGGACAGACTTGCCTACTACCGGAAAGTACTCAGGGAAAATGGAGAAGACGATAGAAAATGGAAAGCAGCTTTGATAGCCCGTCTCAGTCACTCTGCAGGGTTACTTAGTCTCAGAACATTTGCTAATTCACATAAATTATCTTTGAAATATTCCAACCATTGAAAGAAAATGAAAATAGCTACTAGATTTATTTACATGGTATGACTAGGTTCCTTTTAGCATGCAAAATAGCAGAAAACTATATCTGATAGCAAAAAATATTACTAAAATGCCAACTCTGAGTGGATTTGCATCCATGCATACAGTCATTTTTATAGGCAAAGTTTCAATTACTGAGATGCAAATTTTATGAATTCTATTGTGTCACTAACTTGGACATCACCAATAATGCATATAGAAGTTTAATTGCTCTGAGTTGCAAAATAATACAGGGTGTACACATTATATTGCATGGACATTTTCTACTTTTCATTTTTGAAGAGGGAAATGGTATTTAAGTTGTGTTTGGAAATATGATCATTCAGTGTACCTCATACAGTTTGTTTTACTTAACATATGTTTCATATGTGTTCTTTGGAGTGTTGCTGCTGTTTTGATGAGTATTGTGTAATTTTATAATTCAACTCAAATTAATCTTTTATAATGGCCTGCTTTGGCCTAAAGGGAGACACTATTTCTATCCTCCAAAACTATTTGCTACACAAATATCCTTGAAAAGATAATTCAGAAATAAGGCCATCAGTGTCACTGTTCACAGACATGAAAAAGTGTGAGAGACAATGGAGAATGGTCTCCTAAGACATTATAACTTAAATGATAAAACACTAAGCATAATACTATCTGAATTTAAACTGTTTTTGTTTGGATGTGCTGCTGTAATAACCAACCCCCAAATCCTCATTTAAATTAATGTATCCACAATGGGTTTGCTGGGGACTTTCATCTTGACAATGCTTCAATGTCATCTACACTGGAAGAGTGGACCTGGTAGGCCATTTACTGGTTCTGCAAGTTTCTATTTGGAAGTGATATGTATCAATTCCCCACACATTTCATTTGTCATAACAAGGTACCCAGATGCATTTAACTTTCTAGGATTTTGCAAGGTACAATCTTACCATTTGTCTGAAAAACAGACATTACTAGTGACAAGTCTACATGTCCCTGGAAGAAAGAGAGGACTCATATTTGTAATCAAGTCTGGGTCTGACCACCATTACTCCCACTGAGGTGCTTTCAGTGGAGCTGCAGCTTTCAATGGGAGAAATAAAAGGCAACTCCTGTTTGGGAGCTGAGAATCTCTTACTGGAGAATCAGAAAATTCTCACTTTCTTGCCAATTACTTTTTCTGCCTTTAGTGCCGCAGGACCAAAACTGTCTGTCATAGTACTGTGTAAATAATACAAACTAGGCAGCTTTTCAGAATAAATATATCATGGTAAATATCATCTATTCTATTACCGGTTAGCCCTAACAACACATTTCTATTGGCATTCATTCCACCATTCTACTGCCTGCCCTGCCCTTTATCCACCTTGAAGAAGTGTTTGGAAATACTATTTGATGCTGTAGCACCATTCTGAGTTCCAGACCTTGACTTGAATCAATTTTCAAGAGCATTAGATAAGCAGATATCTTGTCTTTGGTATCATATTATAATATAATGCAAACAATTTAACAATTTTTTTCTTTAAAATATCAACATAGATAGAAGAGCATTAAAATGAAGAAATTGAAAAATACAGGAATCATTACTAATATGAGGAAAAGTTACTACTCTTCAGGCACAATATTTTATGAAGGTGAAAAGATTTCAAAATTGCTAAAGAATTACAGTAAAGACAGCAGAAATTACAACTACCTATGACATAATGAAATGTCTTTGAACTAGTAAGTATAGAAGTTGAGAAAATACGTAAGATTTTTCATATTAAAACTGTCATTATTACTTCATTTAAATTTTAGGAAAATGCTGGCTTATATACAAAATATCATTACACAAATTATATCAAAGAAGAGTAGAGCTTTTTACTTTATTGGTTATTAGAATAATGATAATAAAGATAAAATACTAATATATTTTTTCAAATGAGTAAGCAATAGTGGAAAATGAAAACACATTAAATTCTCATTGGATATTATCCAGGTTAAAACCTCCAGAGAAAGTAGGGATATCTATAAGCACATTGAAACCATTAAAGAATAGCTCAACTTCTTTGAAACTAAAATAAATGCTATTTCCATAAAGCAAACATTGGTAACCATATTGCCTGCCCTGGTTATGCTCTTACCTGTTCTTCTTTCTTGTTTATCTTCCCTTCCTAATACTATTCTTGATTTCATGTCTTTCTTCTTTTCTCTTTCTTTCTCTCTTTCTCTCTCTCTTTCTCTCTCTCTCTCTCTCTTTCTCCCTCCCTCCTTTCCTTCCTTCCTTCCTTTCTTCCTTCCTTCCTTCCTTCCTTCCTTCCTTCCTTCCTTCCTTCCTTCCTGCCTTCCTTACCTCCTTCTTCTTTCCCTCTCTCCCTCTCTCTCTCCTTCACTCTCTCACTCCCTTCCTTCTTCCTTTCCTTCTTTTCTACTTTTTTTTTCATTCTCCTATTTTTATCTGCTATAGTAGCACTTCTAGAATATTTTTTTTATTGTTGCTGTAAGAAATGACCACAAACGTGGCCAAGTAAACAAACAAAAATATGAATTTACAGTTTTGAAGGTCAGAAGTGAAATGAATTTCATGGAGTTAAAATCAAGATATTGGTAGGACTGCATTTCTTCTAAAGGCTCCAGGTGAGAACCTGTTTCCTTTACTGTTCCAGTTTTTAGAGGTTACACATATGTTTAGCTCGTGGCCACCAGCTAGCCATTACATCACTCAAACCTCTGCTTCTAGTCACCACATCTCCTTTCTTAATTCTAATTCTCCTTCCTCCTTAGTCCACTTCAATCCTATCTAATAAAAGAGTAATATGCAAATTAACCATCACCCCCTCACCCTGTCACTCCCTCACTCTGTCACAAAGGTGGCGGCGGCCACAGAGTTGGAGTGAGCAGGAGGCTTGAGTTGCCCGGCAATGAAGGAAGCCAAGCTTCCTGCCTACCCTGATGGCCCTGAGCTTTGCTCAAGGCTACAGTTTCAATTATAGAAAATAAACAAATCCCAGACACCTGCTTCCAGCCTGAAAACGGCCCTCAGCCCCTCACCCAGGCTGGCCAGGCACCCCACGGGACCACCTCCCTGATCTGGGATACCCTTTAGGACAAACCAGCCGGCTCCTACCTGTGTACCAGGCCTCTATCCTATATAATAAAAGGGTAATATGCAAATTAACCCTAACAACAGAACGACTGGGAATGACTGGTCACTATGACACACACTGACCACCAGAGGGCAGACGCTCAATGCAGGAGTTGCCTGCCCCCTGGTGGTCAGTGCGCTCCCACAGGGGGAGTAGTGCTCAGCCACAAGCCAGGCTGCCAGATGCCAGCACAACATTGATGGCAGGAGCCTCTCTCGCCTCCTCAGCAGCGCTAAGGATGTCCAACTGCAGTTTACGCCTACTCCTCACTGGCAAGTGGACAATCCCCCAAGGGCTCCCAGGCTGCCAGAGAGATTTCTGACTTCCAGCTTAGGCCCAATCCCCTGGGGAGTGGGCCTAAGCCAGCAGGTGGAAATCTCCCGAGGGATCCCAGGCTGTGAGAGGGCACAGGCCAGGCTGAGGGGTCCCTCTGAGTGCACAAATTTTTGTGCACTGGGCCTCTAGTGTTTATCCATGATTCCATTTGGCCTTCCTGGGTAATACAGAATAACTTTCTCAATATCCTTAACTTAATCATATCTGCATAGTTCCTGTTGTCATATTCATAGGTTTCAGAAATTAAATCATGCTTATCTTTAATAAACCATTATTCTGCTACATATCTAACAAAGCACCTGTATTTAGTTCAGGGTCTCCAAAAAAAATGGACTCAATAGGGTGTGTGTGTGTGTGTATGTGTGTGTGTGTGTAGATAGAGATAATAGATACATAGGTGATAGATAGATGATAGATAGATAGATAGATAGATAGATAGATAGATAGATAGATAGATAATAGATAGATATGTGGATGATAGATAGAGCAACAAAGACAGAGACAAACAGAAAAACAGAAAGAAATTGGGGGATATTGATTTATTTCAATAATTTGGATCCTGTGATTATGGAGGCTTGTTGAGCCTAAATCTGCAGGATAGACTAGGAGGCTGGAAATCTATACATGAGTTGTAGTTCAAGCCCAAAGGCAGTCTGCTGGCAGAATTCCTTCTTGTTCAAGGAGGTTGCTCTTTTAAGACCTTCAACTAATTAAATAAGACCCACCCACATTATGAAGGGTAATCTGCTTTACTTAAAGTCCACCAATTTCTATGTTAATTTCATAAAAAAATCATAAAAGCATTTAAAATAATGTTTGACCAAATATCGGTGTACTGTGGTTTAGCCAAGTTGATACATAAAATTAACCATTATGGGGCCTTTCTCCAATGAATGAGTATTTTGCAGATCCCTAAGACGTGTCATGTTTATACTCAAAGCAAATCCTATAGGCTATTGCATACAGGGTTACCACCATCATCATACCCTTACACACTAGTACTTTCTGGAGAAGCAGGCTGCCTATGGTTCACGTGGATGAACCATTGCTTTGAAATAATACTATCTCCCAGTAGATTCTATTACTGTTGATGAATCAGTCTTTGAGGTGGTCCCAAGTCATCGTGTTCTCCTGAGCACTTTCAGTACTGAATCCACATTGTGTTATCTGCATAAGAGGAGACAGATCTTTATTGTGCCATTTATTGGTATGTATGAAAGTAGTTGATGTCACTGTATTAATTGAAAAAACAGCCATTCCATTATTTACATGTGTCTCTCTTTTCTTAATACAATTCAGATAGAAGTTCATGGGTGGTTAGGCTTAAAGACAAATATGAGTGATGAACATCATGCTGTACCCAGAAATTCTTCTCTTGGCTGATAATGAAAGCTTTTCACTGAGCCGAGCTTGACTGCCTGACTCTTCCTTTATGATGAGCTCTCTCCCAGGATGCTTCTCAGGGGATTATTACAAGAGTCTGCAGCAGACTGCTAGACATATAGAGACATGTGAGAATCACATATATTGATAGAGTGATGACTAAAGCTATGATATTACCTCATCTCTTAGCTTCTCACTAGATTCTGAAAACTGATTTTGTCCTTTAAAAGACCTTTTAAAATATAAGACAAATTATTTTTAATTTTAGCTTTTCAGAGAAACAAAAGAGTGATTCTAATATTACTGCTTGATAATACAGAAGAGTAAATGTAGATGCAGGGATGTGAAGTACATACAGTCTTAAAAATGAAAAACAGCCCTAGGCGGCTTGGCTCAGTGGATATAGCATTGGCCTGTGGACTGAGGGTCCCGGGCTCAATTCTGGTTGGGCGCATGTGCCTCGGTTGAGGGCTCAATCCCCAGTGGGGGGTGTGCAGGAGGTGGCCAATCAATGGCTCTCTCTCATCATTGATGTTTCTCTCTCCCTCTCTCTTCCTCTCTGAAATCAATAAAAATATATTTTAAAAAAATGAAAAACAGAAGTTAGTGGGCACTGGACTTCCTTGTCATATAAAAAAATAAGTCAACAACACAAATTAGGATCTATTAATTCAACAACTTGATGATACTTTAGGAATCGTTTTTAATTCTCGGTGTTTATGATATGCCTGTCATTTCTGAGTCTCCATTATATGTAATATCAAGCTCCTAAGAAGGAAATCAGAAAAAAGGGGAGGGGATGGGAACAATTATTTACCTGCAGCAAATTCTGAGGAAAGAAAATGCCCCCAAAAGTACAGTGAGTTTGGTAATTCTGAAAAAGAAAAGACAGTATTAATCCCATGGTTTCAAGGAACAGGAGTGTATAACTGTCTGGAGGGTATGGAGACTTTAGCATCAAGGTATCCAAGGGGTTGCCTGGCACTTGCCTCTGTGAAGGTACATGTGTGGAAAGTACTGTCTGGCATCACTGCTGATTACCTGTCAATTAGGAGTATTGCAAAATTACTGTGTACAAGCAGTTGTTAGTAAAATAATAAAATGATTTTTATGTATTGTTAGGCATTTCCAAACCTAACCTGTTTTCTAGTTTTATAAGTGAAATCAGCCAGTCAGAGAAAGATAAATATCACATAATCTCACTCATTTGTGGAATATAATGAACAACATAAACTGATGAACAGTAGTAGAACCAGAGACAATAGAAGCATCTAACGGACTGTACAACCTGTGAGGGAAGGCGGGGGGTGAGGGGATAGGGGATCAACTGGAGGACTTGTATGCATGCATATGGGCAGAACCAGTGGACACAGACAGCAGGGGAGTGAGGGCTTGTGCTTCGGGTTGGAGGTGGTGGTAGAGAGGTCAATGGGGGAAATGAGGCTCATGTAGTACTTTAAACAATAAAGAATTTTTTTAAAACAAGAACCCTGCAGAATAGAAAACAACTATCTAAACAAAACCTTTAATAGTATGTATGTCCATGCCTCACAATTAATTATTTCACATTATTGATAAATTACCTCATTGATAAACTGCTCCATTTTATTAATCGTGAATTGGGCAAATAAGAAGATGTAATTGCTGCAAGGCACTTTCATTTAGCACAGTTTTCCTAGAGGCTTATCTTTCTACATCCACAGAAATACCTAATTAGCTCTTGTCTAATATGAGCACATGCAGAATATAAATGGAAAAATATACCACTCATTGAAACTCAAATATTATCAATAATTAGCTGAATAGAGTATTAATATTAAAAAATATTTTCTATAAGCACTTAGCAAGTATGAATCTAGGACCCTCTATTTGCAAATCATTACTAATATTAACCAGCTGATTCATGGAAAAACTCACTATGGGCCAAGTTACACTATTACACAGGTGACTACACAGCTGACTGTATGTAGGATTACCAAAGAAAGCAGAGTTTACTTGCTACTTGCTTGATTTTCATGTAATAACAGGAAACTTAATTTGGGTTCAATAAAACAACTTATTATATATGATAATGAATCAACAAAGTAAAAAGATCCCACTGTACATGTCTAACTATATCAGAGAGACAGACTCATAAAGCAAATAAAATCATAATCTCAAGAGTAAAACTACCTGGGATCAAGACATGCCTTGCCATTTCCTGAATCACTGAACAAAATTACTTCATTTCTCAGAGGCTCATTCCTGTAAATTGTAAAATGTGGAAATAATATTCTTTTGGTGGCATTTGTACTCATCTGTTAAGGCTGTCATCAGAGAATGCCGTACACCCAGTGGCTTAACCACAGACATTTATTTTCTCACAATCTGGAGGCTGGAAGTCCAAGATCAAGGTCTGAGTGATCAGTTTCCTCTGCGTTTTGTCTTTCTGAATTGCAGATGGCCACCTTCTTACTGTGTCCTCACATGGGCTGTCCTCTGTGATCCTGAACTCCTGGAGACTCTGACTCTTCTTACAAATCCTGTTGGGATCAGAGTCCCACCCTTATGAGCTCATTTAACTTTAATTCCCTTCTTAGTCGCACTGCAGCGGTTCTCAACCTGTGGGTGGCGACCTCTTTGGTGGTTGAATGACCCTTTCACAGGGGTCACCTAAGACCATCGAAAAACACATATATAATTACATATTGTTTTTGTGATTAATCACTATGCTTTAATTATGTTCAATTTGTAACAATGAAATTTGGGGTCGCCACAACATGAGGAACTGTATCAAAGGGTCGCGGCATTAGGAAGGCTGAGAACCACTGGGTTAGAGCTTCAAGTAGTGAATTTCAGGAGAAAACAATTCCATTAACAATGTTGTTGTAATGGTGAAATGATATCCTGTATAAAAAGGACTTTCTGTTCATTAAAAACTTATTTTAATGTTATTCCCCAGGAGTAACTCTTGATCTGTCTGATCTGGAAGCATAACCTGAGAGTTATCCAGGTGGCTGAAGCAGACACAACACCTCTCACCTTCTCACCTTTTCTTTATCTCCCCAATTATCAGGGTTTATTGCCAAGGAGGTGAACAAAATATCACTCTGTTCTCAGAGACTGTGTTATGATAGTCCCTTCTTTCTGGTTTCAACACGCATAATGTTCAAATCAATTTACTACCACCTTCCAAATATCAAGCTTTTGCAGAAATGAAGAGTAATATTGCAAAAAGAAAAAAAAAGTGTGTGAGGAGGGAGAAACAAGATTTGAGCATATGCTGACTGACATATACCACACATTCATACATAAACTACAAACTTATTTATGGGTAATCTCCACAAATTAGATATGCAGCCCTCACCCCCTAAAAAGTAAAAAAGTCAAATTGCCTTTTTGAAGAATTTTGAATTCATACCTATTTTTACTTAGCTTTTATAGCCAGCTTTTTTGGCCCTCCACATACACCCCTTCTATTACTCCTGAACTTGTTATTTTAAAAAAATATATTTTTATTGATATCAGAGAGTAAGGGAGAAGGACAGACAGATAGAAACATCAATGATGAGAGAGAATCATTGATCGGTTGCCTCCTGCACACTCCCCCACTGAGGATCAAGCCTACAACCAGGCATGTGCACTTGACTGGAATCGAACCTGGGACTCTTCAGTCCACAGGCTGATCTCAATCCACTGAGCCAAACCAGCTAGGGCTGGACTTGTTTTTATTGTTCATTAAAAATACTAATTAGATGACAGTACTTGATTTTAAATCATTTTATGCAAATGTTGCCCATATATGTAGATTTATTAATAAACAATGTGTGTTTCATTTTCAGTTGCATCAATATTTTACACCTAAAATTGCAGTTATAGCAAGTTTGCTGAAGAGACTTTTTGGCTAGAATTTAAATGAAAGAACAAAGAGAGCCATTCAGCATGTTGACTTTAGAAGGCTTCCAAAATAATTACATTTTTAGACTAGACATGGAAAATGTGGAAAACAAGTTCTTTATCTGGAACAACATCTTATAATCACTTGTGTATTTTACTTCAAAACTGCCAAAATAATGTTCTATTTATTCATAAGAAAAAAGCAAATTTTGCACCATGCCCATACTAACAAAGAAACATTATTTACATATAAATCAACAGGATACATTTAAGAAAATTCTGAAATAATGCTTCAGATAATATTTTCCTCAGTTTTAAAAATGATGCATTGAAGTCTTGAAAATTGAATCTGATATAAATCCTCTAAATAACTATTTCAATCTTGGGAATTATTATCAATTTAGAAATGCAGCATATTGATAATTGAACTTTACGCTTGTATAGGTCTTCAAAATTCCAAGTGTTTATGCTTTATCTCTAGTAGTTATAATAAGAATGATTGAGCATCTTCAGAAAGACAAAGTTATAAAAAAAAAAAAAAGAAAGAAAGACATCTACCGTTAGAAGTTTACAGTAAGTTTCAACTCAAATTATATGGAAGAAAACTAAACTCTTCATAGAGATAATTGATCCACATCTATTCTAGGTAGAATTCTAATATGTACACTTTTGGTATACATGCCTTATGTAATCCCTGAGATTAAGTGTTTGATGGATTTTACTTCCATGATTATATCATACTACAGCAGTGATGGCGAACCTTTTGAGCTCAGCGTGTCAGCATTTTGAAAAACCCTAACTTAACTCTGGTGCCATGTCACATATAGAAATTTTTTGATATTTGCAACCATAGTAAAACAAAGATTTATATTTTTGATATTTATTTTATATATTTAAATGCCATTTAACAAGGAAAAATCAACCAAAAAAATGAGTTTGCGAGTCACCTCTGACACGTGTGTCACCTCTGACATGCATGTCATAGGTTCACCATCACTGTACTAGAGGCTCTGTGCACGAATTCGTGCACAGGTGTGGTCTGGCCAGCCCCACTTGTGATCGAGGTAGGGGTGCTGATCTGGGGTGGGGCTGGCTGGGGGGAGGGGCTGCAGACAGTTGGCTGGCCAGCCCCAACCCCTGGTCAAACTCTGGTTGAACTCCTGGTCAAACTCCCAGTCAGGGGGACAATTTGCATATTTGCCTTTTATTATATAGGGTGCCATAATTAACCTTAGGATAGGGAGCTTGTAATGATTAAGACTATTCTGTACAATCTAGAATTAAAAATATGCAGTACAAGGAAAGCATGAATTTCAGTGGTGAGTTTTCTATGGGTGCTCTAGTTTCTTCTCATCTCACCAAAAGTAAGACTGTTAATAAATGAAATGGCTTTTTCTCCAGTATCCAGGGTACAGGATCTCTAGTATCCAAATTGACCATAGATATACCACCAATTCAGTTATCCTTTCAATGCTAATTGCTCTTAGGGAAATAAGAAGTTATTGAATGGAGAGAGATGTATAATGGTGGTGGAGAGAGGATGGGCAGGGATATATTTATAGCAAAGTCAGGGAAGGCCACTCTGAGTTCAGTATGATTGGAAGGAGCCAGCCATGAGAAGATTCCATGACAAATGAACAATGGAGTAAAAATCTTGAAATTTTATCATAGCTGAGGAATAAAACAATTGGCAGTGAAGCTGATACTTTTCTGGTGTTGGGAGAGGTTGTTTGGGCTGTGCCTCACTAGCTTGTTTATTTTGTTTTGGTTTTGAAAAAGGAAGCTTGTGTCCATTTTAGAGACCAGATTATATGCATCCACATCCTCTTTTCACCTTTATCAAGAAGATGAATATGACTACTCATCTTGTTGCCAGGGGGCATTTTAAAAAATGACTTTAAGTCCCCATTGCTTATGTGAATACTTAGTCCGTGGTCCACATGACCAGAATATAGATTAGGAAAATAAATTACGGCTGTAAGGATAATTAAGGCATAACATAAAACATAATTGGTTCTCTTTATTGGCAGATTAAAATAGTGAGAAAATGTGCAAACATTCTAGAAATATTCCTCCCACTTGTTAAAACAATATGCTTAAATCAGTGGGTCTCAATATTTAATGCAAGCTGAGTCCCTTACACAAAACACTTACCATGTTCCCAGTACAAGGACTTTGATAGATTAGAAAGGGATCTGGATATTTTTAAAAGCTTTGAGGTGATTCTAGTAATGATCAATGGTTGTTAATTCCTAATCTATTATCTATATATAAAAGGCTTATATGAGAAGTTTCTGACTGTCCAACTGGTCACTATGACACGGACTGACCACCACGGGGCAGACGCTCAACACAGGAGCTGCCATGATGCACACTGGTTGGCACTGCGGACCTGGCACCCACAAAGCAACATTTGGCTTCCCCCAAGTGGGACACAGGCCCCACCACCATCCTGGAGTGACACCCCACCAAATCGCAGCTGAGGCTGCCAAGACCCCATGGTGAAAATGCAGCCCACAGCCAAGCCAAGCCCAGCCCAGCCTGGAAATGGTTGTCACTGTGGGCTCTGGGTAATGACGTCACATAGCAATGCCCAACTTCCTGTCCCTAGCAACTAGCCTCCTTGGAGTTTCTTCAGCCCAGAAATGTGACTTGCTTTATAGCCAAGCACAAACATTTTACACTTTAACCAAATTTTGTGAAGCATTTTCATGTGCCTCATCTCATTTGATCCTCACAGAAGTCCTGGAGGAGGTAAATAGGGGACTCAGTAGAATCCTATTTTCTTTTCATTAGCCAGAAAATGGAGAATTAGAAAGTTTAAAAACTTGACACGACTGAAAAGAAGTAAGAAATGGTGGGACTTGAAAATGACTTCAGATTTTCTCACTGTGCAGAATTTAGTCAAACACTGCTGCAGTTAAATATTTTACCCTTTGTTATCCCTGCATGATCTATAATAATAATAATGTGCTTCATGTTGATATTTATTGTGTGTTGCTGACAATTACCTGAAAGAGAAGTGGGGTGCTTCACTAGGCTGGAAAAAGTTTAGCTACATCAGAAAGCAGGTCTAATTAAGCAAGTTTATTCTATATCTATAAAAGGCTAAGTTGACTCATGCATTCATGATACATATAAAGCTCTCACTGGAGCCAATAACACACATGTGTTTCCATCTGTCATTGTTGATCGTGAATTTGGTTGACACTTCTATTATAGAGAAAGGGCGAATAGTGATATTCAAATATTTCTTCTAATTAATTTCCTTTCAATGTGCAGGAATCTGTGCACTCACTGGGCCTCTACCATAATACAAATCACTAGTATTCTTCCTTAATGTGCACTATATCAGCTACCTTTTATATAGCAACTAGAGGCCTGGTGCATGGATTTGTGCACCAGTGGGTTCCCTCAGCCTGGCCTGCAGGGATTGGGCCAAAACCAGATCTTGGATATCCCCAGAGGGATCCTGGATTGCCTAAACTGGCAGTCGAACAACCCTCTCTCAATCCGGGACCACTGCTTCCTAACTGCTCACCTACCTGTCTGCCCAGTTGCCCCTAACTACTCTGCCTGCCGGCCTGCTCACCCTCAAATGCCCCCCCCCCCAACTGGCCTGATTGCTCCCAACTGCCCTCCCCGGCTGACCTCATGGCCCCCAACTGTCCCTCCTGCTGGCCTGCTTATCTCCAACTGCCCCCCTTTGCCAGCCTGATCACCCCCAACTGCCCTCCACTCCTAGCCTGATCACCCCTAACCACCTCTGCCTCGGCCCCACCACCATGGCTTTGTCCAGAAGGACATCCAGAAGATCTCCCAGTCTAATTAGCATATTACCCTTTTATTAGTATAGACTAGAGGCCCAGTGCATAAAATTTGTGCACTTAGGGGTGGGTCCCTCAGCCCGGCCTGTGCCCTCTCACAGTCTGGGAGCCCTTGGAAGATATCCAACTGATGGCTTAGGCATCCTGAGCACTGCCATGGAGGCGGGAGAGGCTCCCGCCACAACCACTGTGCTAGCCAGCTGCGAGCTTCTGGCTGAGTGGTGCTCCCCCTGTGGGAGCTCACAGACCATCAGGGGACAGCTCCTACATGGAGTATCTGACCCCTTGTGGTCAGTGCACATCATATTGATCGGTTATTCTGCCTTCAGGCCGAAACCGGCTCTCCGACATCCCCTGGGGGTCCCAGATTGCGAAGGGGCACATACCAAACAGAGGGACCCTATCAGTGCTGGGGAAGGATGCAGGAGGTTGGCCAGCAGGGGAGGGAATGCTAAAGGACTCAAGGGCATGTCTGGCTCTTCTCACTCAGTCCTGATAGGCCGGACCCAAGTAGCAAGTTAACCTACTGACTGGGGTCTGCCCCCTTGAGGCCAAATACACATCATAGCAACTGGTGGACAAGTTGACTATTTTCCCCCTGGTGGTCAGTGCACATCACAGTGAGTGTTTGAGCAGCCTTGGCATATCATTAGCATATTATGCTTTGATTGGTTGAATAGAGGACCGAACAACCAGACACTTAGCATATTAGGCTTTTATTATATAGGACTAGAGGCTGGGGGTGGGGTCCCTCAGCCCAGCTTGCCCCCTATCACATACTGGGAGACCTCAGGGGATGTCCTACTCCCTGCTCCTTGCTCCCCTTGGGGAGAGGGCCTAAGCCACAGTCTGGCCTCCCTTTTTGGGACGTGACCAGGCTGGTCAGGGGAAGGCACCAGCCCCATCACCCTGCTGCTGCAGCTACTGCCAGTCACCGCAGCCACCAAGGTGTTTTCATCAACACGGACTCCAGGCCCTTTACCGTGAAAAAATGACAACTTTCTTTAGGCATTTTCAAGATGTGTCTTTCATAGGATATGACATTTCTTTATTATATTTTTTATCCCCCCCCTGCTACTCGTGATTGCTGGCACTGCCCCTGCCCAGACCTAACACCCCTGGCCAAGGAGTTAGGCCTGGGCAGGGGACCCCCAGCTCCCTATGATCGCCAACTCCGCCCCTGCTCGCAATGGCTGGCTCTGCCCATGCCCAGGCCTAACTCCTCTGGCTAAGGCATTAGACCTGGGCAGGGGACCTCCCGATTCGCCCTGCTCTCTGTATGACAGGGGGCGGCACCCCAACTCCCCATCAGCCCTGCTCTGAGCCTGACCAGGGGCTGCACCTAGGGATTGGGCCTGCCCTCTGCCACCCGGGAGCAGGCCTAAGCCAGCAGGTCGTTATCTCCCAAGGGGTCCCAGACTGCGAGAGGGCACAGGCCAGGCTGAGGCACCCCCTCTTCCCCCGAGTGCACAAATTTTTGTGCACCGGGCCTCTAGTATTTGTTACAATTGATGACCTACATTGTCACATCATTACTATACAAAGTTCATGGTATACATTAAGGTTCACTCTTGGTGCTGTTCAGTATATAGATTTAGACAAGTGTATAATGACATAAACCCACCATTATATTATTTTAGAAAATAATTTAACTACCTTGGAAATCTGAGCTACACTTGTTTACCTATCTCTTCCTTGCTATAGTCTGGCAATTGCTGATCTTTTTACTGCGTCCTTAGTTTTATATTATGCAGAATGTCAGTTATTGGAATAACACGGAATGTAGTCTTTTTAGATTGGCTCTTTTCATGTACTAATAAGCATTTAAGGTTATTCTATGTCTTATCATGGCTTGGTATTCCCCTGTTTTCAGTTTTAAAAAAATATGCTCTGTGTATTTGAGACTTCACAACCTAAATGTTGATGAGTTTTCCTAGAATGTGGTATTCACAAGACTTTTGTAAATCTGGGAACTCCTTAAAATTTTACCCAAAAGTCTGTGGGGTTATATTGATGCAATTTATTTTCTGTGTTGAGGATCCATAGGTTTAAAATGGGGTCTCATCGCCTAAGCCAAACTAAGAACCAATAGCTTATATAATAAATGATCACGATGTCTTCTTCTTGCAACGAGCAACATGCTATAAAGAAAGGAGAAGAGATTTCAGGACAATAACATTTCAAATTTGGATTCCTTTTTTAAAAATATATTTTTATTGATTTCAGAGAGGATGAAGGAGAAAGAGAAACATAGAAACATCAATGATGAAGAGAATCATTAATCGATCAATTGCCTCCTGCATGCCCCACATTAGGGATTGAGCCTGCAACCTGGGCATGTGCCCTGACTAGGAATTGAGCTGTGACCTCCTGGGTTCTGGGTTCATAGGTTTATGATCAACCACACCAATGGGCTATTCCTTAGCTTTTTAAAAAATGTGACTCCTAGACTAAAATAATTATATAATCCCAGCTTCCTCACCTACAAAACTGAGGTAATGCTCTCACAAGTGTTTTATAAAGAACAAGCCATATACTTAGCATTCAATCAAATTTAGTCACATTCCTTCATATGTTTAAGTTAATACTAAATTATTATTCAAATATTGACTTACTAGGCGGTTATGTCCTTATTCAGAATAGTTGTTCTTCAGTTTCTCTGAGTTCACATTTAATTTTGGGGGTGGTGGATAATATTTTGGAAGCCCTAGTAACCATTTTAAGGTCATAAAGATAGGAAATATGAGAGTTTAAAGACATTGAGAACTTAATAATGCTTTGTACTGTGCTTTTCTCATAAGAAAGAAACATAAACTGAGGTCCCTAACTTCAAAGGACTTATAAAACTCATTGGAAAATGTGATATATACCAGAAAAAATTACCTGGAAATAGGAGACAGGCTATGACTAGACGCAAAAGTAAGTGACCTTTTATCTGGACATTTACACTCATCTTTTCCTTTGTCTAGCCAATTCCCATTAGAATCCATTCCAGATATTGCCACCACTCAAAACAATCTTTCTTAAATGTAGAAATCTTCTATTCAGATATTTTCAGTTTATTGTACATTTTTCAGACTGAAAAAAATAATCTCACTGCTTGCCCATTGTGTTATACCCAGATACACAACACTAAATCAAACCCAACTTTCCACCTTCATCTCCCTCAAATCCACACACAGAGAAGCTCTGGTGTAAATATTCTTCCACTATTTTGTCACCATGGAAAAATAAGCTAATACCTCAAAGAGCTACAACATTACTCAACATGCCCACTCAATGATTAAAATGGAGAGAGAAAAAAAGAAAAGAAAAAAGAAAAAACAAGGCTGAACTACAGAGGAAACACCTTTTCTGACTGCTGATTGGCTAAGCTTCCTGTATGCCACTGGTAATATTCTTAGTAACTTGGGTAATAAGAATTCAAACAGGTGATCTAGGGTTTTTTTACCACACTCCTGGAGAAAAAAAGGAAGGTCTGCTGCTGGAGGGTTAAGAAATGTCATATCCTGTCCTAGCTGGTTTTGCTCAGTGAATAATGCCTCGGCCTGCCCACTGCTGGGTCTGGGTTAAATTCTGACTAAGGGCATGTGCCTAGGTTGCAGGCTTCTCCCTGGCCTGGGCCCAGGTCAGGGCTCATGCAGGAGGCAACCAATCAAAGTGTTCCTCTCACTTTGATGTTACTCTCTGTCTTTCACTTTCTCTTCCACATTCTCTAAAAATCAATGGAAACATATTCTCAGTCACGTTCAGGGTAGGGCCGATTGGGGGGTTGGGGCACCACTCCCTGTCACACTCAAGGCAGGGTCAATGGGGAGGTTGCGGTGCCACCCCATGCCACGCACAGAGCAAGGCCGATCAGAGGGTTGGGGCGCTGCCCCCTGTCACTCACAGAGCAGGGTCCATCAGGGGGGTTGGGGCTCCGTACCCTGTCACGCACAGAGCAGGGTCGATCAGGGGGTTGGGGAGCTCCCCCCTGTCATGCACAGAGTAGGGCCAATAGGAGAGTTGGGGCACCGCCCCCTGTCATACAAAGAGCAGGGCGGATCAGGGGGTTGGGGCACCGCACCCTGTCACACTCAGGGCAGGGCCGATGGGGAGGTTATGGCTCTACCCCATCACACACAGAGCAGGGCCCGTGCGGGGCGGTTGGGGCGCCGTCCTCTATCACCCACAGAGCAAAGCCGATCAGGGGGTTGGGGCATCGCCACTGTCACACTCAGGGCAGGGCCGATGGGGAGGTTATGGCTCTACCCCGTCACACACAGAGCAGGGCCCGTGGGGGGTGGTTGGGGTGCCACACCCTGTCACACACAGAGCCGCAGGGTGATCAGGAGGTTGGGGAGCTCCCCCCTATCAGGCACAGAGCAGGGCTGATCAGGGGGTTGGGGCGCCTTCCCCTGTCACGAACAGAGCAGGGCGGATAGGGAGGTTGTCACCCCTCCCTCTGTCACACACAGAGCCACCGGGTGATCAGGGGGTTTGGGCGCTGCCCCCTGTCATGCTGATCCCGGTGCTGGGAGGCATATTACCCTTTTACTATATAGGATAGAGGCCTGGTGCACGGGTGGGGGCTGGCTGGTTTGCTCTGAAGGGTGTCCTGGATCAGGGTGGGGATCCCCACTGGGGTGCCTGGCCAGCCTGGGTGAGGGTTTGATGGCTGTTTTCAGCTGGTCATACACCCTTCAGTGTGCCTGGCCAGCTTGGGTGAGGGGATGATGGCTATTTGCACCTGGTCATACACCCTTCATGGTGGGGGTCCCCACTGGGGTGCCTGGCCAGCCTGGGTGAGGGGCTGAGGGCTGTTTTCAGCTGGTCATACACCCTTCAGTGTGCCTGGCCAGCTTGGGTGAGGGGATGATGGCTATTTGCACCTGGTCATACACCCTTCATGGTGGGGGTCCCCACTGGGGTGCCTGGCCAGCCTGGGTGAGGGGCTGAGGGCTGTTTTCAGGCTGGCGGGTGACTGAAGCTACCAACCACTCCTTTTTTCCTTTTTTTTTATTTTGGGCCAGCTTTAGCTCTGAGGCTTGGCTCCAGCTCTTAGGCCTCCGCTGCTGAAAGCAGGTATCTGGTTTGTTTGGGTTCTATAATCGAAACAATGTTTCAACTCCAGCTCTGAGAACCCGGCTGGCTGAAAGCAGGTTTCTGGGGTTTTGTTTAGCTTCTATATTTGTAACATTGTTTCAAACTGCAAGCTCAGAGGCCGGTAGCAGCAGGCAGGGAACGTCACTGGCTTCCTCTGTCACTGAAGCAAGCAAGCCTCATGTTTGCTTCAAGCTGCCTGGCTGCCGGCCGCCATCTTGGCTGGCAGTTAATTTGCGTATCGCCCTGATTAGCCAATGGAAAGGGTAGCGGGGGTATGGCTAATTACCATGTTTCTCTTTTATTAGATAGGATACCAACCCATCTGGTGTGGAACTTTGGTAATGGGGAGGCAGTGTGTGTGTTGAGGGCAAAGGATACATGGGAGCTTTCTGTACTTTCACATCATTTTGTTGTGAAACTGAAACTATTCTAAAAAATAAAATTTACTTAAAGGGAAAAATAAAAGGACACGCATTTGATACTTTAATGGCTTATGATCTGACAACAGCATAAATTGCTTATAATTTGAAATACTTAAAAATATAGCAGTTTTAAAGATGGTTTTCAATCTCAGTATAATTGAATATACTCATGCTGAGGAGGCTAATTTCAACAGAATTTGATTCACAACTGTTTCAAATAAGGCAAATTCAGGATGATGAGTTTCTATGAGGTTAAATTATTCAGTATAACTACATAAAACATGGAAGTCAGCACACTTAAGCAAAAAAAAACAATATCCTTAATCTGAGGATTATCATATATTATATATGTATTAACTATATATTAACCTGATGATTAAGAAAAGACTGGCCCTAACCAGTTTGGCTCAGTGGATAGAGCATCAGCCTGCGGACTGAAGGGTCCCAGGTTCAATTCTGGTCAAGGGCATGTACCTTGGTTGCGGGCACATCCCCAGTGGGGGGTGTGCAGGAGGCAGCTGATCGATGTTTCTCTCTCATCAATGTTTCTAACTCTCTATCCCTCTCCCTTCCTCTCTGTAAAAAATCAATAAAATATATTTTTTTTAAAAAAAGAAAAGACTGAACATAAAGTTGATTTCAACCCAAATGTAAAAGAAATAAAGAAATATAATGTTCAGGACAAAAATAATTTTTCCCACTATCAGAAGTTTAGAATGGATAGCTGATAATAATAATGACTCCATTTATATAGTTTTTAATCTTCAAAAATTTAAGAGAAAAGCTCTTGTTTGTTAATTATATTGAACAATATTTACATGTGATATTATGTTCATTTTATCTATAAGTAGAGGCCCAATGCACGGAATTCGTGAAAGGGTAGGTCTTCTCAGCCCTGACTGCCTCACAACCCCGGCTGCCTTGGCTGCCTCTTGGGCCTCTTAGCACCGGCTGCCTCATGGCCCAGCGGCCCCATCCCCTGACCACTGGTCATTCCGGAAGGTCGTTCCACCATCTGGTCTAATTAGCATATTAGCTCTTTATTATATAGAATAACATTGGAGATCTGAGGTATTAAGTGCTCTGTCTCAAATCCTGTAAGGTTTAAAAAAGACGTGCTTTTTTTTTTTTTTTTTGGTAATACCACAGAATATTTTCTCCATTGATTTTTAGAGAGAGTGGAAGGGAGAGGGAGAGAAACATCGATGTAAGAGAGACAATTTATGATCCAGCCTGCAACTGAGGTATGTTCCCTTGACTGGAATCAAACTCAGGACCCTTCAGTCTGCAGGCTGAAGCTCTATTCACTGATGCAAACTGACCAGGGCAAGACATGCCTTCTTTTACGTAAGCCTGGTCTGTTCCACTTCAGCATGTTGTAGTATATGGGACATACAGGATTTAGAATGTTAACCTAAAAAATTGCATAATGCTTAAGTATACTTAGGTTATGGGCTAAATTGTGTCCCCACAAATTCATATGCTAAAGTCCCCAATACCTCAGGATGTAACCATATTTAGAGATGAGCACTTTAGAGAAGTGATTATGTCAGAATGATTACGTTAAAGTGACTAGATTAAAAGTAGCTGGGACCCTCATCCAATATGAGGTGACCTTATAGAAGACGGAGAGAAGGTGGGGATGAGCACATGTGCAGAGGAAGACCATGTGAGGACACTGTGAGAAGGCATCATTCATCTGTGAGTCAAGGGAACAGCTCTCAGGACAGCCAACCCTGCCAGGACCTTGATCTTGTACTTCCAGACTCCAGAATTTTGCAAAAATAAATTTCTGTTGTTTAAGCCACCCACGGAATGATATTTTTGTTATGACAGTCTTAGCAAAATATTACACATTATAAAATACCTATATCCTCAACTATAATATAGAAGATGAGCTCTGGCAATGTTGTCTAAATTGATTAATTATTTATCTAATTTTCAGTTGCTCTTTCTTCACTTTGAACTGTTAATCACTATAGTAAAAGACCCAAATATATTTTTTTTCATATTAATGCTAACTCTTTGGTGACTAAATCATAGCAGTGACTGTCTACTAAAACACATAAGCTTTATAACTCTCCTAATTTTTTTCATGTTTGTTGATTTTTAGGGAAAGAGAAAGGGAGGGGGAGGGAGAATAAAACATTGATCTAGAATTGAACCTGGCAACCTATCAGTGCACGGGACGACTCCCAGTCAACTGAGCCACACTAGCCAACACACTCTCCTAATGTGTATGTGTGTGTTTAAGTCTCTACCAGTTCTAAAATTTGTGATTTTAGGCTTTTGAGGTGGAAATAACTGTAATTATAGAAATCATTATTGTTTTGCTAATCTATTATGAAGAATCAATGTAAGGATTGGTACAAAGACTGAATAGACATGGAAACAAAATATCATTATCATTGAATGCTCAAAGCTTGACCTAAGAGACCACTGCATTATTCTGTTTCTGAATAGCTAAATAGATTTCATTATAC
Source organism: Myotis daubentonii (assembly GCF_963259705.1). NCBI lineage: Eukaryota > Metazoa > Chordata > Mammalia > Chiroptera > Vespertilionidae > Myotis > Myotis daubentonii. Next base: position 213,458,331 of record NC_081840.1, on the reverse strand, counting down.
CATCTGTGGGGTTAGTGGAATAAATATATCATGAAGTAACACAATAAATATAGTGGTTTGTTTACAAAAGCCTTATTTTGATAGACTGTTAATAACAAATAAAACCTTTTACCATGAAAATAAATCTCAGTGAATGTAATAGCTCAGAGGAACTCATTGCTCTTTCAAAAGTGGTGAATTAGGCACAAACTAATCATCTGCTGGAATAGTAGATTTTCAAGCACAGTTGTAAATGCTTATACATCCCACAGTAACTAGGTGTGTTCATCATACTGGTGGTTTTGATATGTAATTAACCAGTAACTAACTTTACTTGAGCACCTATTGTGTACAGAGCACTAAACTAAACAATCTATCTCATGTAAGTATGTAGATTGACAAATTATTGCTATTTTATTAAATATGTTCCAGTAAATATAAAAAAGTCCTTGTTCCAGCTAATCGCATTCATTGACTAATTAATTATCAACTCAAAATTAAAGACCTACCTCATTTCTGAGAGTTGGCTCTATTTCTTTTTAATATTTTTATTGATTTCAGAGAGGAAGGGAGGAGAGAGATGGAAGCATCTATGATGAGAAAGAATCATTAATTGGCTGCCTCCTTCAGGCTGCCTACTGAGGATTAAGCCTGCAACCCAGACATGTGCCTTTGACTGGAATCGAACCAGGGACCCTTCAGTCCTCAGGCCAACGCTCTATCCACTGAGCCAAATCAGCTAGAACTGGCTCTACTCACTAAAATGGTTTATGGACAAATTTTCTAAAGTTTTAAATAGTTACTACATGTTTATTTATTTGTCTCTATTTCTATCTATTTTGAATTTTGGAAGCCTACATATTAAAAATAGAAAACAAAAAAAATTAACCTAGTAAGATCTATAGGTAGGCTTTAATAGAGTATGATATCCTAAGCAAAGTTCTTAACTCCTTCTTAATGGAAAACAGAGGTGGCTCCAGAGCTGTCTACATTGGTCTATTTAATCTCTTGCTTGACTGGCTCTCAGAAGATCAAGGCTTGCCTTCAGAGAGAAAGAGTGAGGGGTTGGTCCAGAGTGGAGCTGTATTACTAGCAAAGACACTGCTGTCCCCAGAAGAATAAGGGTTATTGGTTCATCTAAAGAGGAGTTTCGGTTGTCAAGATGGATAAATTAAGAAGAATGAGACCTGCTACAATGAGGGACCAGGAGATACTGACCTAAAAGAAACTGAAAGAAAAAATAAATCCTATGTGGATACAGCTACTAGTATAAAATGCCCAAGAGACACTAGAAGGTGTGTAGATGTAGAACGTTTTAGAGTCACAAAATTTTCTAGCTGGAAACATCACCAACATCCTATAGCTATTCTCTCATTTGACACTGAGGCTCCAAGCAACAGAGCCTGGCTTAGGGGCAAAACTCAGATATCTGCCTCCTATTTCAGAGTTGGGTTGTTTTTTTTTTTTTTTTTTTTTTTTCTTGTTTTTTTTTACAATAACATTCCACCATGGTATGTTATAAAGTTGCATGGGTGTATTAGGTGTTAGTAATAACTACTTTTGGGTACTTGTTATTTCTTATGATCATATCATTTTATTAATATCACAGAGCCATATATAACTTGTACCTCAAATAGACCATTGTATGGTGATATTTTGTGCCTTTCCTCATCTTTTTTGTCATTTTTCCATGTCTTATAAATTGAAAGAGATTCCCAAAGATCATATTCTAAAGTCACTCCTCAAGCTATGGAATTCCAATTCTTTCCTCTACTCTGTGCTTTTTCAATGTACTCTGTATCTTAGTTTATCGCTTCTTTTCCTGAGGAGCCATGGCTCTGTCAATGGCGGTAGTTACTCCGTCACCTCCCTCCTTCTCCCCACCCTTTACCCACTACCTTCATCCTGTCTCCTTCTTTTCCTCTGTCTTCTTTAATAATTTCATAACATATTTTTAAAATAACGGGTAATTTAGGCCTCAAAAGTTTTTAAGCTTATTAAAATGAAAAAACCCCACTATCCTATTAATTAGCAAAGTTCATGTTTAATGAATTTCAATCATTCTTATGGCCATTTTGTGTATAAAATACAAAATATGTGGCAGGTAATCTTGGGGATGATTTTGATTGAGATACATAAAATGTAATGTTTATGTTTTCTAAAATTTTTTGACCACTTAAAAACTGTTTGACTATTTATAAAAATTTTTGGCTACTTCATGTTTTTTCTTTTGTGTTTTTAACTATATATTTTTATTAATTTCAGAGAGGAAGTGAGAGGGAGAGAGATAGAAACATCAATGATGAGAGAGAATCATCGATCCGCAGCCTCCTGCACGCCCCCCACTAGGGATCTTACCTGCAACCCAGGCACGTACCCTGACTGGGAATTGAACTGTGATGTCTTCATTCATAGGCTGATGCTCAATCACTGAGCCACACCGGCTGGGCAGCTACTTCATTTTTCTAAAAAAAAAAATTGAGCACCATTATTAATTTGGAAGATAAGAGTAATAATAAATATATCCATCTTTTATATGTATATATAAATTATATGAGCTAAACAGCATTGTTTATATTGTCATTTAACAAATTACTAAAACTATAGGTTTAAAATCAACACCCGTATAGTAACTGGCAGTTCTTTAGACCAAAAGATCAGGCATATGTTGCTAGATTCTGTGATGATTGGCCTTAAAGGGATGCAATCCAGTTATTAGCAAGGTTATATGTCTTTTTGGAGCTTGGAGTCCTTTTTCAAGCACACATCATTATTGGTAGAACACAGTTTATTGATGTTGTAGGATTGAGAGCACTGCTCACTTGCCAGCTTGAGAATGGGGCCCATTCTCAGAAATTAGAGACAAATAAACTCCCTGCCACCCGGCCTCCTCTATAGACCCTTTGCACATTAAATATCTCTAAACGCTTGAAAGGCCTTTCAGATTTTAAGTCCCCACCTGATCTGGTCAGGCCCAGGCCAGAGACTCTCATCATACATTAACCCAAATAATTAGTTTGAATCCTAGGTACGTGAATGCAGTATACAAATCAAGGTTTCATGTGCCTCAATTATATTAGGAAAATTTCTTTGCCTTGCAATTTACCATAATCAGGGCAGTGATATATCATAATATCAACAGGTCCCCCACATTAAAAGGCAGGAATCACACACAATAGGCAGCATTCATAAGGACCATCTTTGTATTCTGTCTGCCATGTAAGTGTGTTAAGTGATTTAAATTTATCATCCCAGATTTAGAGATTAATAAAGACATACTTTGGTAAAATATGAAACGACCTAGATCATAGTCTGGTTGCAATTGAGCTATGCAAAATCTGAAATCCGTAGCCAACATTTTTAATACTATAGGATATTATTCTGTTAAAGAGATAAAGTAATTTCTCATATGAAAAATTGAATTAATAATTTCAATAACAATAATAGATAAATGTTAAATATATTTTAGTTGTATTTTTACATTGCTATGTTGATGTATATGGAGAATCCAAATAAATATAAAACTGGACTCCATTAACTTAAAAAAATGTTATTACTATCTTCCTCCAAGATGTGTGTGTGTGCGTATGGATAAGTGCACTGATGTTACAGATTACTCTGTCAGTTTCATAGATAATATTTTGGTGTTTGTTTCTTTTGATTTTCTCTTCTATAGAGTGAACTAATATAAATGGAATAAAACTAAACTCTTCATATAGATAATTGATCCACACCTATTCTAGGTGGAATTCCAATATGTATACCCGTGGTGTACATGCCTTATGTAATCCCTGAGATTAAGTGTCTGATGGATTTTACTCCCATGATTATATCATATGGCATAGTTGACTTTAGGATAGGGAGCTTGTAATGATTAACTCTTTAGGTCGACTTAATTGAGTCAAGGAGTGCCCAGATTAAATATTATTTCTAGGTGTTTCTGTGAGGGTGTTTTGTTTTAAAGTTAGCATTTGAATCAGTGGATTTATTAAAATAGGTTGCCCTCCCCACTGTGGGTGGGCATAATCCAATTCTGATTAGAACTGAAGGGCAAAAGAAGGAAGATCTGGTCACAGAAGGAGAGTCAGAGAGATATGAAATGTGAGAGGGAGGCTCCCTGTTGCTGAGATAGAAGAAACCACAAGACAAAGACCTGAGAACAGCATGTAGGAGTAAAGAGTGATCCCTGGCCGAAGCCGGTTTGGCTCAGTGGATAGAGCGTCGGCCTGCGGACTGAAAGGTCCCAGGTTCGATTCCTGTCAAGGGCATGTACCTGGGTTGTGGGCACATCCCCAGTGGGGGGTGTGCAGGAGGCAGCTGATCGATGTTTCTCTCTCATCGATGTTTCTAACTCTATCTCTCTCCCTTCCTCTCTGTGGAAAATCAATAAAATATATTAAAAAAAAAAATAGTGATCCCTGGTCAGCATCTAGCAAAAGACCAGTGCTTCTGATGGCCACAAGGAAATTAATGCTACCAGCCCTCTGAAGGAGCCCAGCAGTGGGTCTTTTCCTAGATGAGCATTTAGTTGAGATATAGTCAACTGACACCTTCATTTCAGCCTGGCGAGACCACGAGCAGAGGAGATCCAAATTAAATGAGTTCAACTCTTGACTACAGAAATTACAAGATAATAAATCTGTGTTCTTTAAACTACTAAGTTTGTAGTAATTTACTATTTAGAAAAGGAAAAATAATACATTACATGAAAGAGGATTCTTAATATTATGAATTTTTCAAGCATTTTCAAGCATTTGAGTTAAGTTCAAAACTCTCCTTGGGTTCTTGGGAAAGAGCATATAGACATGCTCAGACATGGACACTGTTCTAACAACAAAACTAGATTGTCTTGTCAGGATGCTTCAAGGGGATGGGCACTTAAAACCCATCTGTTCAATATCTGTGAGGTGAGATTTCCAACTGACACATTTGATTGCTCTCATGTAGAGTATCCAAGGTTTGAAAAAGAGAACTGCCACACTTAGCTGGTGACTTGGAATCAGACACCAGGATTGATTTATTGGATCCTCCAAATTATAATGGAGATCAGATTCTGTTCAAGTTCTTCAATTAAAATAATAATATGAATAATATGATAGAAAGAGTAAAATAAAAGAAAGGGGAAATGTTAAGAAAGGCAGTATAAAGTGACATCCAGACATTCTGAGTGGAGATCATGTTGGTGTTAAGTGTTGAACAAGGAAAGCCATAGTGAGACCTACAACCTGGAATTATTCTGGAACCAATATTTGTGCTTCACATATGTGGAATGACATAATTATAAAGCCTAAGACACCTGAATGTTATTTTTCTATATAATAGGTATTAAAATTGCTTAACATATGGCCTTTGTAAAGAAGAATTACTTTCTAAACCCACAATTGTTTTTCCAGAGAAAAGGCTGTTCCAAAGAGATATTTATTTCCCCCTAAACAGAAGGCACTTTAAATAATAGCATTATCCCTGATTTATATGTGCTGAACTTTTCCCACTCTTATAAAATCAATTTCATGAAATATTGGCATTTCTCCTTACATGCACATGCTGATGAACACAGGTGTGTAGACACCATATGGTCATACTTTCTAATTCATCTTTTTCATTAAGGATACATTACATTTTATTACAGAGCTTCAGTAAAGTTACTTTTTTTTCGTTCTTACATCACTCTTTCTTTCATCAATATTTCAAAAAAATGCCAAGAGTATTTTCTATTTCACAGTAAACAGGCAATGAAATTTAAATCAATAAGCACTTTAGTCCTAACATATGCCATTTGGGATTAGGGAGAAATATGGTGTGAATTAGCATCCTCCCTTTAGATGAAAAGACTCATTCGTTAAGAAAGAAATTCATATGCTGAGACATCATAACCTGCTGGAGGAACTCTAATAAAAAACTGATCATTTACATTTTCATAACATTGTACTTCTCAGGGAGCGAGGGCATGGAGTCAGAAAGTAGGTCTTAACAAAATCATTTATTAATAGTGAAAAACACTGATTAAACTACTTTCTACTTCCTGACCAATACAGGCACTTAGAAAGAGAACACTAATAGAAATGCAAAGGACCAAAAAACACTAAGATTGGAGCATAATATTCTCTGGCATATACAGCATTCTTAGCTAATATAGTCTTTGTTGTTTTTCATTTCCTTTCTGTTTTTGTAGCATGCAGTAACATCTTAATTACAATTCAATAAATGGCCCTTATATGCCCCTTGTTCTTTCAGAGTGCATTTTAAATCTCTAATTTACAAGTGAGTGGGACATGAAAACTAGATGTGAGCTAGAACAACTGCTACATATCTAGCTTCTGATTATATTAGAATGGCTAAAAATGGCATTTTCCTGTTATTACCTGAAAGTTTTTCTCATACCTCTCACTCTTTTTTGCAGGAGATGAAATTTTCTATTCCATATGAAATGTGCAGAAACTTGAGGGAGCATGAGAAAAAATAAATAGAAGGTAGAGAAAGATAGAAATTGCAAGACATAAATCCACTTACATAGCAAATCATTCCTGGACTCTTAAAGTGAAAAATCAAAGGAAGGGTTCATGTAAGTGCATGGGGAAAAGACTTGGCCATTACACATTGCATGTTAGTGCTCCGGATATGACTTGGAATTTCAGTAAAATTTGAAATTTGAAATATGATGGATATTTAGTTTGGGGACTGGATACATATTGTTGATTTATATGTAAGGAGACTCTGGCAATTTTCGAATTTGGGTTTGTCAACATGAATGGGGATAACTTCATTGATGGCCCCTCAGACCTGAGTAGTGATTCGGGTGGATTTTCCTGAGCAGGATGCAATGGTGATTTCTTTCCCTGGTTTTTATCTAGATATAATCAAAGAATGAAGCCACAAACAAAAGGTGGTAGGTGAAAAGGGTGGAAATTTATTGGAAGCAAGTACAGACTCCCACTTAGGGAAGAGGTCCGAAGGGGTAACCCATTAAGCTCTTTTTTGCTCAGGTTTATAAAGGCTGCCTTTCTTTATCTCTTCATACTGCCTTCCAATTGGTCACTATATCAGCTTCAAAGCCCAAACCCCACACGGTGCCCTCCTCTTTATCTCTCCCCCTTCAGTGGTAGAATTCTCTATCTCCTATGAAAATCTGTTCTCTTCATTCCTCTATTTCTTGGCATTTCTCTATCCTCTGTGAAAGTTTGTTTCCTTTTTCTTCCCATAACCCCATACCCTGTGGCTTTCCCTATCTTCTGTGAATGGATGTCTTCCCCTCCCCTTATCTTGTGGCACCTCTTTTTTCTTTCTCTGTGAATTTGTGCCTTTTGGCAGCTACAAGTCCTCACCTATGCAGTCCTCCCCTATAGACCCCCTAATTCCTAAAACTCCCTAAATCTACTTATTTTATCCCTAATACTACTTTCGGTAGGATTTAGGCAAAATCAGGTCTACTACTACCCATTGTGCTTCAACCTTGCTGGTGTTCACACCGTAAAATAGCGCAAATAAATTTATTTTCATCTCTTTAATCTTTGCTTTAAAAATTCCATTCAAACTGACTTACAGAACTTTGCATTCTTTATAAGGTAACGTAAGTTCAAGTCCAAATAGAGGTTGAATTATAGAGTAGCAACACTCTATTCACATATTACATTTCTTTCATTTCACTGTCCAAGAAGTCAAGGTAAACAATGAAGCTTGAATCCTGCAAATGTCAAATCATGCAAACTATACCATGTCAAACATTGCAATGAAGATGGCATCATCTTTTGTCCTGAGCAGCAGGGTCTGGCCTAAATACAATTGTTTTATCATACACTAACTTCTAGCTTCGGCTGTCTCTTAGTTATGATGAAGATGTTGATATCTGGGGTGGGCACAATTTTTGATACGGATGTGAGAGGATATAATTGTCTTGTATTACAGCAAATAGCTCCCCTAAAGAAGGTGAAAGATGGTACAAAAATGTAAATTTAATTTAAGCAAGCAAATAAACAAACATTAGCAAAACTCTAAAAGTTTTTTAGGATGTAGCTCATGGAAAAGGTAATGAATGAGAGCTTTGCAGATTCCCTGATTTGAGGAGATCAAATCAGGGAATCTGCAAGCAACATGATAAGTTTTTTAAAAAGAATACTGTGGAGGAGAGAGCTGCACAGAAAGAGAACTAGAGAGATTTGTAGAGAACCCAACATGAGTATACAACTGAGAATGAATCAGTGCATGCACACGAGAAATACCACCACACTTTGTGTTACTAAGTTCCTTCCTTTACCCAAGAAAAGTAAACTGTCTTCAGAGAAAACTGGTTGCATTTAAGACAATGGAGCTCAAGGCAGAAAGTTTTGATCAAGACTGACTTAATGTTTCAGTTGAAACTTTAAGACTTTTTGACTATAGGCCCTTGACCACTCTTTCTTAGAGTATTTACTTTAGGAAACTTGCTATTGTAAATTACTCCTGTGACCTTTTGAGATGTAAATCTTTACAAAAACCCTAGAGAGCCATCCTTTCAAAATGTACTCACTAAAGACAGGAGCACTATTTTTCAGTCTCAGGGTGAGGGTAGGCATTTAGCTTCCATCACTGCAAATTAATAAGTACAGGTGATCTAATCACAGATTAAAACATTTACAAATTCAGGAATAACTCAATATGTTTGACACATCTCTTTGACTAAACTTCCAATTACTGTACTCTCAGTACCTTTCTACTAGTTCATCCCAACCCTCAAAAATCCTCCCATCTTTTGTTTCAGTGAAATTGAGTTCCAATTCTAGCTTCTGCGCCTTATTTTAATAGTCTTAAATAAAGTCCTCTTTGCCTTTTTTTTTTCATTGCAAAGTCTTCTCTTACATGGTACTACCTGAGCATTTGCAAGATGCACGATGATTTTTGTTTTCAACGTATGATGACCTTGTGTATGTGAGGTGGATGGTTTGGGAAAGTTGGGAAGCTGAGAGTAGATTGACCCAGGGAAAGGAAGTTTGAAGCAGTAAGAAGTTTAGAATATAATGGAGGCTGGAGAACTCAACTGCTTACATTTTGTGATGAGTCATATAACAGCAACATGGGTCTAGCCTAGTCTAATTCTACTAGACTTTAGTAGAATTAGTTTACCTCAAGCTTTACAATAGAACAGTTCTAAGCAGACTGTAGTGAATGTCAAGATAAACTCAGAAGGATGTGAGGCAGATTTTTTTTTATCTTATTTTAGAAAATGACTCCATCAGTGTTTTCTATTGACCACAAGGGAAAAATTTCTCCTACTTGTCCACGGATCAAACTCATTTCTATATTTATGAAGATTTAAAGCTCAATTTGTTTTTTTTTTTTTTTTTTTTTTTTACAATCATGATCCTCATTCTAATTTGGTTCATTATCTAATTCAGTATGTCCAGTTTCCTTATCTGTACTTTTAACGTAATATTACATGAGGTTGTTGCCAAGATGAAGTGAATTATTATATGTAAAGTGCTTAGACCAGTTCCTAATTTAGTAATGCTTTTTAATTATCTATTATTATCACTGTTAATGGCACCCAAAGAAATTCAGCAGATGTTGGCAAGAACTTTTATGCAGTACGATTTTTCATAGGCATTTTGGAAAACAACAGGATATGGAATTTTGCACATACTCCTACCTCATTCCTTACATCTAAACTTTGCATAATTGTTTCTACATCACCACTCTTTTTTCAAATGTTACCAGCAACTTAATGCTTAAGAAGTAGCCCGTTTCATTTATAATTTGAATAGAAATATTTACTCAATGTGCATTACACTGAAAAAATGTTTATGCGTTTTTCTTTTCTCAGTAACATACATTGAAACCTTAGATGAATAGAGTTTATAATTCGGAAAGCATGAAACACCCAGGATGGCTGTTTATATTCAAATAACAAAAAAGCTGGTAAATAAATCTTGATGAATCATGATACAAAAATGAGGCTTCATTTATGTTTTTTCTTAAATAAATTAGAGTAAGTTATATGTTTGTTGCAAGTTAATGTAGTCTTTGTATCTCATCTCTGATTCACATAGCATTTTACATTAAATCAGACAGAGAGACGTTCTTTTTTTTTTTGATGTGTTGTTATTCTGTGTAATAAAAAACCTAGCAAAAATAATCCAAGCAAAAATATAGCTTTAATTTTGATTCACTATAAACTCATAATATTTCTAGAATTCTCTATGATCAAGGAAAAGATGTTATTTGAATTATTAAAGTTAAGTTGCTCTGGGTCTGTGATCCATTTTTGTTTGTCAAAAAAATAATCAATTGTTTAAACATGAACAACCTGATATCCCCCATAGTGTCAGTAAAGGTATTTATTATTAAGATTTTAAGAAAACTGTTTTTATAAATCCAGTATTGTTGTAGAAGCTATATAAACATACTAGTCTCTGAGGTAAGGTTGCAAAACAAACAAAAAATGAATAAAATAATATTTCTAAAAGCCTCATGGGCTTTGGCCTTACAGCACCATTTAAAGTGGTTGCATTTACACGCTTAGTACATTCCAAGATCACTACAATTCTCTCAGCTACAATTAAGTTCTCACTTTGGATTCTTATATCTTTCTTTTATGCCTTTTATAGTTACTATCTTTTAAAAAAATGTTAAAGGAAGAGTTAGTGCAAACTGTAAATTACCTTGTTACTGATTCAACTAAAGGAATCAGCAGGTATTGATTATTTCAATCCAACAAGAAAGATATGCAATGAGTGTGTGGGTGTGTGGGCGTGTGTGTGTGTGTGTGTGTGTGTGTGTGTGTGTGTGTGTGTGTGTGATGTGTGTGTGTGTTGGTATGTGAAGGAAAACCCCTATTCTGTAAATCTACTGTTTGGAATTCTCTGCTATTCTTTGGACGGCCTCTTATTTTGAAAAAGTAACTTTGCTTTCTAGCCTGCTTGAATAATGGGGGAGATAAACTTAGGTAACCTTGTAGGCCAGAGACTGGGTACACCCCATGCCATGCCAGGTGCATTTTTTAATTGGATAGAACTGTGTAGTTTTCAAGGCCACCGCCAGCAAGCGCACAAAGGGCTGGCTCTTCCATAAAAAGGGAAGTTCTGCTTGTAGCTTTGCTTAGAATTTGGATTCATTTCCCTAAGCCCGCCGCGGTGAATGAAGTGGAACTCCAAACTCTCAGAGCGCTGTTTGGTTCTTGTCCAGTTTTTCTGTAACAGGTATGCCACTGTACTGCTATTTAGGACATGTAACATGGATCATTTCATTTGAAATATTATTTAAAATTATTTTAAGTAATGATTATAATAGAATAAAACTTTAGAAATGTGTCTAAGTAGACATATTACAGGAAGCAATAAATGGATGTGTCTTTCTCACATAGAAATTTTTCTCTGTCTCTTTCCCTCCCCTCCACTCTCTCTAAAAATCAATGGAAAAATATACTCAGGTGAGGATTAACAACAACAACAAAGCAGGGACAGAATCAAGAAGGAAGTTGATCAAGCTTAACAAATAATGGAGACAATAAAATAGTATGTTACAGAGAAGAGAGGATTGTAGTAGGATAATTTGAATGTGTAAATGCAATATCCCATATTTTTCAAATGTCTATTTCATATTGAACATTCCCCCACATTCACCCAGTACATGGTTATTTTATAATTGACAATAACTATAGTGGTATTCCCTTCACTTAAAAACCAAACCCATGTTTGGAGTACAGTGTTAGTTGCTTTAGTTTTCCTGATTTAAAAAAAAAAAATTAACTAATTAAAAGTAAAGACAGTGAGAAATAGATCAAAACCAGGAAGCAACATTACTCGGAGGATATAAATGGGGCTGAAAATATTTTAAAGTGATAATCATTTTTTGTAGATCCATTTAGGTTTGAGCATTATTTTCAGTGACTGTAGTATTTTTTAAACAGTCAAATAATAATTTCAAATGGCTTTTAAGTTTTCTGATTGAGGGCGTTACTTTTAAAAAATGTCACTTTCCCCCACACCCCTTCCCCCAATGATCCACTCCTGGTTTTCTCCTCCTCCTACAGCCCCTCTCACTTTAAATCTGGGAAGGTCTATGTAACCAAGAGAATGCAGTAGGACAATGATGCAGCAACTCTGAAGCTGCACCACAGAACCCATGGGGCTCTGTCTGGATTATTTGGAAGCTCAGGCCACACTGAGAACTATGTGCAGGAACTCCCAGGGACAAGCCCCGCTGAGCAGCCAGTAGATGGTCAGAACCAACTTCCAGGCTAGTGAGTGAGCCTCCTGGGGCCTCCAGCAAGTTCAGGCTTTCCAGGACAGCAGTCCCATCTAACCACTGATTGCGATTGCTTGAAAAACTGCTGGGAGCCGGTCCATCCTTGCTGTTTCAAGGGACCTGGCATATATGGCATACAGTTCTTAATATGTTTGCTCACTTTCTTGGCGCTGTGTTTTAACCAAGGTCACCTCTCCGAGAAAGGTTGAATCCCCAGGTAGGGATTTTCCCCTGAAGTTAGGGAGGGAATAAAACCCCTCAACTAAGTGCCAGGCGGGTAATTAATCCCTTTAACTACGAACAATCATGCTTAAACTACATAATCTTTTCTCCCTGGAATGGAGATAAGAAACGCCCTAACCTTTGTAATAGAGATTGATAGGATTGAATCAACTGGTATAAATACAGTTGTAACAAGACAGAAACACTCAGAACTCAGAACAAGACAGCAAGAGACAGAACTCAGACAGGGCTTAGAAGACAGGACGAAGAGAGACAGAGCCTAGGCACAGAACCTACACAGAACGTTCTCTAGAGACAGAAGAACTTCGCTGGAGAGAGCATGCCAGAGGATCCTGGACAGGGACTGGCCTCGGAGCCTGGAGGCGGAGCCTGGTGAGAGAGCATGGCAGGGGATCCTGGACTGAACCTGACTGCGGAGATTGGCAGGAGAGCCTGACTAGAACCTGGTGACTGGACCTGCCTGGAGAACCCGGACAGAACCTGGCTGGAGATCCTAAGCAGAGCCTCTCTGGAGATCAAGACCAGAACTTGGCTGGAGATCCTGGCTAGGCTGCTGATCAACAGAACGCTGTCTCTGTGTCATTCCTTCTTCGCCGACTCCGTCCACACCTTTGGGGACCCCTGGACCCGCTGGGGCTGGACCCCAGCAAAAAACCCCAAGCAAAATGCGCTCAACTATGTTTAGCAATTCACCAGTCATGAAAGATAAAAAATGCACTCCTGTTTTAAGCGGCTAAGGCTAAATTCTGGGTGCTTTGTTATGCAGCGATAGACAACTAAAACAGATCTTAAGTACAGGAGTCATTCAAACTGTCATTTCCCACCAGCTCTCAATTCCATGCCCATTCCAAACAAACAAATAAGAAAATAAAAAACCTGAAGGCACAACTGGACTTGTATGAAAGAGACTTCCATGATTAAAGCACCAATTACTTCAATGCAGACATGAAATTGTCATTTTATGGAAGTTAATTACAATCAGTGTGTTGGATTATATGAGAACACCTCTGACTGTATAAGAAATCAACTGAACTATGTTGAAACTTACAAATGATTAATTTTAAATGTATTACTGCTAAAGGTTTCACTATTTGTCTTACAAGTTGTATCTTTTTATTCTGGTGTTGGCTGTCAGATTATATCTGAGTAAATTTCCTTTTGAAATTTTATGAAAGCAAAACTTTGAATAGTTTTCTTTTGTTTCTTGGTGTATGTTTTAAAATGCCGGGGTCCAACCCCAGCAGGTCCAGGGGTCCCCAGAGGTGTGGACGGAGTCAGAGAAGAAGGAATGACACGGAGACAGCGTTCAGTTGATCAGCAGCCTCGCCAGGATCTCTAGCCAGGATCTCCAGCCAAGTTCTGGTCTGGATCTCCAGCGAAGTTCTGGTCTGGATCTCCAGCGAAGTTCTGGTTAGGTTCTCCAGCCAGGTTCCCCAGGTTCCCCAGCCAGGTTAGGTCACCAGATTCTAGTCAGGTTCTCTTGCCAATTTCTGTAGTTCAGGTTCAGTCCAGGATCTTTTGCCATGTTCTCTCCAGCGAAGTTCTTCTGTCTCTAGAGAACGTTCTGTGTAGGTTCTGTGCCTAGGTTCTGTCTCTCTTGGTTCTGTCTTCTAAGTTCTGTGTTGTTACATCTGTATTTATACCAGTTGATTCCAATCCTATCAATCTCTATTCCAAAGGTTAGGGCATTTCTTATCTCCATTCCAGGGAGTAAAGATTATGTAGCTTAAGCATGATTGTTCGTAGTTAAAGTGATTAATTACCCGCCTGGCACTTAGTTAAGAGGTTTTATTCCCTCCCTAACTTCAGGGGAAAATCCCTACCTGGGGAAACAACCTTTCTCAGAGACCTTGGTTAAAACACATAGTACCAAGAAGGTGAGCAAACATATTAAGAACAGTATGCCATATGTGCCAGGTCCCTTGAAACAGCAAGCATGGACCAGCTCCCAGCATTAAAAATGTATTACGTTCATTTTATTTTGTTTGCTTCTTTAGTTTCTATCATTATAAAAATGACATATCTTCATGGAACAAAGTAAAGATATCCAAAATTAGATAATAAAAACTGAACATAATTTAACATTGTATTACAAAACACTCAAATTTTGAGTGCATAAGTATTAAGAACTATATATTTTTGTGCAAAATTTGATGTTTTATTTTATATGTATTTTTATGCATATTAATAGTGAACATATTTTCCTGATATTATGTATGCTATCATATTATAATTTTAGTGTCTTCATGATATTTTATTTTATAGATATATAAAAATATATATTATACATAGGATTTTTACATAGAGTATTTTATAATCATGAAAGAAGTTGGAAGTTATACAATTCTTCATTTTAAACATAATTTTATACACAAAATTAAATAATTAGCTAGAACACTTATAGTTTAGGAATAATTATTATACAACTAATCAGTCCTCATCCTCATTTTTAAAAAATCCCAGAATAAATGCCTGTTAATATAGATATGAATGCATTAATTCTCTTTTGTCTATTCTAAGAACACTCTATTAATGAGTACAGGGATTACAAAGGCATATTATGTCTCACTTATTCAATCAAAACAGGAAAGAAATATATTTATTCAACTGAAATAAATGGCAGAGAAGAAAAAGGTTAATGAATTGGTCTATTTCAAAGTCTTTTTAAATAAGACATTGACATGCATATGTATTTTACTTTTAGCGTGCCAGAGAAATACTAAATTGAAATTTATATCTCAAAAGGTCTATAGGAATAGGAATTGAGTCATTTACTAAATTATTAAATTGTACTCTAAGAGTCATTAGCTTAAAAGTTTATTATTAGATTAATCTATGCGATCACAGGATTCTTTTCATATTTAATATTCTTTTCAGATTCTTCCACACAGTTTCTGAAGGTAATGAAGGGTTTATTAATAATGACATCATGGAGGGCATGTTTTATTTCTTTTAGGGGGTTAGTTTATATACAGGACAGAACTACAGGCAAGGCAAAAAAAGTACTTCGATATTTCACAGATATTTACTTTGATATTTCACAGATATTTACTGTCTAAATTACAGTAATTATTTCCTTTCATTCCTCTGTGAAATGAGGCATGGGAATGTAAGCTATAAGTGCACCTTTGTTAGTAAGATAGGAGGGTGTTCAATTTATTCCTTAACTTATTTATTTATTTAAACTATCTTGTATGGTTTCTTTGCTATGTAGAGGAAGGTATAGCATGACTTGATTTTTTTTTTAAATATCAGATTTCTAGTCACTCTATTGATATCTTTGCATACAAAGATTTCAACTACTAGCTATCAGATTTTTCTTCTTGAATCAGGAAGAGCTGTATAGGTCTTCTTGAATGTCCCACAGATACTCACTTTCAAACTCTCAAAAGCTGAACTCATTACTGTTTCTCAAAATGTGTCCTTCTCTTTCATTTCCCATCTTGATACCAATCATTTAAAACACTGGGGTCCAGATATATTTAGATTTCATCACTAGATTTCTTTTTAGATTTACTTTTTCTTTTTTGACACTGTATTGTGTTTTCACCACCTCAAATCAAGTCTCCTTTCATCACCATTTATCCTCACTGTACCCTCCTCCACCTACCCCCGCCCATCCAAACCTGTAATCACCACAAGTGCTTGAGGTGTTTTTTTTTTCTTTTTTGCTCAATCCCTCCACCCCCACCAGCAAATCCCCCAAACCCACACCCTGACAGCTATCAGCCTAATCTCTATTTCTAATCTGTCTCTGTTTTGCTTGTTAGTTCATTTTATTCATTAGATTCCACATATGAATGAAATCACATGATACTAGTCTCTCTCTGACTGGTTTATTTCACTTATCACAATGCTCTCCAGGCCCCTCCATGCTAGTACAAGGTGTAAGATTTATGAAATGAATGCTTTCTGAATGTATCATGATGTTTCATTGGGACTCATGGTGCTCTGTCTAGAATGCCTTATTCCTTCTTCATTCTATGAATTCCTCAGAATCAATCAAGGCTTTTTAAGGAAAATTCTGTGATATTCTCATTCTTGTATCATGGTTAGCATTGTATTTACACATATATTATCACTTCTCAGTCAAGTATTTTTAAATATTTAATTTTAAGTATACAAGTATGGATTTTTGTTAACGTTATTTGCTTGCTTTACAAAATTTTATATTTGTGTTCATTTAGACTCAAAATCAAGGTCTTACTGAAGTTATTCTATATAATAAAAGGCCAGTGACCATAAACGGAACAACCGGAACGACCACTCGACCAGTCGCCATGAGGTGCATTGACCACCTCTCAGTCCTTCCTCCCAGACTGCAGGCTCCAATCACAGCATGGCAAACAGGGAACCATAGCAAACCGAAGTGAATGGTGGCAGGGCGGGAATGGGGACTGGTGAGCAGGAAGAAGATGGGCCTGATCGCAGGCTAGGCCTAGGGACCCTGTCTGCATACGATTTTGTGCACTGGGCCTCTAGTATAAACATAAAGATATATGGGACACCAGAAAAGCTGATGAGAAGGGAATTTTTATTTTATTAGTTTGTGAATCTGAGAGAAGGCAGTAATACAATTCTGAGAAGTGTTATTTTACATATGTGATCTTTCACATCCCAGTTTTTATAGAATGGTGTGTAAGGAAAACAATGTCTTGCCCTAGCCCAGCTGTGGGCAAACTATGGCCCGCGGGCCGGAGCCGGCCTGTTTGAAATGAATAAAACTAAAGAAAAAGACCGTACCCTTTTATGTAATGATGTTTACTTTGAATTTATATTAGTTCACACACACACTCCATCCATGCTTTTGTTCCGGCCCTCCAGTCCAGTTTAAGAACCCATTGTGGCCCTCGAGTCAAAAAGTTTGCCCACCCCTGCCCTAGCCGGTTTGGCTCAGTGGACAGAGCATCAGCCTGCAGACTATAGGGTCCATGGTTTGATTCTGGTCAAGGGCACATGCCTGGGTTGGAGGCTTGATCCTCAGTAGAAGGCTTGAGGAGGCAGCTGATCAATGATCCTCTCGTATCATTGATGTTTTTAGCTCTCTCTCCCTCTCCCTCTCTGAAATCAATACAAAAATATGTTTTTAAATGTATGAAAAACATAACCTCTTGTTGAAGACTGTTTTTAGCCATTGGGCATTCTACATGATGGCTTTATTTAGTTTGTCAAGCCCAGCTGAAAAGACATACTTTATTATGTGTGACTGCATAGTATATCTTCCAGGAGAAGAAACTATGAGCTGCCGCTGATGGTTTTCCATAAAAGACATGAACTGTGCTGACCCTAAGAATGAGACTCATTGGGGTAGCTATATAGCATTAGCTATATGGTAAAAATCAGGGTGCCTCTAAAAGAGTAATGGGCATTGCATAGAAGTAACTTTAGTTGGAGAGAATAGAAATGTGAGCATTACCCAAATCTGTTACATTTCCATGGCGGTAAAATGAAGTATGAACCAAATACATGTGAAAGAAAAGGCTATTAAAAGATAAAAGTGTATAGCCATAAAAATGCATTTCTACATGCCACTAAGTTTAAAGAAGGTGATTAATATTTGCATTTTGAATATTATTTCTTTTGTGTATGATATTGGTGTACTGTTTAAATATTAAACACATGGAGAATGAAAATCACCTAGATACTATAGGTCCTTACATATTCCTCAAGCAAATGAATTTTATAATCAAAGGTGTAAGTTTCCCTTAATTTACGCTTTTACCTTTTAGTGGTTATTACCTTGTTTTTCTATTCATACTTATCTCAATATTATCTGAGTTGCATAATGTATAACTTCTTTCCTGGACATTTTTATTTCTTTTTATTTTGAAAAAAACAACTAGAATTAGGAATTACTGATATTAAATAATATAAGGAAATGGACAAATACCTTTTAACATCTCTATTGATGGCCAGGCCAAAAATAAAATGCAAATTTCTGATTGAATATAAGAAAAAGTAATTCTAAATATGAAGGTACTATATCAGTATCCATAAAATCTTTTTTTTTTCTTTTTTACATTTCAGCAGTTAAGGTTTGGCAAAAATTAAACTGAAATAGGCCAATTTAAGGTTAACATAAAACTATATGTTTTTAAAAATATGTTTTTATTGATTTTAGAGACAGAAGAAGAGAGATGGGGAGAAAGATAGAAACATCAATGAGAGAGAAATATCAACATCAATGACATCAATGAGCTGTCTCCTGTAGGATTCCTACTGGGGATTGAGCCTGCAACCCGGGCATGTCCCTGACTAGGAATGGAACTAGAGACCTCTTGGTGCATAGGTCTATGCTCAACCACTGAGGCATACCAGCCAGGCCATACAACTAGATTTTAATAGGTGGAAAATTAGCAATAAAACACCAAAATAAATTATTTCAGGAAGAATAGTTCCATAACTTTAGATTAAGCAATTTTTGTAGTACCTTATATGCTTCTTTTTATATAAGACTTGGAGGACATGTTAATAATAACCATTCTAAGTAATTATTGATGGTTCCCTAAGATTATGGCTCAACTGTGGTTTGTGCACCTTGTGGTTTAGGGGCTGTGGATTAGATTGTCTTGCTCACCTAGGATCTACCAATTAATATATGTGTGGTTTTAAGCAAGTTTTCAATTCTTAATATTTTAACTAAAACACCTTTAACTACTTAAATTTTTATATGTAACTGAGAATATACATATGTATTTCCAGGTTTTTCTACACTTTATATTTCTCTTAATTTTAGTACTAAAAAATAGTGGTTTGTCTAAGCTATATACTCTTCTCCCTCTCTCACTCCTCCCTCCCGAAAATTGTGGATTTTAATGGTGTTTCGAGCAAACCCAATATCTGCAAAATTTATCCCAATTTATTTCAATCTTATATAATTCTATCAGGGGTAAGTTCCATGAAAGATTGATTCCAATGTTTGTAATTTGACAGGTATTTCTACCAGCATATTAAACAGTCTGTAATTACTGCATAAGAAGGTATGATAATATAGCTCCAATATTTCAAAAATATATCATGAAAAATCAAGCTGAAATTCAAATGAATACAAATCAATTTATCTTAGATAAAACATCTGCCAAAGAGTATAATGTCTTTTTACACACTGCCCACACCTTTGTAAATAGCACCTTCATTAAACGTCCTCAAATGATTTTAATTTGTTTCCATCGTTTGTTATTTGCTGTGATGGATTGTTATGTTATCACTGATTCAATAATTGGCACCAGAAGGGGCCCCATGCAACTATGAAAACAGGAGCCTAGTTTGGTTTTCTCATACAGTCAAACAGCACTGGGATGAGCTCACTATTGGGGTAATGTGACACATCAGAATCATCCCGATCATCCCTGATATAATGAATTACAGGAGAGGTACAAGGTGGTAAGAATCCAGATGGCTGTGACAATTAGGTGCCATGGCAACAAGGATAAATACAACCTTGGGTAGGCAGTTGGCTTCTTCTGACATTCCCAGAGAGCACAAACAGGAGAAAAGAACACTGAAAAGTGACGAAGATACAAATTGCAACCCATGTCTAGAGCCAGAAGACCTGCACAACTTGAAGGTGTTTCTTTTCACCTGTAATCACCAGGCAGATATAGATAAAGACCAGCCTGTATCTAATTGTAAGGGTAGAAAAGTTGCACTTCCTCTTAAGGGCTAAATCCTATTAAATATTGTATGCTAAGGTAGGGGTTGGCAAACTATAGATCTCTGGTTACCACCTCTTCTTAAAAATAAAGTGTTTTTGGAGTAGTCATAACATTGGTTTACATGATAGTGATGGTAAAGTTAACAGGGTTGAGTTGTTTCAACCGAGACCATGTGGCCCACAATACAAAAAATATTTCTGCTGGAAGCCGATCCACTGCAGTGATGTTTCAAGGGACCTGGCATATATAGCATACTGTTCTTAATATGTTTGCTCCCCTTCTTAAGCGATATGTGTTTTAACCAAGGTCATCTCTCCAAGAAAGGTTGTTTCCCTAGGTGAGGATTTTTATCAGAAATACCCCTTAACTAAGTGCCAGGCTGGTAGTTAATCACTTTAACTATGAACAATCACGCTTAAACTACATAATCTTTACTTAGAATAACCTCCTTCAGTTACTTCCTTGTAGCTTAATAGAACAATAGAATAACCTTGGAATGGAGATAAGAAACCCTGACCTTTGGAATAGAATGGATAGGATTAAATCAACTGGTATAAATACAGATGTAAGAGGACAATAAAGAGAGGAACCTGGCTAAGAGGAACCTGGCTATGATGATCACCTGAACACGGCCTCCGTGTCTTTCCTTCCTCGCCAACTCCGTCCACACCTTGGGGAACCCCTCGACCTGTTGGGGCTGGACCCCAACATATTTCTTATATTGCTCTTTAGTGAACAGATTTATGAACCTTGCTGCCATGAGGATGGCGTTTGTGGAGAATGTGTGGGACCCTGCGATATGGGATTGTGTCTTTGAGCAAATGCAGATGCATCTGAGCAAGCCAGCCTCCAGAATCCAGAACTACAATCGTTTGTGGGCAACTCCATGCCACTCTTCAGGAAACCATCCCCTTTTGAAATGGTGGTCTTATGGGTACCTCTACCACCTGTCCTGTCACAAGACTTAGGTAAGCCTGAGAGAGAAGTATAAGCAGACAAGGGCTTGACACTAAAAATATCTAAGAGAACATTTCAATTCATATCAGCAAGGTCCTGAATGGCATGTGAGGGGGAGGCAGATAGACAAAAGGTAAGTTAAGTATTAGGCTCAGTTTGGACAAAGTCAGTAGAGTAGCATGGGTGTATTTATCCAGGTTTGGGTATTTTATGTGTTGTTTTGATCTACTGGGAGTGCTGTTAATAGTCTATTAGGTTAACTAATTGAAGCCTGGACTCAAGAGTGACATATAGTCAATAAAGTTAAACTGTTGAAATTTCTCTTACATACTATAAAGGAGTTTCAAGGCTCAAGCAATGAAAATGTTAGAGTTAATTCACTTTGAGCAACTTAATCAGCTACCTGCTAACCTTAACCCCTGAAAGGGCCCAGAGGAAATGCTGTTCTCCAAGGCATTCAAAATGTATTGACCTGGAACAGTGAGCTTCTTTGAAGAATTCTGTTCTGTCTATCCTCTAGAATAGTGATTTTCAACATTTTTCATCTCCCAGCACACATAAACTAATTATTAAAATTGTGCGGCACACCAAAAATATAGTTTTGGTTGATCTGACAAAAGCATAGGTATAATTTTGATGCAATCACACTGGATGGCTGTTGTTAAGTTGGCTGTTGTCATTCCTTTTACTTGACAATCTAAGGGAAAAGAGGTCATTGCCCCTGACTAAATAGCTAAGTAGTGAATGTTTTAAAAATTCTTGTGGCACACCAGTGTGCCATGGCACACCGGTTGTAAAATTGCTGCTCCAGAATGGCATAAGAACAGAAGAAATTAATGACGTGGTGAGGAAAGTTGGTGATTCCTTTTCCATTCTCATTTAACTTGCTGACTTGAATAGTGAAATTGTGGCACAGAAAAGAAAGCTAATTTGCACAAATGTACCCAGCTGGTTTAGACGTAGTAGCAGGAGTCTAATCAGGGCAATCTAAACCCATGCTTTCAGTTTCTAACAAATACTCAATATTGCCCTTCGGACAATGAGGAGTTAGTCAACAGAAATAAAAAGTGAGCATATGCATCCAAAAAAGTGAAAGAAACAGACTTTACTCCTGTAAAAGGCTCAAATGTTCTGGTGGAATATGGACAACAATGTGTTTTCATTTACAACTATCAACACTTTTCCTTTGAATCATATATTTACATAAAGTCTCAATTATATCATTCACATGGAAAATTGGGGGTGCTGATGACTAAAGAAATAACATGAAATAGTTTAGTATAAGAAATAATTGACTACGCCAACTATAAAAATAAGCTGAGTTTAGGAGACCTGACTTTAGTCATAGAATTGCAACTAGAGTGCAAATAAATTTCTGTGTTTATGACCTAGGTAATAAGGTTTGCTACCCACCAGAGAAAAGAAATTTTGTGAAGGAATTAAAAGTTCTGAAACTTTCCTTTATGATCCCCTCTGGCACAATGGTCAGGAGGCAATCCAAGTGAGGGATGTGGCTTCTATTTTCTTTGGAGTGAGGTTAGCTGAATTGAGGGAGAAAACAGATGTGAAATGATGTTTATCTCAGTTTTAGAGAGAATGACAATGAGGATTTGGTGTTAACATGATTGGAAATGGGGGCAAAGCCTGAGTGAGCACTCAATATCTTTGAATTAAAGCAGAATACAACATTGTATTTAGTTAGTAATATCTGAAAAACAGAAACAGTATGTGGATATTTGAAAGTATCAGCTCAAGCATTGGTCAAAGCCAAGAAAGATGATGTAACTGTCATGGCTTAAAAGGACAACGGAGATTTAAAACACAACGCAAAAAGAGCTGTTCTTGATTTTACACCTGTTGGAGTCCAATGCCTTGATAATCTATAACTTAATACAGATGGAAACATTAGCTGCATGTTTGTCTGCTGTCCTGGTAGAAAGTTATTGACTTATCACATTATAAGCTTAGAGCAAGTATTTGTTTCAAGAAATTGAGGCTCATCATTGTTAATTTATTCTCAAAAGGTAACAGAGCTTATCATTTCAGTTTTCCCTGACTCAGAAAATCATTTCTCTGTATTTTACTACCATGCCATTAACATAATAATCATTCATATCAATTCTTGGACTAATGTGGCCACTTCAGAGATTTAACTGCCAATGAAAGCTGTTGAAATAAGAACCCAATGAGTGACACATAGATAATAGAGTATATATTTGGTCATCTCAAGTCACCTCAAAATGAAAGTATAGAACAAAATCATGTTCCTGACTTGCTTTGAATCTTTATAAAAAGACTAGTAGCCAGGTACATGAAATTGGTGCACTGGGATGGGGGGGGGGAGGGGCCCCTTCACCCTCTCCAATCTGAGACCCCTCAGGGAATGTCCAACTACCTGTTTGTGCCCACACTTTTAACAGATAACAGCTCCATTGTTGTTTCTTTCTTATGCTTAAAACCATTGGAATTAGTAGGTATTCAAAGTGTGTATACATTTTGGGGGGACACCCTGTATATCTCTAGTCAGCGGTGAAAGAAACCAACAGCAGATTTGGAACCCCCAGACAGGGAACTTCGCTCACTCCCCACATGTCTCCCCACTTCACTTTCCACCTTCGTGGGCAGCAGGAGAATCAACGTTTTCTCTCATGAATTTGGAAAAGCACGTCCTGTCACCCGCTGCCCGGCAGGAGTGAGCTAGGCCCCAAGCAAGCGAGGCTCAGTCAGGACAGCCTTTGCTCATGGGGGGTGGCACCCAAGTGCACATTCCTCCTCTACAGTCGCCCCAACTATCCCACTGTTTCACTGAGAGGACGGAATTCCTCTCCACCTCTGGGTTCTTGATCTTGAACGCTGACCAAAGGCACCTCAGCGAGGGCCACCCATGATAACCAGGTGTGTCTGTCTGCATCTGCTCCCGCATCAGAACCTGCATTAACCCCCCAGAGGTGATCTCATAGCTGCACTGGCCTCCGTGGGAACAGGGCATCACCACTCCACCCTCTCACTGTCATCTCACAGGCGCCCACCCTCAGCACCCAGAACACCCAGACACTCTCCAAAGGACATGAGCACATCAGAGGGGATGTGTGCACATCCTGTGGGGGTGTTAGGCATGCTGGGTTGATGGAAGTGCGGTGGAGAGGTGGGGGGGGGGGACTTGTGCACGCCTTGGTTTGCAACTGTTGCAGGCACGGGAGGGTGACAGTGTGCTGGGGGATGTTCGCACGCCAGGGGGGGATGTGCACACCAGAGACCTCTGGCTTTGCAGATCCGCAAACCCCCGTGGTGTGGCCAGGAGGATGTCAGTCTGGCCCGCCACGGTGGCTGTCCCTGCGATCCTGCACCTTCTGGGCCAGGAGGTGGATCTTGTGCAGCCACTCCTGGGCACTGATGGCCTACAGGCGCTACTTCAGCTCAGCCTGCAGGCTGCGCTTGGTGCACTCACAGCTGTCACCACCACCATGTGGGGAGTACAGGCCGCCTTCCCTCGGCCTGCCTTCCCTGTCCAGAGGTTCGCTGCACTGCTCACCTCCCCAGAGTAACTGGGGCTGGGTGGAAGCCAGGTGTCCTGCCCTGTCCAAGTCTGGCCGATCCGCCACTGTGCAAACTGCCGCCCCGCTGGGAAGGGTCACGGATCTGGGACCCGGGACTGCGGACAGCCTCAAGCGCTGCCCCCCGCCCGCCAGGTCACGGTTCTGGGTCCCAGACCGCAGACAGCCTCAAGCACTGCCCCCTGCCTGGCAGGTCATGAATTCGGGTACCAGACTGCGGACAGCCTTGCCCGCTGCCGCCCGCCTTCAGTATGCAAATTAGCCGCCATCTTGTTTCAGGGTGAGGGTCCCCACTGAGGTGCCTGGCCAGCCTGGATGAGGGGATGATGTCTGTTTGCAGCTGGTCCAACACCCTTCAGGGTGGGGGTCCCCACTTGGGTGCCTGGCCAGTCTGGGTGAGGGGCTGAGGGCTGTTTTCAGGCTGGTGGGCGACTAAAGCTCCCAACTTCCTTTTCTTTTTCTTTTTATTCTGGAATTTATTTACCTTCTATGGCTGTCACTGGAGCTGAGACCCAGCTTTAGCTCTGAGGCTCGGCTGCAGCTCTGAGACCTCCACTGCTGAAAGCAGGGATCTGGGTTTGTTTGGATTCTATAATTGAAACACTGTTGCAATCCTGCTGGCTGAAGCCCAGCTGTCCGAAAGCAGGTTTCTGGGGTTTGTTTGGCTCAGCTGTGGGCAAACTACAGCCCACAGGCCGGATCTGGCCCATTTGAAATGAATAAAACTAAAAAAATAAAGAAGACCGTACCCCTTATGTAATGATGTTTACTTTGAATTTATATTAGTTCACACAAACACTTCATCCATGCTTTTGTTCCGGCCCTCTGGTCCAGTTTAAGAAACCATTGTGGCCCTCGAGTCAAAAAGTTTGCCCACCCCCTGGTTTAGCTTCTATAATTGCAACATTGCTTCTTAGACTGCAGCTCAGAGACCGGCAGTGGCAGGGGGGGAACCTTGGCTTCCTCCATCACTGGAGCAAGCAAGCCTCCTGTTCGCTTCAGCTGCCTGGCTGCCGGCCGCCATCTTGGTTGGCAGTTAATTTGCATATCGCCCTGATTAGCCAATGGGAAGTGTGTTGGAGGTACGGTTAATTACCATGTTTGTCTGTTATTAGATAGGACTAGAGGCACGGTGCACAAAAGTTGTGCACAGGGGTGGAGGGGGTCCCTCAGCCCGACCTGCATCCTCTCCAATCTGGGATCCCTCTTGCAATCTGGAACCACTGGCTCCTAACCACTCACCTGCCTCCCTCCCTGATGCCCCTAACTACTGGTGGCCCTAACTGTTCTCCCCTGCCAACCTGATCCCCCTATCTGCTCTCCCCTCCTGGCCTGATCACCCTAACTGTTTATCTGCTCTCCCCTCCTGGCCTGATTCCCCTAATTTCATATCTGCTCTCCTCTCCTGGCCTGATCCCCCTAACTGCTTATCTGCTCTCCCATCCTGTCCTGATCCTCCTAACTGTCTATCTGCTCTCTCTTCTTCTCAGTGCCCTTCAGACCCCCAGCACAGGCATGCTAAGAGCTCTCTGCCACGGTCCTGCCCCTCCCTAATTGGTCAATACGTGACGGCATCCCAGCCAATTTGCATATCCCTCTATTATGAGTATAGATAATATGTAGCATGCATCTGACCACATTATCTAGAATATATTTGATTATGAACATTTTAAATCATGTGCTATTTGTAAGCATATTTTTATGGTCCAGTCATAGGAACCTCAAGGAAAATATGTTGGAATTTTGAGAAAATAAATATTTTTTAAGTCAAGATACAATGTTGAATTACTCTGCCTATATGAACATCATCATAAGAATGGCTTGCATATAACAACTGTTGTCATATTTTTAGCATGTTAATCACAAAATAACCACTTTCAAAACGTGTGAATAAAGAGATTCATTTTGCAGTCTGTAGCAATTTATGCCAATTAAAACATAGATGCTGCATTATGGATTAAACAACTCTTTTACTCTCTTCTTAGCTACTTTATTGCAATTAGATGTTTCAGTTAACTTCCTGTTCACAATAGGCACTCATTTCCTTGCCGTAATGACTGCATCATGCTAAGTCAGTATTCAGAATAATGTATTATTTATTTTATTCAGTTACCTATGTTGAAGTTGAAGTGCTCCAACATTTCATTGCATATCTTTGCTGTAAACAAAGGTTATTTAAGGGAGCCTTTTTTATTTGCTTTGAGTAGGTTGAAGGAAAAGCAATGTAGTACACTATGCTTTGACTTTTCACATAAACAATAAGAAACCATGATCAATAAACTGGTTCTCCACAAAATGTGAAAAGGAGAGAAACTGTGCAAAATATCAGGATGACCTATTTTCATCTACATTTAGAAGTCTAAGTGCAGTACTGGGCATTTCCATTTATGGGCAAAATGTCATAGAGATTTGAGAAGAATCGGAGAAGTAGCAAAATGGTGAGTACTTTAAATACCCTGTAAGTTTTCCTCTTCTAAGAATACTTAATATAAGAAAAAAAGAAGTTTATTTTGGTATTCAAAGTTTTACACAGAATATTGAAAAATGAGCATGGTTCATTCACTGATTTACCCTTTCAAGTAATTTTTAACAGAGACAGATGGAAATTCCGGAGTCAGACACTTTAAACCAATCAAAGAAACAATTGCTTTATGCTTAGTTACCCTATCCTCCTGAAAACAAGCCTTCCATGCAATCACTGAGATAGATTTTTGTAGGACACACTTAGATTTTTCTCTCCTTGTAAATAATTAAGGTGGTTTGGAGGAATCATCATTTTACCATATTGAAACGGAATTTTTGGACTGGAACATGCCATGTTCCCTTTGACTGGAACCCAGATTCTTTGTCCACCAGAATCAAAGAATGAATCCATGGACAGAAGGTGGTTTAGCAAAGGTGAAAATTTATTAAAGAACAAGTATAGACTGCAACGTGGGGAGGGGGAAAGGGTCCCATTGAGTTCCCTTCCCTACGGCTTATAAAGGCTGCAGATTCTGGTGCCTTGATATCCCCTCTGATTGGTCACTATTCCCTTGGACTGGTTACTATAGTAACTCCTGGGCACAAAGGTTGAACCTCACATGGAACATATGAGGTTCTTTCCCCCCCCCTTCCTTATTGTTTTCCTGTTCCCCTTGGGCTTTCTTCCTCTCCTTCTGGATGAAGGGCTTCCTTCCCTTTATTTTGTAAATATAGACCTGTTGCTGTTCCCAGCTCCCTCATTCTATGGAAATGTACCTGTTGCAGCTTTTCAGCTCCCCCATTCTATGGAAATATACCTTCTATTGCTCTGCAGCCCTGTGCTTCCTCCATGGTCCCCTTAATTTCCAAAATTTCTAAAATTTCCTAAAAGTGTCCTATTTTATCCCTAAAATTCCTGTTTCAATATCACCTGAATTAAAACTGGGATAAAACTTTTTCCTGGAAAAAAAAATGATATAGAACAGAGAATAGGGAAGCAGGCATCATTCATTAAGGAATTGAGTTTTCCCTTAAAAATTCATTTTCTGGGTCTTCAGAATCTCAGGGCTGATGTCAGCCTACCCACATCTCTGCATGAATTACAAAAAAATGCATCCTTTCTGAAACAAAGCTTCCATATGAGCCAATAAGTAGAGCAAGGACTGGATATGTGTCACCACTAACTCTTGTCAGACAACAACCTGCAAAACTGCAGAACGTCACGGAGTTAAACCAGCTCCAAGGCCTCACATTTATTGCTTGATCCAAGCATATTTTTCATTTGTTAACAATTATATTTAGGTATAACTTATCTTTCAATTTAGGTTGAAAAAAGGAAAAGGAGCTAACTACTACATTCCTTGGGTTGTACTAATGAGATGAAAAAAAGACAGTCCTTAATTACACAGCAACTTGCTAAAAAAAAGTCATCTAACAATAAAAATAAATTAATCTGGCATAAGCTATTTCAGATCATCAGAACAAAGACAACTCACAGGCTTCGAACAACACCATCCACAGCCCACATTACGTAAAATTTTCTACGTATTGGTAAGTAGTCCCAGTGTCCAATGAGATGTTTTCTACCTACAGTGTTCAATAAATATTCTTAGTAAAAACAAAATACTTACTTAAGAGAGTAAGAAAGTATACATATATCTAAGTTGGTTTTGAATGTTGACATATTCCAGTTTCATTATCAAGTTATTTAACAGATCCCTATTTTGCAAGTATGTGTATCTATAATAATAAAAGGGTAATATGCTAATTAGACATCCTTCCTTCTGGACAAAGCACAGCGGACAGGGGCAGTGGCAGAGGTGGTAGAGGACCCAGACCACGGTGGCGGCAGTGGGCAGGAGCCAAGGCCAAGGCTCTTGCATGAATTTCGTGCATCAGGCTTCTAGTTCCAATATAATGCCCAAAAGCAAACAGTTTTATAATTAGTTTGACTTTTTTAATTGGGCAGTAATATGAGGCTCACTTTGAAACGTGCAGTTAAAGCTACAAAACATTTAATCAATTTCAGTTTCCCACACTCTCACAAAATAATTAATGTAGAAGTTTTTACCATGTATTGGGCATAAGGTTTGGCTTTTGATGTCATGGCTTTAAAAAGAGAATATAACTTCATCTCTGATCTTAAAGAACTCACAATTGGCTCTTGACAACATAATTTTTGCCAAAATTAGTTCTTGAGAGGAGTAAAAATGATTTTTGCCCTAGTGTTTCCCAGCAATAAATTGGTTACTGAGAGTTTGTCCTATCTCATTCCAAAGTCAGCTTCAGAAGTTCAATTACAGGTCTATTTACACAGTTCTCCTGATTTCTGAGTTCTAACTCTGTAATACACATGTCCCAAACATGTTCCCGTTATTTATAATCTGAGCTTTAAAAAGCATGTATGAATAGTTTGGTTACAAGAAAACACTTTTAAAAGAAACAAATAAGCAACAAGAAAAAAATATCTAAAAATATTTCTAACACAATTATTAAGAATGAGAATGGAAAATATCTGTCAATAACTGAATAAATTATAATTTAGAGCAGATACATGTATTTCCTTTCTTGAGCTTCATACCACCAATCAGATTAAGTATACACAGAACATCTACAATAATAAAAGAGAAACATGGTAATTGGCGTACGACTGTTACCCTTCCCATTGGCTAATCACGGTGATATGCAAATTAACTGCCAACTAAGATGGCAGTTAACCGCCAACAAAGATGGTGGCTAATTTGCATACTATAGGCAGGATGGGACAGCGCCATCCTGCCTGCCCCTCTGCCATCCAGGCCAGCTATCTGTGACCTGGATGGCGGGAGACCCAACCCAGGGCTGGCGGGGCAAGACCGCAGCTGTCCCCTACTGGCCAAGACCCCAACCGGCTCTCCCGCCAGCAGACCAGGGCTGGCGGGGTGGCTGCGGCGTCTGCCTGCAGTCACACCCCCGACTCGCTCTCGCATCAGTGTTGTTTTTACATCATGAGTTTGTTGTTATATCATTTTATTACTGTTTATTTATTAATAAAATTATGTATTATTTTCATATACATTGTACTCATTTCCTTTTATCTCTCACACTTTTATTATAGAGAAAGGGCAAATAGCAATATTAAAATATTTCCTCTAATTAATTCCCTTTCAATGTGCACGAATTTCGTGCACCGGGCCACTAGTTATAAATAAAAAATCATGTTACTTTACACTATGTACATAATTTTATTTTTGAAATTTGTTTAAAGTGATAAACAGGCCAGTAAAATACTTTTATAAATTAAAATATATTAATGTCCTTTTACAAATGGAAGGGTACCTATGAGAAGGCTAACCGCTATTTTGTAAAACTGCTATTTGAAATTCTCTGCTTTTTAGGTGGCGCCTTGTTCTGTGAGTCAACTCTATTATTTTTAGACGGTCCCTTATTCTGTAAATTAGCTTTACTTTTTAGCTTACTTGAATAATGAGGAAGATAAACTTGGCTGTCTGACCTTGCAAGCCGCTTTGCTGCCATCCCTAGCTACTCCACCCCCATGCCAGGTGTCTCTTAGTTATCTGTGGTCAAGGTTACAGGCTTCGAGCGTGATATCTACCAAGCATGCATAGGGCTCTTTTGAAAACTTGCAAAAGGAGAAAGCCCCAAACAAAAGCATTAGAAAAATATGTAAAGAGAAAGCTTCCTCCAAGTCTTTGCTCAGAATTTGAGAAATCTCTCTCTGAGCCCACCGGCATAATAAACAGTGTAACTCCATTCCTCTGGGCATTGCTTGGTTTTTCTCCAGTCTTCTGTAACACATAGACCGAGAGAATAAGGACGATAATAAAGGAATGATGAAGGATTGAGACAGGAATGGTCTAACCTCTGTCTTTGGTTCGAGGGAAGGTGCCCATGAACAGCAGCATTTCCAGGCTTTGCAGCTTTTCAAGGGTAACTTCAGGGAAATTCTAAACTTGATATGTACTCAAAGCCCAGAAAGGCCACAACAGTGATTCAGCTCATCTTTGAATATTCTTAGATCTCAGTGTCACTTTCACTCTTTACTCCTGGAAACTTTTTTTTTTTGTGTGTGTGTGTGTGTGTGTGTGTGTGTGTGTGTGTGTGTGTAATCGCAATGTGGGGCTATTCCAGTGATGGTGAACCTATGACAAGCGTGTCAGAGGTGACACGCAAACTCATTTTTTTGGTTGATTTTTCTTTGTTAAATGGCATTTAAATATATAAAATAAATATCAAAAATATAAATCTTTGTTTTACTATGGTTGCAAATATCAAAAAATTTCTGTGTGTGACACGGCACCAGAGTTAAGTTAGGGTTTTTCAAAATGCTGACATGCCGAGCTCAAAAGGTTCGCCATCACTGGGCTATACTCTGGTTTTGGGTTTGTCTAAAATGTATAACTCTAGAGTGACATGTTATCCTGACTCTGAATTGTCCTTGAATGGAAATTTGTGGAAGCATCATTTGCTTTATGAGTCTACTTCTCTTTTATAATCTTACCCTGTAATCCAGGGGAAACCTGTATCTATACCTTTTTAATCTATCTATATTTCCTTATTTTATAAAATGCCAGTGGATAAAACTTTTAAGTATTATAATTTTGAGAAGCATGAATATTGCCAGGGTTTTTGATTCTTAATCATTAATAACTTATCATGGAGTGTCTGATCCTACCCAGTATACTTTGTCATTCTATATAGAAAACCTCTGCTTCCACAACCAACCTTCATTAATGGGAGTTTTCAAAGTATGGACTTTGTCATTTGGTAGATTGAAACGTGTGATAAAGCAGAAGTAAGAATAAATTTCCTTCTGACCTCCTAAGGAAACAAAGAAAAATCTAATCTTCAAAACCACCTTTTTGGATGACTATACCATAATTAGAAATTCTAGTCTTCTTTGTGGGACTCTCAAAAATGAGAACTCCAAGTTATCACATTTGGTAAAGAAAAATTGGACCTTTCTACTGGGCAATTATAAAAAATGCAAGTTAATACACCTCTAAAATTACATTAAAACTTTATTCTACATCCTTTGGCAAATTCTAATTACTTGTTTTATTTTATTCTGTAGGTTCAGTTATTTTTAAGTTTGCTCCATGTAAAGTTATTCTTTATTGTATTATATTTATTGCCCCAAATTGTGTTCCAAAAATCAAATTAAAAAAAAAGATTGCAACCTACCCTAATCTAATATGATCTCTATATTCTCTTATAAATGCTTTGTCACTATACCTAATAACTTCTGTTGCCTTATTAGAATCTATGATAAATATTTTACCATATTTTTAAATTAAAAGCACACTGAATGTTTGAGAATGATTTTTGTTTTTGGTAGTTGAGATAGAGGAAGAATTATGACATCCATGTTCTTGAATGTGATTTCTACTTCTAGAGATAACAAAATAGTGTGCTTGTTTCTGTAATCACAGGCATTGCAAGCTTGTATATAACTGCCTTCTATTATCACCCCTGGGTCTCTTTTGGCACAAATACAAGTTTTATCTGCCCCTTGAATGTTTTATGTGGTTTGAATGTTTACAAACTAAGTTAGAACAACCTCTCACATATTTATAAACTGTTTTGGTGAAGCTATATTATTTTTGCTCTGTTTTCTCTGTTAACCTGTACCAATTTAGAATTCCTAATATATATAGTTTTACCCTGATCTAGCTATTCTTCCGTAGTTCCAACAATAGAGTCAATATATTTTGACTTGCATTCTAGAGGATACAATTTTAAGTGAGTGTTTAGAATAACCAAACCACAAGTATAACCTTATACTTTTAAAATAAAAACCTAATTTTAAAGGCATGGCTATGTAATTATTGTAAATATACTTTCTTAAACATTTTAAAAAATAATTTGCATATTTTTTCTTATGTAGTGAAATAGCAAGATGAAAATTTTATCTTTTAACCCTTGTTAAAATAAAGCATTTTATTCTTGAATTTGATAAAAATAATCATGGTAATAGACACAATACTATAAAATGTGATAGGTTATACTATGCAGATTGTTTTAAAATAATTTTTATTACTATAATTTTTTACAGATGATATATTTAATATCACTTTAAATATATCATAAGATGTCCAGCCTGAGCCGGTTTGGTTTAGTGGATAGAGCATCAGCCTACAGGCTGAAGGGCACTGGGTTGGATTCTGGTCAGGGCATGTATCTTGGCTGCAGGCTGAAGCCCCAGCCTTGGTTGGGGCATGTGCAGGAGGCGATCAATTGATGTGTCTCTCTCACATTGATTTTTTTTCTCTCTCTGTCTTTCTCCCCCACCCTTCCACCCTCTCTAAAAATCAATGGAAAAATACCCTCGGGTGAGGATTAACAAAAAATAAAATAAAATAAAAATAAGCTGTTCATATTTTAAAGCAAAATTTAAAGCCCTGTCACATTTGAAGCAGTTTTCAAAGGCTGATCAATGCTTTACAGTAAGATTCCAGTGGTTTCATTAGGATAATCTATATTTAGAAGTATTTTTCACATGTGTATCATTTAGCCATACTTCTGGCATCACTTTGAGAAAGGCATTGGCAGTGTCATTTGAAGAAAATACTTACAATGTTCTAAATCATATAAATGTTCATTTTCTCAGGAAAAATTAAGTCAGGGTCATACTATAACTATCCTATATAATAAAAGGCTAATATGCAAATAGACCGAATGGCAGAACAACCAAACAACTGGTCGCTATGATGTGCACTGACCACCAGTGGGCGCACATGGAACATGGCAGGAGTCAGAAGCAGGTGGCATGGCACAGAACATTGCAGGTGTTGGCCGCAGCAGGATGGTGGAGCAGGTGATCAGCGGTGCCAGACCAAGGCAGGGTGCTGGTCATTGTCATTGGGGCAAACCTCTGGTGGTTACTGAAAATTCTTGGCTCCGCATGCCACAGTCCCACCTGGCGCTTGCACCTACTGTCAGTGCCTGGTGCTGTCCCCCAGTTGCTCTGCACTGTCAGTGGACGTGAGAGGCAGCTGCTGGCCCTGATCGCCCTGAGGGCTTCTCCACCTCTCCCTGCTCCTGAGCGATGATCAGGGCAGAAGCCACTGCTTGCACCTGCTGACGGTGCTGGCTCCACTCACACGCACTGATGATGCTGGCCCCAATCGTTCCATGCCATCAGAAGGTGCGACCAGGGATAGTGCCATCAGCGTGTGGGAGCTTCAGCAGCAGAGTGAGGCTGCCAGCAGTCAGGGGACCAGGGGCCATGGCATGAGAAGACTGGGTGGGGGCGTGGAGGATGTGTCAAGACCTGTCCCTGTGCCCACTGCAGCCTCTCAGCCCACAGTTCCTTTCAAGGTGCATGAATTCGTGCACTGGGCCCTTAGTAATTTAAATGTTTCCATTCAATCTTGCAAATGATTTCCCTGAACTACTAGGTCTTCCAAAGTCTATGCATCCAAATGAATGTCCTAATGTCAGCCTTTTCAAATCGTTCCCCATCCTCTCTCCCTGGTCTTGATTTCATTAGACTCCTCAAACAAAAGTGTCCGCCTCCCACAAATAGGTTTAGACTTTCCCACGGATTCCCATTAAAATAAAACCAGAACAGAAATGAGTGTACAAGAACGATATTACGTTTCTCATTAGGCCTGCTGCTTTCCTCTCATTAGGCCCCTTGATTTCCTCTCAGGAGCCGAGCTCTTGCAGCCCTGTGTTTTTCCACAGCTGTCTTTCCTGTTTTCACTCATCATCAACAAGTCTGGTAGCAGAACGAAGCAGCAAGGAGTAGATGCTAATTCCTTCAGATAGTCTTCATTCTCTGAGTTCTGATTCCTTCAAATTCTTTAATAAATTTATGAATACTGAAAAAACAAAGAAAATTTTATCTCCTGTTAACTCCTCTGTCCACATGGGATTGGCATGCTTATCATAGAAGGTTCACATCTTAAAAATTGTTTTTCACGAGAACTTACATAAAATTCAACATTAAAAAAATAGGAGTTTTAAAACTTTATAAGTTCTACCACATCTCGTTGAATCTTCAGATTTAATTGTATTTTCTCTGTTCTTAGCTGTCTTAGGAACAATTCCAATTGCTCTTGTTTATGTCAGATTTATAGAATAAAATTACCTTTTTTCCTTTGACTCTGTACATTCACCAATGAGATTTCCAGTGTGTGTGTGTGTGTGTGTATTTCCAAATTTTATTATGCAACAATTACATATTTTTATTTATGAAGAGTAAATTTTTCTTTCTGAGTACATAGGAAAAATAAAACATTATTTTGAGGGACATTTCAGAGTTCCCTTTGAGGATATCTTTTTCCTGGCAGTAGTGTCAACACTGATTTTAGGAAAGAAGGCTGGAAAACCATTTGACACCACAAACACCTCCTTCGGGACCTTTGTACAGCTTTTGCATTACGGCCACTAATATCTGTGAGTGGACTTTAAGAGGAGTGCATTTCTGATGCTATGGTACTTCTTTCAGGGATGGAACATAATTATGTTTGCATAACTGACTTTTCTTTCGTAGAGATTTATAAGATTCTATATTCATGTAAGCACCCATTTTCTTTTGCCTAAGTGCTTTGAGTCCAAGGTCAAGAGTATACTGCTTAATTCAATAAGCCTTCACTGAGCGCTTCTTTCATGTCAAGCAAAGCATTTCTTGGTGCTTTTGATGTAAACCAGTCAAGGTTTAATGTAGAAGATTTTTGTTTGTTTGTTTTCTATACACAAACTCAGAACCCCATTGCTCACTATCATCCTTTCCTACATTCTAAGCTTTAAACTAGCAGAACTGATCATGCAATATGATTTTGAGAGTGTTAGTTAGCAGTCTGTTCATAATCTATTCATAAAAGACTCATACATTTTAATGGTGGCTTTGGGGGAGATAAGGGTGCCATCTTTTATTATTTCTGGAGCATGGAATAAGATTGTCAAACTCGGAGAAAAGTCAAATTGAAGAAGATGATACTAGATCATAGTAAGCTGTGAGGAGAGAGGCATTGTGGATTTCTTCCAATAACCACACGGGGCCAGCTCCAGATTTATGGATTGCCCATCTTGCATTCAAGCATGCATTTTCTTGATTAGAATGTTAAGTAAGACATTTTTCCCAAAACAAGCTGCTTATTTTATATTTAATTGAAGAAATACAAGAAAATGTCTGAAAGGCTGCATAAGTTCAATATATCTATAAGGGATATCATCACCACATTCCCTATGATGCAGGCACATACATTCAAAACTAAATCTACTTCCAAATTTTTAGAATATATAACATTTAAATTTAATTATTTCTGATCTTGGTTAATACTTTAAGTCAGTAGTATTGAAATTTATAATATTTGGTGTAATACTTTCTTGTTACTTAAAGCCATTCCTATCAAACTTTTCAGGCAATGAATTATGAAAGGACAAGTCGTCTCGGGGCCTGACCACACTGCTGGCGGCCTCGGGCACCGACTCCCCAGCCCACGGCGGGAGCCCGGCGCAGGCTGCCACCCGCCCGCCGCCCCCGGACCGGACCCACGCGGCAGCAGCGGCGGCGGGGCGGGGCGCGTGCCCTCGCCCGAGGAGATGGAGGAGGAGGCGACCGCCGACGCCGCCGGGAACGAGACGGAGGACGTGGACTTCCTGCCTGGGCTGGAACTGGTCGATCTACTGGACCCCCAGCAACCGGACTGGCCCCTGGAGCCTGGGCTCAGCTCGCCCTGGGGGGGGCTAGGACTGCACCCTCCATCTTGCCCTGGGTCCTCCATTTTCGGGGCGGCCACCATGTGCTCAGGAGAGTGCCTTCTTCCCGGAAGCCCAGGCCCCTGCTGGCCACGCCCAGGATTTCTTTAAACTAACCAATGACAATCAAGGGACGTGCGCGCCATAGAGATGACCCGACTCGCGCCTGGCCAATCAGCGGGGCCCACAGTCCCCTCTCCTGCCCTCACTCCACCCCCCCTTTAAAACCCCCTGTCCCATCAGGCCTCTCTCTCTCTCGGCCACTGGAGCTTACCGTTACATCGGTGAGTGTGGCAGGGGAGCCAAACCCGGGTTT
This sequence comes from Myotis daubentonii, assembly GCF_963259705.1. Taxonomy (NCBI): domain Eukaryota; kingdom Metazoa; phylum Chordata; class Mammalia; order Chiroptera; family Vespertilionidae; genus Myotis; species Myotis daubentonii. The sequence goes on along the minus strand of NC_081840.1, from coordinate 213,421,240 downwards.
GAAATAGATGACTCTTTGCTTTTGCATCGGACTGACTGGCTCCCTGGGGGTCTTGGGAACTTTGAAATCTGGGCACAACATTTTGGGGGCTCTCCCGGGATTCCCAGGACCACTGAGGGACCCCCAGTCCGAAGAGTCTGACTGACCGCGGTAGGTGTGTGTCCTTGTGTGTTCTGTTCTGTTTGAGCTCGTTTCTGGATTGCCTGAGGGGTCTAGGCGGACGCGCCGTGAACGACCACAGGCGGGGGAGAGTCGGAAGACGTTCCGCTCCCCAGGAGGGATGGATATGCCCCTCACACCAGGAGGGATGGATATGCCCCTCAGAGGGATGGATATGCCCCTCGCGGAAAGCAGGTCGCTCCTGCTAGCTAGTTTGGTATAAGGCCAACGTCTAGCTTTCGGGTTTGGCTTCCATGGAATTGGAAGCCTGTATTTTCGGGCCCTGTTTAGTGTTCTGTGTTTGTACTGGATCGATGTTATGGGATGGACTCAGACTGCACCTTTGGGAATTGTGATTGATCATTTCAAGGAGACTGGGGGAGGCTTTAGAGCTCCTTCAGGGGTTGGGAAGTTGTTAGGAATTGAATGGATTGTTTGAATGTCTGGTGAAAATATGCGAGTGTGGAGGGCGGGGGACTGCCCTCCCCCCTCCTTTGTGTGGTAGTCCGCGGCTGCCTGAGTGAGGGTCTGTGGAAATAGGTCACCCCCTCCCCAAGTAAATGCGTCTGGGATTTCTGTGCACGTGTAGGGAGAAAAGCTGGCTTAAAACTAATGTGCGCACCGTCCGATTTTGGATAGGGTTTTGGGCTAGCGTCTCCTTTCAAAAGTGCAGGATAAATCCCAAGACTAATCCATAATAAAGAACAGTTTTTCCAAAGGAAAAAACAAAAACAAAAAAACTGGTCCTTTGTTAATTAAGAAAGCTTTTCTTAATGGAGGGAGGAGATAGTCACCTCCTGCCTGCAGCAAAATCTTAAAGAATGTGGTCAATTTACATCTGAAAAGACCAGGGAGGCCAAAAACCTGTCTTGCAAGGCTCCAATGTGGTTCTCCAGAGCCGCTTGAAAGTAAAAAGTAATTTGCCTCATGAAAAATCTAGAAGACAGAATTAAATCTGTTGGTTAAGTATTGAGAAATGAAATCTAGAAAACACTGCTTTCCTTAAACTAAAGGACAATTAAAGGTTATGTCAAAGTCTTTCAGGTAGAAACTGTGGTTTCATACTGATCTTAAAGGGCTCCAGTTACCTTGCCAACTCAGTATTTGGGAGACCCAGGATATGCCTAAGTTTAACCTAGGTTCTAGATAATGTGTTTACTTAAATATGTATCTTTGTTGTTTAAAATTGTTTAACTAGTGCTAATCACCTAAAAATTAAGGCTAAACGTTCTAGCTACCTGGAAAGCATGGCCTTGGTGTGATAGGAGGAAAAAAAAGAAATGTTAAATGGATGGTAGACTAGTGAGCTGGGACTGGTCACTAATGGTGGATTGTGAGAAGGGCTGGTCATGGCCTAACTTCTCCTTCCTTGGTACCCCTGAAACGTCAGAGGGTACTTCTGGCCTTGGTTTTCCAATGTGTTTAATCTGTCAATTTTGTTGTTTCGCCGAAATCCTCTTGAGTGACATTGAATGATTCTTTCCTTCCTCTTTAACTTTTGGGGGACTGTGTGAATGGATTAATAGCTTCTAGATGGTATTCACCATCTCTGAGACTTCCAGAGAGAAGTCAAAACTCAGACTGGCTACACAACTGAAAGTGATTTGTTGGTATTTTGTGGTATAAATGTGGACCGTTTCTATCTGGATGAGACATAGGTCAAAAGTCCTGTCCTAGGATGTGAGAAAGGGAGGCCTCCACATCTGTTCCTGTCTGCTCAAGATCCCAAGACTGTAAAGGTAGACGGCGTCGCGACCTGGATCCATCACACTCACGTCCGGTCAGCGGATCCATCCATGACCCAGAAAGACTTCATCACCAAATGGAGCATCGATCGAGATCAACGCAACCCGCTCAAGCTCAAGCTACGGCGTGCTCGACCTGCCTGATGCCGGTAACATGGCTCGCGATCACTCCTGTCACCAGGAGCCCCCACAATACTGTGTAATACACTTAGATAATGCCTGCATCTTCATGGACAAGGCTCCAAAGAGACAAGGACAATTTATGGGGTCACATGTTTTTCATTGTATTGATATGTTATATTAACCTTTGATTCTTTTGCAGGTTTTGAATGTATGTTGGCTATCCTGGAAGGGAGCTGTGTGGGGTGACCCCCAAAAGTAAAGGGTGTATAGCTGCCAAGAGGACAAGTGCCCAACTGGGCAGGGAACGGTGCCCATCAGGTTTTGGTCTCTGTTGAGAGACAGCTAACAGTTGGCAGCCTGTAATACTGTCTTGCAGGCCTGAGTCACCATGCCCATGTCAGGGGTAGTAAAGCTGGAAAAAGCCTGTTTAGAATAGAAGGTCTGAGGAATAGTTATGCATAGAAAGAAGGTTTTATACCAACAGTTACTGTTTTGTTTTAAATCCATGAAAAGGAATTAGCAAGGAAAGTCAGAAAATCTTAGAGTAGATCAGTATGTTTTTCTCCTTATGTAATTCCTCCGAAATCTGGCAATGCTAAATAAGTACGTTTCTTTGCATAGATCCAATGAGACTGGTTCCTAATAATGGTTTTATTAACGGAAAACTTAGACTGGAGTATCATGTTTTAAAGAGCCCTGTCTGAGCTCTAAAGACGTGAAGCCACTAAGAATGCCACGAAGAAAGCCTGGTATCCTGCTTGGGAGCCCTGAAGATGGCTGGCGCTGGAGCGTCAGGCCCATGCCCTACCATCACTGGCGGTTGGTAAGAGTAGAAGGGGAGCAGTAAAGATGCCTCTGCATCCCTGCGGAACCCCCACACACTCTGGGCCGCAACGAGTAGGAGGGCTACTGAGATGGGCCTTAAAGCCTGGAGCGTGGGCTCAGGTGGAGTTGCTACAGGTGAGGGATTCACCTAACTCAGCAGATACTGCAGGCAGGCCTGATGGCATCTGGATGGCTTGGCTTCCTGGCCCTACGGGGCACATTAAGGTTCAACCATGAAATTCCAGCAAAGATAGTCAGTTACCATTCTTGTTGTGTTTATGCAAACATCAGGACAGTAGATAAATTAATCTTGATTTGGCTTTTTGATAGGCATGGAGGAATTTTAAGAAGAAAAATCCTATTTCAATAGAAGTTGTTGAATCTAAAATGGTTTCTTTCCCTTCCACCGGACCATTTGTTAAGCTTATAGGGATAGTTCAGTTGATAGTTCTGTATGCCCAGTACGGGCCTCTAGCAACGGTGGAATAGAAATGCAGTCCGTCTCATGATTGAGCCGGAAGTTCCAAGACAAGGGGGGAATGAAAGGACAAGTCGTCTCGGGGCCTGACCACGCTGCTGGCGGCCTCGGGCACCGACTCCCCAGCCCACGGCGGGAGCCCGGCGCAGGCTGCCACCCGCCCGCCGCCCCCGGACCGGACCCACGCGGCAGCAGCGGCGGCGGGGCGGGGCGCGTGCCCTCGCCCGAGGAGATGGAGGAGGAGGCGACCGCCGACGCCGCCGGGAACGAGACGGAGGACGTGGACTTCCTGCCTGGGCTGGAACTGGTCGATCTACTGGACCCCCAGCAACCGGACTGGCCCCTGGAGCCTGGGCTCAGCTCGCCCTGGGGGGGGCTAGGACTGCACCCTCCATCTTGCCCTGGGTCCTCCATTTTCGGGGCGGCCACCATGTGCTCAGGAGAGTGCCTTCTTCCCGGAAGCCCAGGCCCCTGCTGGCCACGCCCAGGATTTCTTTAAACTAACCAATGACAATCAAGGGACGTGCGCGCCATAGAGATGACCCGACTCGCGCCTGGCCAATCAGCGGGGCCCACAGTCCCCTCTCCTGCCCTCACTCCACCCCCCTTTAAAACCCCCTGTCCCATCAGGCCTCTCTCTCTCTCGGCCACTGGAGCTTACCGTTACATCGGTGAGTGTGGCAGGGGAGCCAAACCCGGGTTTGAAATAGATGACTCTTTGCTTTTGCATCGGACTGACTGGCTCCCTGGGGGTCTTGGGAACTTTGAAATCTGGGCACAACAAATTACACTTTAAAATTATCTCTGAAATCTGATTTCTCCTTGCCATTCTCATTGGCATGAGTTTAAGTGAGGACTTTATTTTTGCCCTACCCCTAAGCACGCTTCTCAATTTCTCTTTAGCCCATATTCCATCTTGCCTCTGTAATTAATCTTCATAAACTACATCTGCTGCCATTCCCAATTACCTTGGAAATTGTATTAGTTTCCTAGTACTTCCATAACAAAATACCAGGCACTGGGATGCTCAAACAACAGAAATTTATTTTCTCACAGCTCTGGGAACTACAATTACAAAATCAAGGTGTCAGCAGGCTTGGTGGCTTCTGAAGCCTCTTCTCACTGTGTTCTAACCTGGTTGTCCCTCAGTCCATACGTCGTTTGCTTTGTAATCTCCCCTTCTTATAGGGATGCCAGTCATATTGGATTAGAGTCCACCCAGAGGACCTCATGTTACCTTAGTTACCTCCTTAAAGGCTCTAATTTCAAATACAGTCACATTCCTAGATACTAGGAGTTAGGACCTCATCAGGTAAATTTGGGGGAGGTGCAATTGAGCACATAACAATGTTATTTTCCCAGGTAAATGAAGCCTTTCTAACCCAGTTCTAATGTATCTCTTTGTTCTCATCCTTTGAAAAGCTACTCCACTCCATTCACCTACATTTGTTCCAAGTAAAATTCTTTTTATCTGAAGTGCTCTTATCACTTCTCCACCTGAAAAACATCTATTATTTCACAAATGTTGCCTCACAGTAATAACATAATCATCTATACACAACAATACATCCTATATAATAAAAGCCTAACATGCTAAGTGTCCGGTCATCTGGTCATCCGTTCAACCAATCAAAGGGTAATATGTTAATGATATGCTAAGATTACTCAACCGCTCGCTATGATGTGCATTGACCACCAGGGGGCAGATGCTCCAGCTGGTAGTTTAGCTTGCTGCTGGGGTCCAGCCAATTGGGACTGAGACAGGCCAGATACACCCTGGAGCCCTCCCATGGTTCCTCTCTGGCTGGCCAACCTCCTGCATCCCTCCCCAGCCCCAATCATGCACCAGTGGGGTCCCTCAGCCTGGCCTGTGCCCTCTCACAATTCAGGACCCCTCAGGGGATGTCGGGGAACTGGTTTGGGCCTGATCCCCCAGGCCAGACCAAGGGGCACCACTGGTGCACGAATTTGTACACCACACCTCTAGTTTGTTTATATAGAGAATGAAGTACGGAGTTAAATGTCATTGACGTATTCAAAACTGTCCTCATTTCTAGTCATTTAATACCACTTTTACACTATCTTATTGGCCACTTTTGTTTTATGCTATCTCATTATATGTTTTCTTCTAAATTGAATTAAATACTTATTTAAACAAAGTGTGACATAAAGGTATTGCTGAATATTGTATATGAAAAAGGGGTGCTATAATAAATCATAAATCCCTAACTAGGCAGGTTATGGTAGATAGTCATGCCTCAGGCCTATAAATTCTTTAGTGAAAGGTTTTTAAGCAAGCTCTGTCCATTGTTCTTGTACATTTAGGTTAACACCTAAATGCAGGAGTAATACCCCTTGAAGGCATAACCAACCAAGAAGCACATACTCTTCACTATTTTATAATCCAATCCCACCATGTCTCTCCCACCTTCATGCAATCTTGCTTACTTTCCCTCCTTAGTTTCAAATGTGTAATAGAAACTGCACAAGTGTTACAAAGAATTTGAGATCTCACTTCCCTGTAATTATCATAAGTTTTGGCTCAAGAAAACTTATAAAACTTCTCTACAGGTTTGAATGTTTCTTCTGTTGACATATTAAGTGCCTGCAAACCCAATGTGCTTATTTCTGAGGATACCATGGTGAATATCATTTTGATTTCTAGTCTCAATGAGTTTATGCTTGAACTAAAATTATCTTGCAAACCTATATTACAGAAACTGTAACATTGCAATTTAATTTAGCTATACATTTTATGCGTCTTTTGTTGGACAGTAATCACAAATATCAGAACCTTTATAACCCATCTATTCAACCCCAGGACCTAGTATAATGCCTGTACTAATAAATGTTTATTTTCAAGAGCAGAAGAGACATGGAAAAATAAGATATGATTTTTTTCCTCTTCAGAAAAGACCAGCCAAATAATTGACATATTTAAGTGATTGAGCTCTATAGATCTGAATGACAGCACTTCATTAATTTAGCTCCTTTTAAAGTTTAGAATCTCAACTCCTCAGAACAGCAGCTATTCTACATCTCATAGCAACTGTTTTCTACTTCTTTAAAGTATGGAAACCTTTCCTTCATCTCTCTGTCAAGTTTTAAGAAAAGAATGCTTTCAAGTATAGACCATTACACCACAGATAGCCTCATTCAAAAGGTCACTGTACCCCTTGTATACAGTATGTAATTGGATAAAGCATTTCAGTGAATGGTCAGTACTTAATCATTATCATTTGGTCTCACAATATGTCTGTCAATTTATCTTGCTCATTCAATTTCACTTTGACAAGAGATAGCATGATTGCCCAAGAGCGTGCCTTCTGCCATATTTCAGTAATGTAACAGCCAACAGGGATGATGGATTAGTTTCCTGATTCTGTTCTTACATGTCAGTTCCCTGGGTTCTAATTTAGTCCCTCTTCTCTTCTCACTAAATACATTCTCCCTGAACACTCTCATCTACTCTCCTGATTGTAGTCGTATTTTATATGCAGATAATCCCCAAATCTAAATATCCAACAAATATTGTGCACTTCAGATTTTATCTGTAGCGTCGATTTCTTATTGTACATTTTTTTCCTGGATGTCCAACAAGTTATATCAACGTTTATAGCATCATGATCTTTTCTTTGGCGCTAGTAATCTTTTCATCTTCCTCATAACCTGCTTCAACAAATGTTACCATTGTGTTCTCAAACTTTAGCCTTGAGAGTCGCTAGTTATTTTTTCCTTTTTCTTCACCCCACTTTTAACACATAATTTATTTTATCAATTATACATCCTCATATCTCTTGACTCTTTCCATTTTACCTTACTCCCACTCCTGCTCAAATGCCATCATTACTCATCACCATTACTATAATAGCTAATTAGCTATTCTTTTAAACTCTGCTTACCTCACCAGAAATCACTATCCTTTCTAGAACATGTGGGATAATCCTTAAAATATAGAGCGAAACATTTAGTTTCTTTGCCTAAACCCTGGTGATCATCCTCATTGCTTTAAAAATAATCTGGAAATCACTTTACATAATGTACTTTACCCTGTAAGTTTAGCCACTGTTAACCTCTCCATTCTCTCTGATGTACATCCCTCAGGTCACACACACACACACACACACACACACACACACACACACACACCTCTTACCCTCATCCCTACTGCAAACATAAACAAAGTTCTAGGACTCTGGAGCTTCAGTGAAGGAATCATGCTATCAATAGCATCCAAAACAACATATTTACATACACAGACTATTATTAACTAAAAATACAAAGTATAAATTGGATATGTGATGCCCTGTACCATACAGCTTCCCCTTCTACACCATCATTAAATGTAATGCAGAAGAGAATTTAACTTTTTTAAAAAATATATCTTTATTGTTGAAAGTATTACAGATGTCCACTTTTTTCCTCATGGATTTGTTTTAGCCCCCACCCCAGGTCATCATACTACAACTTTAAAGTGAATGTCAGCCTTATCCTCTTACTCCAGACATTTCCTATCACTGATAATGATATTATCTAGTTACTTTCTCATATGTTTTTCCAGATATGCTGAAAACTATAATCTCTGGACATTTCTAACAAATTGAATAGCAAATTAGTTTAGTAATTAGAAAGGCTAATTCCAAACTGCCCAGCCAAGAACAGGCTACTAAATTATGCTGTACAGTTGAAGAGCATAAATGCAAACTCTAATGGATATTATCAACTTTAAATCTTTATCTCCTTGGAAGTAAGACTATATGTTAAAATATTTTAATGCATATTAAACTGCATTATCAGGATGATTGTTTTTAAGGAAATAAAATGACTTATCTCCCACATGTAATAACTAACTAAATATATATATATATATATATATATATATATATATAGATATAGATATAGATATAGATATAGATATAGATATAGATATAGATATAGATATAGATATAGATATAGATATAGATATAGATATATACATATATAGATATAGATATATAGATATAGACATATATGTGTGTGTGTATATATTCTATATAATAAAAGCCTAATTTGCTAAGTGTACAGTCCACTGGTCAGCTGTTCAACCAATCAAACATAATATGCTAATGATATGCTAAGGTGGCTCAACCACTTGCTATGATATTCACTGACCACCAGGAGGCAGGCAGTTGACCAGTCAACCAGTTGCTATGATATGCACTGACCACCAGGGGCCAGATGTTCTGACGAGTAGGTGAGCTTGCTGCTGGGGTCCAGCTGATCAGTACTGAGTGAGATGGGCTCGATAAACCCTGGAGCCCTCCCACAGTCCCGCTCCAGCTGGCCAACCTCCCATATTCCTCCCCGGCCTTAATTGTACACCAGTGGGGTCCCTTGGCCTAGCCTGCACCCTTTCGCAATCCAAGACCCCTCAGGGGATGTTGGGGAGCCAGTTTCGGCCCAATCCCACAGGCCAGGTCAAGGGACCCCGCTGGTGCACAGGGCCTCAAATATATATATATAATTTAAGCATACTTAGTGATGGTATCTATGTTTTTGTACATAATAGTCCATACATTAATCCGTCATGAAATAAAGTAAAGATATATCTAGTGCAGAAATGTATTATCTGACATGCTTTGGGTTGTTACCAATGAAACCCTAAAGTTAGTCTGTAGATTTGCAAAAAAATTAATATATATTTATTTAAAAGCATGCCTTAAGAAAGAATTCATAATGCTAATTAAAACTTACTTAGGAAAATGGGGTACACCTGTAATAAGGTCAATAATAAAAAAACTTAGTCAAATGTGAATAAAATAATATAAGTTGTTGATAAAATTGCATGAAGTCTTAAAACATACAGGTTTTGTGAACTGTATGGCCCATTTTAACCAATCCCCTTGCCTACACTTAAAATTCTGCAGCACACCTTAAATATGACTTTCACAGTGATATGGTGTTCCTCAGTGAACATTATGCATTGTTTAATTTAAGAGATCAAGGAGAGGCATTATTCTATAAAAGACAAAATGAAGAGATTTCAATGCAAATGTCAAGTTGCCTGTGTCTAGGATACAAAGAGCTTGTAGCTTTGGATTTTCCTTTCCTTTTACAGATCCATTAATTAAAGATTATGTTTAATCTGTTACAAAAGGCACATCTGACTTTTTGAACAATCCCATCAGTGGCACCTACAAGCCATATTAACATTAAATAGAAAGATAGGATCATTGATTACAAGGTCTTGGCAAGAAGCCCATCTGCAAACCCAGAGTTGATTTTACAAATACAGCTCTAACAGGCTGGGCACCGGCCAGAGTCGGGGAACAATAGAAAAGTAGAGGAAATGCTGTAAGTTGTGATGGGTGGATTTATTTGGAAACAATTTTATTCACCCTCTTGTTTCAGGGAAATTTTATAACCACCAGGTAACAGGCAAAATTTCCATCCATCTGTATTTTTCTTCAGATGATATTAACAAAATAGATGTTTCCAATATTCAGATGCCTGTTGTAAGCACAGAAAATGTAGGATATTTAACCAACATTTCACTTTCAAAAATTTTAGAGAAAATAGTCATGCATTGTTGTATCTCCGACAGAGAGCTTTCACTTTAATATATACTACTAGGGGCCTGGCACATAAAATTCATGCACAGGTACAGTCCCTAGCCCTGGCCTGCAATCAGGGCCACCTTCCCTGGCTGCCCGCAGCCAGCCCTGCCTCCTGAAACCACCCACCCTTGCTTCCCCATTCACCATCCGGTGATTGGAGACTTCTGGCCAGGGGGAGGAACCAAGAGGTTGGCTGTCCCTGCCTGCTCGCTGGCCCCACCCCTGCTGCAGGTTGCCCTTTGCTTGTGGGGCCACTGGCAGGGTAGGGGCCTTGGCCTGGTGCCACCTGCATCCACTGCCACCCACCCCGTTTCCTGTTCTCCAGCAGGCAATCGAAACCTGCCAGCTGGGGAAAGGGACCTAGAGATAGTCAGTGCGCCTCATAGTGACTGGTCGAGCAGTGTTCCGGGCGAGGGGCCGCAGTTGTTCTGGTCTCTGGTCATTCCGCCGTTTCGATTGCTGGGCTTTTATATAGGATTGTATCTCCTGCCTTCTTTACTAGAAACACCAATATTCAAAACAACTGCTTATTATGATAGAAAGGAGAAATTAATATTTGAAATAACATTAAAATCTCCACCCCCAAATGCTATTGCTGCAATATATTAACTTGATGCTTATGTCATTCACATTAATCTGCACCCATTTATATCAGCCTTTATTCTCTCTTTTAGAGCAGCAAAAGTGTTTTATCACAGCATCATCTGTGAATGGGTACCCTTTTTTGGGAGACTGAATACCCTAAACACGGGGTTAACCACCTTAACCTCATGGCTCATTTCATCCCTTCCGCTCTCCCCTTCTCTTTTCTCTTCATCCTTCTATCTCAACAGAAGTTCAGCAAAATTAAAAAAGCTTGCCTTTTCCATCTGACTTATTTCACTTAGTATAATATTCTGATTTCACTCATATGTGGGATATTAAACTGAAAGCAATAAATGAACACGCAGGAAAAAGAAAACCAAAAAACTGATAGACACAGAAAATAGCATGGTGACTACCAGAGGGGAGGGGGTGCAGTGCAGTAGAGTGTAAAGGGGGTCAAATGTATGGTGATGGAAGGTGATGTGACTTTGGTTAGTACACACATAATGCAATATACAGGTGATGTATATAAAGTTGTACACTTGAAACCTCTATACTTTTATTAACCGATGTCATCTTTTAAAAATATTCAATTTTTGTTAAAGAGCTTGCACAGACCACACAATTCTAAATGGGAAAGTAAAGATTGAAATCCAGACACTTCAAAGTATTGAGTGAGGATTGCAGTTTTCGTTCTAAGCATGTCATTCACCTCACTTCTCTTATGTGCCATGTACCTGTCACATAGTTTAAGTTAGACTGACACATGCAAACTTCAGGAGTGAGTTTGATAACAGTGTGACAGGGCACTGAGTCTGGAAAAGTTGGTATGGGGCCACATAGTAGTATTTCTGTCATGGAAAATGGGCTTACATGTTCCCCCAGTGTGTGTGTGTTGGGGTGGGGGGAGGGCACTTTTAAAACATTTTAACCAGAGGAAGGGCCATGGCCAGACTCTTACTTCAGTGAGAAGGCCTGGGAGTGGTATGTGAGATGGATACGGAGGTGATCAGAGCAAAAGTTGGACATAAGTTGTGGTAGAAGAACAGTCCAAAAATGATGCTAGTTTAATAAGACCCAAGGAATGAAGGAAATAGAGTCAACAAATATTTAGGAGGAAAAACAATAGACATTGGTGATGGGATACAGCGACTTGGGTAAGAAATAATAATCTTGCAATTATTGATATTTATGACCTCAGCTTTTGCAACTGATTTACTCTCTTTCACTGGACAAGAAATGAATCTGCAAATGTTCTGCAGGAAGTCTTTGAATGGCATTCATGATGTTACTAGAATGGAGAATATCTACTTTCAAAATAGATTGATATGTGTTTCTTGATTCAGTCTTTAATGGTCCTTAATTTATAGGTGGTTTCCCTCCCTTAATACAAAGAAACTTTCTCTGTCAAGCAGAATCAGGTCTATGCCAGAGGTGCCTATTCTGTTTGACAGGTAAAGAGATGATGTTTTCAGAATAAGGGAAGAGAAGTTCAGGGGCATTATATCCCAAGATGACCTCTTCAGCCCAGGTGAACAATATCATAGAACTTTATTTCTGTACCTAATAAAGTAGAGATATCCACCAGAGTATTTTGCATGCTATTATGATTGTAATTTCTCTCATAGAAATCATTAGCTATCAGTACTCTTTGTTTTATTCCATTGCACTCAACCTCTCGCTCTGCCCACTCACTTCTATCTACTTTTCCCTAACATTTAGGCTGCTTAATCCCATTGTTCATCAGTTTGTTCTTTAAGAGCCAATTACTAATTTAGTCTGAGCAGTGACTGTGACCTTTAACTTTTAAAAATTCTTAATAAACTCAGACTGTTATCATAGACACATTAATCGTAATGTCCCTGCCTATAATTACCTGTTCACTTAGTAACACTGTCAGAAAATTTATCTGTGACTTGGGAAAAGGCAAAAGGTGCTGTTGGGTGCTTTGTCAGAGCAGTCCTGGACTTGACTTATCTTGTCATGGAACGTTTACAGCTCTGTAGGGCAAATTTGGGGCTAGTTATGTATACAAATAATTTTGGTTCAGGAAACAAGACAACCATAGAGATTAATCTCTTCTTGCCCCATTGGATGTGACTTACTTTGAGAAAATAGCCTAGCTTCTCAAATGCTTTTTGAACTGTTTCTAAGACTCTTGTTAATAAATAGTTGAATAAAATCTTATAACAGGTGTCCATGTTATTATATTTGCATGAGTCATAATTGTACCCTTTAAAATTATATTTTAACATTGCTCATTAAACTATAAATTCCATGAGAATATACACTGAGTGGCCAGATTATTATGACTGGCCAGATTATTATGGCCACCCCAGCAGTACTTTGTTGGGCCACCTTTTGCCTTCAATACTGCAGCGATTCTTCTTGCAATTGACTCCACGAGATGTTGAAAGGTGATGCGAGGAATCTGACACCATGCCTGATGAATAGCACTGTCCAGTTCTGTGAGATTTGATGGTTGTGGAACCAGCTGCCTGATGGTTCTTTTAACTTCGTCCCACAAATGCACAATTGGATTGAGATCTGGTGATTGTGGGGGCCACCTAAGCAAAGTAAAGCCTCCCTCATGTTCTTGAAACCACTCCTGCACAATACGAGCACCGTGGCATGGCTCATTGTCTTGTTGGAAGAAACCATCTCCATTGGGATACACCATCAACAAGATAGGATGAACTTGATCAGCAACGATACTTAGGTATGTTGTGCTACTCAGACATTTATAATGGTCTGGCCCTCTAGCAACTTCAGCACGAAATTATAGCTCATTTGCCTACAAACGTCAGGTGGCCATAATAATCTGGCCACTCAGTGTATATTGTGACATTATTGTCTCCAAAAATATCTCCAGCATTTATCAGAAAGATGAATACTAATTAGTTGCTATATGTAACTTTAGTAGGTAAATGGATAAATACTTTAAGTATAATGTAAAATTAGAAACCTATAATTATCAGTGTAGTATAGACTGTGCCGAAATACAGTGTTCAATTCTGCATGCAACAGCATTCACTTCACAAGACAGTAAACATTCCAGAATCCATGATAAGTATCAAGAACTTACAATAAGAAATCTATATGTCAAGAATATAATGGAGGATTTGTTGATGTATACATGAACATAAAGAGGTACATAAAGTTCGATCCTTATTTAAACACTGAGAATCATCTGTAGAAGAGTGAATGTTAAGTCACTCATTAAAGAATGTTCTCTTCTATTAAAATACTTGTTTTGGTGATATATATATATATATATATATATATATATATATATATATATATATATATATGTATTTATGTTATGTATGTCATATTAATTTATGTTACATAGTGACAGACTGTAACAAGTTATTGAATAACATTGACTAGTAAAGTCAGTGCAAATTTGATAATTAACCTATGCAGAAAACAGAAATTCAGAGTTACTGTTCTATGTTGGAAATTCACAGAAGAGAAATGCGTATGCCCAATAAATATATGAAGGTGGGTGTTCCACCTTATTTGTGATTCAGAAAATGACATTTATGAATAGCAAAGGTTCAATTTTATACCCATTTGAGTCACAAAATGAAACAAAACTATAACATACAAATAAAATTTGACAACAGTAAGTGTTGGAAAGGATGTGGGTTCCCAAGGAATCTTTGGGAATCCACTTTGGAAAACTGCTTAACATTATCTGCTAAAGTGGATCATTCATAGACCCTATGGTCCAGTACTTCTACTCCTAGGCATATATACAAGGAAATTCTTGCACATCTTTAATAGGAGACTTGTGAAAGCACTTCCAGGAAGCACTGTTCACAATAGAAAAAAACTACAGAAAACCAAATATGTAGCCACAGAACAGTGGATATATACACACTGAAGTATGTTCACTCATTGGCCTTCTTATACAATACACAAAATAAGACCTACAGCAACATGTGACATGGAGGCATCTTAACAGTGCAAAATTAAATTTAAAAAAAGTCTCCAAAAGAATGCTTCTATGGTCATAACAATGCCTACTCTAAATCCTCATTAATTTTTTTTTTTTTAGGATGACACATCTTATATAATAAAAGGCTAATATGCAAATTGACCAAACAGTGGAATAATGGGTCGCTAAGACATGCACTGACCACCAGGGGGCAGATGCTCAATGCAGGAGCTGCCCCCTGGTGGTCAGTGCTCTCCCACAGGGGGAGTGTCACTCAGCCAGAAGCCAGGCTCACAGGCTGGCGAGCTCAGTAGTGGTAGCTCCAGCGTTAAAGCGTTAAGGATGTCCGACTGATGGCTTAGGCCTGTTCCACTCCCCGCTATCAGTCAGGCATCCCCTGAGGGCTCCCTGACTGTGAGAGGGTGCAGGCCAGGCTAAGGGACCTCCCTGAGTGCACAAATTTTTGTGCACCGATCCTCTAGTAGATGCAATAAGTCTATAAAAAATCAAGAATATAGCATGGGAAGAGCATTCATTTGAAGGCAGGTTTTTTGTAGGAGTCCTAATTTTTGTTAAGGTTGGTTCATAGGTGATACAACTATTAAAAGATAAATGGAGCCCTAGCCAGTTTGGCTCAGTGGATAGAGCATCAACCTGTGAATTGGAAGGTCCCAGATTTGATTCCGGTCAAGGGCACATGCCCAGGTTGTGTGCTCGATTCCCAGTGGGGGACTTTCAGGAGGCAGCCAATCCATGATTCTCTCTCATCATGGATGTTTCTATCTCTCTCTCCCTCTTCCTTCCTTTCTGAAATCAATAAAAATATAATAAGAAAAGAAAGATAAATGGAAATAAACTAGGGGAAATTTTTAATGTCTTAGCTTCACTTGTTGAGGACTTACAATTTCTTTACAATAATAAAAAATCAGAAGTTGATATTTGAAATATTTTAATCACCCTGTGTTTTGCTATACATTTCATACCTAGAATAATGAATACTACATTATGTGATGTGTATCAAATGTATACCAGAAGTCATGTTCTTAAGCTATTTTGCCATTTTTATCAAGGTTTGGTTAAAATATACTGTTTTCCTTACCTTTACACCATAGTATTTAGCATAGTAACTAGAACTTATGGGCCCATTATAAGTACTAAATAAAGATTACAATGCTCAGAATCAGGTAACCAAGTATATAGCATTTCTCTCTCTCTCTCTCTCTCTCTCTCTCTCTCTCTCTCTCTCTCTCTCTCTCTCTCTCTCACACACACACATACACACACACAAATAAACTGCTTATTTTTGATTGGGTGTGTTGATCATGGGTATGTAATATGTTTAGGTCTACACAATTTACAAATTATATTTTCTAATTGTCAATAAATATATCCATATTATACTTAACAACCAATTCTCTTGACTGCTACAATTGAACTAAATTAATTTTAAATTGTCATGCCCAAATCATATAAAAAAACCCCACTGATTTATTCATCCATCAACCTAATCTTCTTAGTGAGAAAGGCAGGCAAATTCACATTTATTTTCAATTTTGAACAGTTTATTTTAAAATTAGGAACATGGTTCATATTGACTTCACATCTGGAATTTGAAATCTCCAAAACAAGATCCTTTTAAAAACAACATGGAAATATTAAAATAAATACATATGTTTGAGAATTCCATGAAATCTAGTTTTAGTATTGTTTATAAAACAATGTCCCACTCCTATTCTTCATCTCCTATGGAAAAGAATTGTACATTGCTCATTATGCACAAAGACTCTGCAGATGTTGTGTGCAAAAGGAGTAGGAATGAGACACAATGTCAATTCCCAGTGTACTCAACAGTGGAGCAGATAAGAAAGCAGCAAAACAAGGAAGCATGCATCAGCAACTCCATTGAAAAACAAAAAAATTACCGTGGGAGAGTATTAGAAAGAACACAATATGGATTATTTCACTACTTTTTATGCCTTTATTTACTAAGACATTTTTTTGGAGCTTTGATAATATAACATGCTAGAGAAAGGGTGCACAGATTCGTTCACCAGTGGAGTCCCTCATCCTGGCCTGCGGGTATCAGGTCAAAATTGGCTCTCCGACATCCCCCGATGGGTTTTGGATTGCGAGAAGGCGGTTCTCGGGCGAGGTACCCCAGAATAGGGCTCCTTCCTCTCTGGTTCTGGGTGGGTCACCTGAGAACTGCAGCTGCCAATTCACTGCACCTTGGCAGCTCCTGCATTGAGCATCTGCCCCTGGTGGTAAGTACACATCATAGCTACTGGTCGAATGGTCGGACAGTTGCTTAAATATATATAGATTCTATAAAAAGTTTGGAAGCTGTCAAAGTCCAGTGCATTTGTGGGGCAAACTAGTTGTTGTTGTTTTTTTGGTGGGGGGAGAAGGGGAGGGACAATGTAATGTCCTTCCTGTATATCCTTTCTTTTTGCTAATTGGTCTGTGGGCATCATTCTGAAGGGAAATGTGTAGTTATATGTTAAAACTGGAAGCCCAGTGCACGGATTTGTGCACCGGTGGGGTCCCTTGGTCTGGCCTATGCCCTCTCGCAATCCGGGACCCCTCAGAGGATGTCAGAGAGCCAGATTCGGTTCTATCCCCACAGGCGAGGCTGAGGGACCCCACCAGTGCACGAATCTGTGCACGGGGCCTCTAGTATGCATATAAAATCTTTAGTTAATCTCTTCCTGCCATCTCCCCTCCCCACTTCCCTCTGAGATTCATCAGTCCATTCCATGTTTCCATGCCTGTGGTTTCCACTCCTGCATTGAATGTGTGCCCCCTGATGGTCAGTGCTCATCATAGCTACTGAATGGCTGGTCGCTTAAGCTTTTAGATAGATAGATAGATAGATAGATAGATAGATAGATAGATAGATAGAGATAGATAGATAGATAGATAGATAGATAGATAGATAGATAGACATAGATAGTAGACACCCTATCACTTTAAAATACATAAATACATATATTGTCTCTGTGCAAAAGATACCAGAATAACTTTGGAATCAGATAAGCAGCCTGTAAATACTTCCTGTAAATACTTCCAGTTGCCTCACACATTTAGAAAAAAAATATATCATTCTAGTTTTTATCCTTCCTTCCTTTTGAGGGAACAGGGAACAGGTTGTGGTAACAGGATTGTGGATAATTAATGAATTGGTGATTGAGTTTTATTGCCATCTATATATAGTCAAATTCAGGAGAAGGCTGTCATGTTTTCCTGAGTCACATATGCATGAAATGGGACTGGGTTCCATCTGGGTGAGCAGCCAGCTTATGACAATCTTGGAAAAGCTTACAGCTTTCTCCAGAAAGCCTCAGGTACTTTTTTTGCAAAACCCAGGGCTTTTCTAAGATTTGTTTGCTCAGATTAGTTTGTCTCAGAACTTGTTTTTCTGTAGCCTGTTACATGCTTTACTGTGTGTCAAAGAATCAGAATTACTTTTTTTTTTTGGTCAGGTAACTTAGAAAACATAATGTCAACTAATAGAAATTTATTTCAGTGTATCAGTATATACTTTCATAAAATTATAAGAAGGTTTTAAAATTTTTACACACATAACAATTGTATTTATCAAAATATAATTTTTTTGGAATTCATTTTCAATGAAGAACAGATTGGAAACAATTTGCTTGGTGAATCACATTTTATAATTAATATTGGTGTATTCAGTGAATATATTGAGAAATACATAATGAGGAAGTAATTGTCTCTATCTGTAATAGAAACTAGATGAAATAATGCAAAAAGTAAATTACATATTTAATGGTAAATGTAATAATTATCCAATTAACACAAAATTAATTAAAATACATAAAATTATAATATGTTCTTAATAGTGTTAGGGCAAAAGTTACCTAAATTTTTGTTAATCTCAAATAGTATTACCTGCTTGGAAGATGCAGTTTTTAGTTTTTGAGATTCATAGATCATTTACCAAAATCGTGTTAACACTTCTACTTCTATGAACATAATTAAATCTACATTTTCAACTGTCTTCAGCACCACAGACACACACACACACACACACACACACACACACACACACACACACACCCTGTAATTGTGTGAGTTATTGGGAAAGAGAAAAATATGAGTCTAGAATCCAGGTTCAATGTCTTTGGAAATCTTACCCAAATTGCATTATTCAAAAGCACTTCTTTTTTCACCTGCATTTCATTAAATAAATTTCAATCCACATAAAATTTTCCAGAATCTGAAAATACTAAACATACTTCAAAAAGCAGCCCTTTACCTAGGAAGCAATCGAGTGCCGTTGCATTTATATACTCAATGATTTATGATTAATAAATTCATAATGTGTTGAAAATTTGGCACCTTGTTTCTTTAATTCCACTTTATTCTTCTAAGGTAGATTTTTCTTTCTCAATGCTAGAGTTCTTTTTTTTTAATTGGAGTAGAAATTTTATAGTCACTCTTCTGGTGAATTAGAGGTTATTCTAGATGTGAGAGGTGAGGCCATGCCCTCCTCAATAATTCAGTATGAGAAAAGAATTTAAAGATCTGAGTTAAGGTATATTAAATAGGACTTTCATATAGAAAGTCCTAACTTGCCTACATTGAATAATGCAGAAAGAGGAAAGGGAGGAGGAGGGAAAAAACACTGGGAAAGAACCAGTAGCTATGATCATCTCAGTGGGGAGTTCACCATACATTTTACAGATATCTTCATTGTAGGCTACCTAGTCAAATACAACAGCTTTCTTTATTTTGTAAATTCTAATAAGAATGATGAGATCTTGAGTATGTTTAGACTTGCAATGTTAATAATTTAACATGAAAATAAGTGTGGTTATACATTTTTTTTAATTTCAAATGTTAATGATAATTGCCTTCTGGATTCTCAGAGTAGATCATAACCAGATATAATCCTACACGTGGATGGTTAAACATTTTATATCTCACTAGATAATGCACAATATGAGATATGTTTTCATTAACACTATCTTAATACTACTTGGTGTAACATATCTAATTAGTCTAGGTTGTCTTAGCTCACTTCAACAAAGGAAAAAGGAAAAGACCTAGAATCCTCAGGATACAGAGGTCTGAAATGAGAACATTCTGATGACAGTCCACCAAATGGAATGTCCACACACAATATAATATTGAGTTTAAAATCCTCTAGAAGGTCATACTTCAGAAATACCTAAAATAAATGTTTCTTTAACTTATCTCTATGATAATTCATAGAAAAAAATAGTATTTTCCCTTTCTATCCCTGGCTCAGGTTAGAAAAGACATTACATAGTAGAGAAAATTGAGACTACATATTTTTATACTATACTAGAGGCCCAGTGCAAGAAATTCATGCACAAGTAGTGCCCCTAGCCGCTGCCAGCTGCCAGCCTGGGCCTGCCTTTGTTCCGCGCTGCCCCCTGGTGGTCAGCGCACATCATAGTGAGCAATCAAACTGGTCAGTCGAACTCCTGAGGGGACACTTTGCATGTTAGGTTTTTACATATATAGATTGTTAGTTAGAAAGTAGAGTAACTGAACAGAAGGATAGGATATAATTTGATACAATGCAAGGTTTACTTTATCTCTTCTCAAATTGCAATGTAGAAAGGAAGCAACTAGTCAATGAAGGAAAAATACCACATGATCTCACTCATTCATGGATAATAAAGACCATTATAAACTTTTGAACAATAATAGATACAGAGGCAGAGCTGCCTCAAACAGATTGTCAAACTGCAGTGGAAAGGCCGGGGAGGGTTGGGGGGCAGGAGGGAGGGGGGTAAGAGATCAACCGAAAGACTTGTATGCATGCATATAAGCATAACCAATGGACATAAGACACTGGGGGGTAGGGGAGGCCAGGGGATTGTCAAGGGCGGGGGGGAAAAAAGGACAAATATGTAATACTCTTTGTAATACTTTAAGCAATAAAAAAATAAATAAATAAATAAAATTAAAAAAAATTAAAAAGCAAAAGAATAAAATAAAATAAAATAAAAAAGAAAGGAAACAACTGAGCATTGTGATAAAATGCAGATTCTGCTGTTCTTGGTCCGTGGTGGGGATCTCTGAAATTACGCATTCATATCCAGGTTCTAGGTGACCAAAATTTATTCATGAAGTTATCATTTTAAATACATTGTTAAGACACATATACTTTACCTTGAAAGGAAGTTCTTTAAATTGCAGTTTCTCAAATTAAGCATAAACCTCTTACAAGCCAGAATAGTTTTAAATCTCTTTGTATCCCTAGTCCTGCCTAGGAAGTATTCATAAATATTTATTCTTCATAGTGGTGACGATAACTTCTGTACATAATTGCATCAACATCCATGCCTGAAAAGTCTATATTAATAGCTAGATTTCAATGTTTAAAAACATGCTGGGAATGATTACCTATGCACCAAGAGTCTGAAAGTTGGTATCAAAATTGTGGTTTGGCCATTTACTTGTTGGGTGACCTTGAAAAAGTGGTCCAACCGCCTTATTTTTGTTTTTCTCAAATAAAATGAATATAGAAATTGTGTCTACCAATGGTTGTTTAGAGGGTGATGTGAAGTAATGTATTTATTATCTGCTAAGAAATAAATGCCTGATATATAACTTTTCAATGAATGCCGGCTATTTTGATTTCTGTTAGTATTATCTTATATGTGCTATGTAATATGTACACATACACATAGATCATATGAGAAAATTATCCATATTTTAAAATGCTTAAACAAGCAGATCTCTATTGTGTTTAAAATTTTATAATGTAAACCTACACTAATTTCTGTAACTTTATAGTGAGTATCAAATTCTATTTCAATTTTGTACACTCTTGTTTTAGAATATATAATGCATGCTCAAAGTTACTACTCATCCGAGAAATGCAAATCAAAATGATAATAAGGTACCATCTCACACCTGTCAGAATGGCTATCATCAACAAATCAACAAATGACAAGTGCTGGTGAGGATGTGGAGAAAAAAGAACCCTCGTGCACTGCTGGTGGGAATGCAGACTGGTGCAGCCACTGTGGAGAATAGTATGGAGTTTCTTCAAAAAACTAAAAATGGAACTCCTATTTGACCCAATGATCCCACTTCTAGGAATATATCCCAGGAAACTAGAAACACCAATCAGAAAGGATATATGCACCCATATGTTCATAGCAGCACAATTTACAATAGCTAAGATTTGGAAAGAGCCTACGTGCCCATCAGCAGATGAATGGATTAGAAAACTGTGGTACATCTACACAATGGAATACTATGTTGCAGCACAAAAGAAGGAATTCTTACCATTTGCAACAGCATGGATGGAACTGGAGAGCATTATACTAAGCGAAATAAGCCAGTCAGAGAAAGATAAATATCACATGATCTCACTCATTTGTGGAATAAATGAACAACATAAACTGATGAACAAAAACAGATCCAGAGACAGAGAAACATTGATCAGATCATCAAACCTCAGAGGGAAGGTATGGGAGAGCGGGGATAAATGGGAGAGATCAACCAAAGGACTTGTATGCATGCACATAAGCCTAACCAATGGACACAGACACCAGGGGTGTGAGGGCATGAGTTGGTCGGGGAGGAGTTGGAGGGGCAACAGGGGGATAAAGACACATATGTAATACCTTAATCAATAAAGAAAAAATAAATAAAAATAAAAATAAAAATGGGGGAAAATAATATATAATGCTTATTAAAATGCAATAAAATATTATTATAATAAATATTATACGTAAGTTATAATTCTGTAGTAGTATACTATTTATGAACAGCAATGTTGATGTTCCTTTGTTCCTAATACCAGCTGAAAGTTTCCATGAGTTAAACCCTTTATTTAGTTGAACAGCATGTACCACTATAACCATTAAAATATAGCTCACTTATGATAATTTTATATTCAACCGCACACTCACATCCCCACAATCATGATTCTTTAAATAATTATACCTATTAAATTTCTTATAAATAATGTTACCATTAAATTACTTCCCCAAGAAAAAAATATTAGTTTAAAATACTTTAGAATTAAAAAAGGAGAGACACAGGAAGAAAATTTCTTCCAAGTTTCCTTCATTATTTTTTACTGTTTTTACAACGTGCACTAAAAGGAATGATGGGACACATCAGTGCATACAAAAGCTGGGGAATTTTTCTTTGAGAATATAGGATAAAAAATCTATGTTATTCAACTTTGGAATTTACTGTAGCTTTTTAACCTAAGGCATTAAACATAAAACATCTAGTTGTACAAAAATAATTATTTAGCATCTATTATGTTCTAGAAGGTAAATGTGAACCAAAACTTACCAATAAACAGAAAACAAAACAAAACTAAAAAACTCTGCTAAGTAAAGACACACACGTAGAGCACATATGTACTTACTGTTAATTCAGACTTGAAAATCTGTGAAGGCTTCCTGGAAAAAGCATTCTAAACAGGATCCCCATCCTATATACTAAAAGGCTAATATGCAAATCAACCCAACAGCGGAACGGCCGGTCACTATGATGCACACTGACCACCAGGGGGGAGACACTCAACGCAGGACCTGCCCCCTGGTGGTCAGTGCACTCCCATAGGGAAAGCACCGCTTAGCCAGAAGCCAAGCTCACGGCTGGCGAGCACAGTGGTGGTGGCAGAAGCCTCTCCCGCCTCTGCAGCAGCGCTAAGGACCCCTCAGGGGTCCTGGACTGTGAAAGGGTGCAGGCCGGGCTGAGGGAACCCCCCCCCCAATTGCACGAATGTCATGCACCAAGCCTCTAGTTAATTAATTAAAGCCTAAAATCCACTCCCAAGACCACCCTTATCTATTTTTTTTCAGTGGATATTTTGTTTTTCTTTTTTTAAAAAATTGGTTGCCCTGCCAGTGTTGTTCAGTGGTTGAGTGTCAACCTATAAACCAGGTGGTCAAGATTACATTGGTCAGGGCACAGGCCCCAATTACAAGCTCAGTCCCCAGTAGGGGACATGCAAGAAGCAGCCAATCAATGACTCTCTCATCATTGATGTTTCTATCTCTCTCTCCCTCTCTCTTCTCTTAAATCAATAAAAATATCCTATCTAATAAAGAGGGAATATGCTAATTGACCCTCATACTGTCACAAAGATGGCAGCGCCCACACCCAATAAGGAGGGAATATACTGACTGCCATGCCCTCAAAAATGGCGGCGCCCACAGCCACAAGATGGTGGTGCCCAGTCCCCTCAGCCCTGTTGAGGTGGCAGGCATGCGGCAAGGCCTTGCCTGCCCCAAGGTGGGCCCAGCTGCTCTGCGTGCCTGCCTCCGGAGTCCCCCCAGTCCTCTCAGCCTCCCGCTGTCCAGGGCCAGCCTAAGATGCAGGCAAGTCTCAGATGGCAGCTTCCCAGCCACCCAGGGCCACCCGAGGCTCAGGTAACCAGGGCCAGCCAAGGCTTGCACTGCGGCAGTGGTAGCAGCAGACACCAGTTTGGCTCCCACCTCTGAGGTCTCCAGGACTGTGAGGGGAAAGGCTGGGCTGAGGAACCCCCCCTCCAGTGCATGAATTTTCATGCATTGGGCCTTTAATATCTTAATAAAAAATAAAATAAAAGGCTAATTTTAAATATTCAGTTGGTACTCATATACTTTTCTCTCTGAGTGTTTGTTGTCAAAGCAATAGATAACCAAAATATGTTTATTCCCTATCTAATGAAGAAAGAGAATTCAGCAAAACCACAATGTAACTAATAACAAAGTAAAGGCAGGATAAGTTCTTAGTTTAGGAAGATCAAAATTGTGGTGGGTCATGCTTATTTTGTATTTTCTATGACTGAAGTTGTGCGTGCGATTATTTTATTTATTTAATTATGGGGTGCTTGGATGAATTGCTTGTTCTATGTTTTTGTTGTTTTATTGATAATTTATTGATGAGTGAATTGAATTTTTACCAGATAGGTCTGATGAAATTTTGCAATTTCATATTCTTTATTCATAAAAATTTAATTACTGGCTAAAATGGTAAGACAATATGTGGACCTCTATTTGTAGCCTTGTCCAAGGCTCACAAATGGTACTGATGAGGCTGTTGCTACCATACTCCCTCCCTCTGCTCCAGAGTTCACACTTGTAGGGGGTGAGGGTTCATTGGGGTCGGCCTGCGACCCTGCCTTGTGAAGAACAGCTGCCACCTCACTCTGCAGCTCTCACTTGTGGAGGTTGAAAAGGGAAACCAGAATTCAACCTATCTTATCTTCAACCCCTGTCCCCTCAACACTGAGGGGTGAAAGAAGAGTCAAGGTGCCACTCCTAGAGGATGCCAACCACTGGTCTAGAAAAGACCTGTGCATAGCTAGCTTCCTCTGCTGTAGAGGACCTAGATGGTTCCACAGGCCACTTGATAGGATGGTGGGTGAAGCTGAGAAGAAGCAGTGGACAATCAGGCCTTTATTCCAAAACTCTCAGAATGAGGAGCCTTGCAGGATGTATGGAATGTGGGATGGATTTTTCTCATCCCTGGTGAGATCCTGGGTAGAGCTTTTCATCAGGAACACGTTTGGCTTCAGGATCCTTAAATTCTGGATGTGCGAAATTGGAGAAGACTGGCCTCTGGCAGGCATTGGTCAGCCTGTCCAAGTAGGAACTGGGATGTGAGTCTGAGGATATCTAATTTAATCAGTCGGGGTTCTCCAGAAAAACAGGACAGTGAGATTTATATAACTATATAATAATACTTTCTTATGAGGCTGAGAAGTCTCATGATCTGCCATCTATCTGCAAGCTGCAGACCCAGGCAACTGGGTGTAATTCAGTCTGAAGGCCTGAGAACCAGGAGGGCCAATGGTGTGCATCCCTTTTCCAGGGCCAGGGAACATGGAATGAGATGTCCCAGCTCCATCAGGGAAGCAGAAAACTAAGGGGCACAGTCCTCCTTTCTCCATCTCTACTTCTATTCAGGCTCTCAAAGAATTGGAGGATGCCCACCCACCTTGGGAGGGCAATCTGCCTACTGAGTCCACCAATTCGAAAGCTGATCTCAAGCACAACCTGGAATAATGTTTAATCAGAAACTCCGTGGCCAGGCAATTTGACACATAAAATGAACCATCTCACTAATCAACCCTGACTGAGTTTAAACTTTTTAAAAAATATATATTTGTATTGATTTCAGAGAGGAAGGGAGAGGGAGAAAGAGATAGAAACTTCAATGATGAGAGAGAATCATTGATTGGTTGCCTCCTGCATGCCCCATACTGGGGATCAAGCCCGCAACCTGGGTATGTACCCTTGGCTGGAATTGAACCTGGGATTCTTCAGTTCGCAGGCCAATGCTCTATCCACTGAGCCAAACCAGCTAGGGCAGAGTCTAAACTTTTTAATAGATTATAAAGGATGCCTCTAAGGGAAAATGTATTTCTTCAATTTCAGACTCAGCACAAAAGACACTTAGTAGATCAAAAGGGTGCCTCTTCCTGAGAGTAAGTGTCAGAGGAGCAATCCTGTTCTGTGATCTACCACTGCGGACTGGGGTAGGGTATTCCCTGGCTTGGCATTTGGAGAACCTTCAATTATTTAAGGGCAGTCATTGCTCCTCTCCGTAACCAGTTCTTCTGAGGATTATAAAACCTTGAGAAATATTGAGCTTCCTTCTCAGGTTTTGTTCATTGGATATAAGATCTCATGTTTCTTAGCCCTTCCACTAAATTCAGGCTGTCACTTATGTCCATTACACTGGAAAGCCAACTTTTCCAAAAGACTGACTATGTAAAATATTTACAATCAATTAGATATTACATATTTATTTAATGCAGCTTAGTATTTAAACTTGTAGGCTGATATTCCCACAACCTGGATTCAAATCATCACTCAGCTACTTAGCCAGCTATCATGTTTTGTTTTGTTTTTAATTTGAATAAACTGCCAATCTACTTGCTTATTTATTTATATTTGAATATTAACTCTTTGTATTATTCCTTTAGGTACACAGTTAAGTACTTTCAAAGATAAGTACATTTTAAAAATAGCCTCTCAGAAATATTTACTGCATTTTATTCTTATAATAAAATGCTATATAAACTTGGGCAAGAAAATTGTGCTCAGTTTAAAATAAGTTTTAAAAAAAAAACACATTTTCTAATTGAAGTGTAGCAAACATACCATATAGTATGTTAATATATAGTTTAGATGTTGGTGAATTTGGTGTGTATTTAAAATCTGGATATATCCAGATTATAAATATTCAGATTATAAAATAAATAGTGGCCTGGTGCACAAAATTCATGCATGGGGTGGGGGTGTCCCTCAGCCTGGCCTGCACCCTCTCCAATCTGGGACCCCTTGGGGGATGTCCAACTGCCAGTTTAGGCCCGATCCCACAGAGCAATCGGACATCCCTCTCACAATCTGGGACCACTGGCTCCTAACCGCTCACCTGCCTGCCTGCCTCATCACTCCTAACCATTCTGCTTGCTGGCCTGATTGCCCCCAACATCCCCCACTTCTGGCCTAATCACCCCTAACTGCCCCCCTGCCAGCCTTATCACCCCCAATTGCCCCCCTGCTGGCCTGCTTGCTCCCAACTGCTCCCCCTGTCAGCCTGATTGCCCCTAACCACCTCTGCCTCGGCCCTGCCACCATGGCTTTGTCCAGAAGGATGTCTGGAAGGTCTCCTGGTCTAATTAGCATATTACCTTTTTATTAGTATAGATTAGATATGCTCAATCCATTTAAATTTTAAAAATTCAGCTTGAAAACCAAATAAATTTAAATAAGAAAAAAATCATATAAAAACCAAAATAGCCTTGGCCGGTGTGGCTCAGTTGGCTGAGCATAGTCCTATGTACCAGAAAGGTCACCAATTCAATTCCTGGTTAGGTCACATACCTGGTTGGGGGTTGGATCCCAGGGTCAGGGTGAATATGGAAGGCAACCAATCAATATTTCTCTCTCTCTTTCTCTCCCTCATCTCACTTTCTCTTTCTCTAAAATCAATAAAAACATGTATACCACAAGCTCAGTTGTATACAAATGCCCCTACAGAATTTGTAGAATCAAAACAAACAGTAAAATGTGAAATTCAGTATGCCATGTAATCATATTAATTATTGCTGCAGTTTATTCTTGAAAAAATAAACATTCACTTAAGCTTCTACTGGCTGGTAGAATTTCAATATGTGAAGCACACAAGGGGAGTTTTGCTCCAAAATGCAGGGTCTATCTGGAATACTTAACTATACTTTAAAGTGAATGAACCCAGGAGGGTAAATTAGTTGTCTGAGACATAAAAAGAACAAGGACAAAAACTGAGCAGTGCATTAGTGAGCTAAGCCAAATTTTTTCAGGCTTTTTATATATATTTTTTCGTATTTAATTTTTCTTTTTCAACTGAACTTTCATAATTTAAACCTGTTAAGCACAGTTACCTTATATTCTGGACATGATACAGTTTTTTAAATGTAGAATTGATTTCTGCTGTTTCTTAATTCTGCCATTTCACCCCTGAGGCACGGACTCCTGTGCATTCTTTAAAAATGTAAGAAGCTAATACTCCATGAAGGTTCAGCTTTGAGCAATGTATAAAGCCTAAAGAGATTAATTGAGATTACATCTTCCTCACATCTGGGAGCAACACATACTTAGGTCCATTTAAAATACTTTATATCAGGCTTTTTGGACTACACCGTGACTTTTTGGTTTACAAACCCACATGTGTGCAAAGTCTGCTTGCAAAATTTCAGCATTTTAAAAAACTTATTTGGCAATCTTATTCTGAATATCTAGTTTGACATATATTTCTTAAAGCCTTCATGTTTTTGGTTTTTGTTTTATCAGTTAAAACACACTCCCAAGAAGTAATGTATGTTTTATTCTGTCTCTAATTATCAGTCCCATTTTGTCATGTAAATGTAAGAACTAATTGCTGAAATTTTAGAGGAAATAATTCAGAATTTTATTTTATTTTTAAAAAAATATATTTTATTGATTTTTCAGAGAGGAAGGGAGAGGAATAGAGAGTTAGAAACATCGATGAGAGAGAAACATCAATCAGCTGCCTCTTGCATACCCCTGACTGGGGATGTGGCCACAACCAAGTTACATGCCCTTGGCCAGAATCGAACCCAGGACCCTTCAGCCTGCAAGGCGACACTCTATCCACTGACCCAAACTGGTCAGGGCTTTTTTTTTTTTTTAAATATATTCTATTTATTTTTTTACAGAGAGGAAGGGAGAGGGATAGAGAGTTAGAAACATCGATCAGCTGCTTCCTGCACACTCCCCACCGGGAATGTGCTCACAACCAAGGTACATGCCCTTGACCGGAATCGAACCTGGGACCCTTGAGTCTGCAGGCCAATGCTCTATCCAATGAGCCAAACCAGTTAGGGCAATAATTCAGAATTTTAAAATGAACATAAAAAATATCTTTATTTTTTTCTTCTCAAACTCATTCTGCTAATAGTTGCCACAAATCTAGCAGGTAGAGCCCTAACCGGTTTGGCTCAGTGGATAGAGCGTCGGCCTACGGGCTGAAAGGTCCCAGGTTCAATTCCAGCTAAGGGCATGTACCTTAGTTGTGGGCACATCCCAGTAGGAGGTGTGCAGGAGGCAGCTGATCAATGTTTCCTTCATCATCGATGTTTCTAACTCCCTATCCCTCTCCCTTCCTCTTTGTAAAAAATCAGTAAAATGTATTCAAAAAACATCTAGCAGGTAGAGTATAAATGGAAATTTTACAAACAAAGATTATAAGTAAATAATTGAATATCCTTGAGATCAGCAAAATTACTTCTGTCAATAGTGATTAAAGGGATTTTTACATTACAGTGCACTTGAAAGGATTATATCAACTAAATTAGCATGTTCTCTGTCAGCATTATCTTTTTAATAGAGCAAATAATTTAATTATTTACCAACACACGCACACACACAGTATCTATAAATAGTTATAAAACATGCAAATAGATTAAAGGAAATATTGTATATATTGACAATTTGAACTGCATTTCTTTGACATTTTAATACATTTACAGTGAAAAAGTATGTATTTTTAAAAAACAAATATAAATACATGCAATTAAGTATTGACCATATTTCTTCACATTGTTGTGGCAGAAGTATGCCTGTAAGATTCACAAGCACAGATCAGCCAGCATGGCTCAGTGGTTGAGCATCGACCTTTGAACCAGGAGGTCCTGGTTTGATTCCAGCAAGGCACATGCCTGGGTTGTGGGGTCTATCCCCAGTATCGGGTGTGAAGGAGGCAGCTGATCCATGAATCTCTCTCATCACTGATGTTTCTATCTCTCTCTTCCTTCCACTCTGAAATCAATAAAATAGGTATTTTTTAAAATAAGATTCACAAAGCATAGACATGCAGAATGTTTAGATTCCAGTTTGAGTTTAAAAAATCTTTATATTGTGAGAATACTAACAATTTTGGAACAATTTTTAAAGACTGCATACAGCTTATTGTTAGAGAATATAAAGATCAAAATTTTCATTAAAGTGGTGTTTTTGTGTGTGATTTTAAAGTTGGCAAGCTAGCAAAATTTGAAGGTAAATAGAGCTGACTTAACAAGTTGAACTAATGACTTTAATCAAGTTCCTTATTTGAAAGTCTAGAAATATTGCTTGTGTTAGTA
Organism: Myotis daubentonii; assembly: GCF_963259705.1. Lineage (NCBI taxonomy): Eukaryota > Metazoa > Chordata > Mammalia > Chiroptera > Vespertilionidae > Myotis > Myotis daubentonii. The sequence continues at coordinate 213,391,179 of NC_081840.1, read as the reverse complement.
TCTGGATCCTAGGATAAATTTAATGTGATTGAATTATTCTACTAATTCATTGCATTTTATTGAAAATTTTGCATTTGAATAAAATTTGTACATTTCCAAGCTGATACCAGAAGTCTAGATGTTCATTTCTAATTAGAATCAGAAAATGACATGAACAAATGTGCATGAGAAGAAGATATTAATTTCAAAACTATTTGTGTAAACAATAGAGGGATTTATGAAGGGAAGCAGAAGAAAGGATTTAGCTGAAAGACTGAATTCTAAATGAATATAGTAGGATATTCTGGGGGCAGTAAATACCTAATTGATTTTCCCAATTCAGCCTTAAAAAGAGCCTTGGGGCTAGTTGGTACTAGTAGTCTTGCTTTATGGACCTAAAAGAATAAGTGTAGAAAGAATCACATATTCCAAAGAATTCAAGTCATTAAATGAGACCATCAGATAAAGAAATAAGTATAGTATTTTATGTCTTAAAGACATGATGTTTAAAAAGTACCAAATGTAAAATTGTCTTTAAACAGTTTTAATTATTTTAATATACACAATCTTAAAACTCGAAACTGGAAGTTATAATAGGCACTGGGGTTCAGTTCCTGAGTTAGCAGATTCTAAGATAGAGACTATTGTACAGGAAATTATTTGGGGGATGCTGTCAGGATAAAAACCTATTGGGAAAGGGAAGAAGGTGAGGTTGGAGAGAAAATGAAACTGGAATGCAATGTAGTCTCCACAAAGGCCACAGATGAGTCTACATAGAATTCTGGAGCTGAGATGACCCTTTACCATGTTGCCTTGTGGGATCAAAAAAATAAGCCGTTATATTCCTGTGTCAAGTAGTCAGAGGACTTTGGAGAGGGGGCATGATGTGGGTCAGGCATCTCTTTTCGATAAGGACAGTCTGTAGAAAGCGGACCATTTATGTGAGCTCTTAGTTAGGACTGTCACTCCATTTTGAGGATAGTTTGGGGAGTCATCAGAGCATCCTCCATATTATTGGATGATTATTATGTGCTATGATTCCTCACTGTGCTAAATTTTTTAAATGTATATTTCATTTTATCCTTAAGACATCTCTAAGCTCATGTCTGGGGCTCATAAAATGAATACATTTGACCAAGCTACTAGCAAATAGGTAGTATAGCTAGAGTTTTTGTTAAGAGCAACCACTTTACAATGTGCTTTCATCAGTAAGTTCATAAAACAATTGTTTTTATTTGGTTCTTCTTTCTGTTATTTCTATCCATACTAATATACACATGGGGAGAACTAGTTCAGAGATTATCTGGATGGACCCAATCTTATTACATGAGTTTTCAAAAATCAAGACTTCTTCCCAGCTGGGTTAGAGAGTTAAGAAGCAAGAAGTAAGAAGGAGGAGAGCTTACGAGTGCAAGAGAACTCAGTTCATTGTTGCTGGCTTTGAAGATAGAAGAGGGTTATAGCCAAGAAATGCAGACGTTGAACTCAAAAAAAAAGTGGGGGGGCGGATTGTCACCTAGAGATTCCAGAAAAGAATGTGACACTGCTGACATGTTGATTTTAGAGTAATGTGACCCATGTGACTTCTGACTTGCAGAATCATAGAATATTTGTGTTGTTTTAAAGGATAAAGTTTGTAGTAACTTATTACAGCAGTAGTAGAAAACCAATGCAATTATTTTAATGCATTATTAATTATTAACTCTTGGTTTATGTGACTTGAGTTACAAAGAACTCCCTCTCTAAATTTTGGATAAAAATCAGACAGCAACCTTAAGTAGGGTGTAAGAGTAAAATGTATAAATATACCAGAATAGTAAATAACATAACTTGGTAACAGTAAAGACAGCTATTATTTACTGAGCATTTACTATATTTTATACAAGTTGCAGTTAATACTATATGTTGTAGCTAATCTACCGATTCCCATTTTTACAAATGTGAGCCCCCGTGACAGTCTTCATATATTGTAAAAAAAAAAATAGTAGCTTGTCTAGTTGTCATATCAGTAGTATTTATTGAAATGATAACTATTAATATGAGAATATGATTTAAATATAATCTAGCCTCGTCTAAAAGAGAACAGCTTAACCAAGAATTATGCAAATCAATATACTTTATATGATCTCTTATCTTATATAATAAAAGGCTAATATGAAAATAGACTGAATAGCAGAACAACCAAACAACCAGTTGCTATGATGTATGCTGACCACCAGGGGGCACATGCGGAACATGGCGGGCATTGGCTGCTGCAGGATGGTGGAGTAGATGAGCGGGGGCACCAGACCAAGGTGGTTGCTGTTGTCGGGGCAAGCCTCTGGCGGTTATTGAAAATTCTTTGCTCCCATGCACCATGGTCTCGCCCGGTGCTCACATCTGCTTCCAGTGCTGGCCCTGCTCTCACCCGCTGCTAGCACCTGGTGCCGGCACCAATCACCTAGCACTGGCACTGATCACCCGGCGCCAACACCAATTGCTTGGTGTGATCAGCAGGTGCGAGTAGCAGCTGCCGGCCCCGATTGCCCCTCAGGGCTTCTCCACCTACCCCTGCTCCTGAGGGGTGATCAGGGCCAGCAGCCACCTCTCACACGCACTGTCTGCACTGGAGCCACTGCTCACACCTACTGCTGGTGCCGGCCCAAATCATCAGCGGGTACAAGCGGGGCTGATGCTGTCGGTGTGTGGGAGTGGTGGCAGCGAGAGCAGAGCTGCTCGCAGACAAGAGACCAGGGGCTAAGGTGGGAGGGGCCAGGCGGGGGTGTGGAGGATGGGCTAAGACCCGCCCCTGTGCCCAGTGCAGCCTCACAGCCCATAGTTCCTTTCAAGGTGCACAAATTTGTGCACTGGGCCCCTATTATTATATAAATCATTTGCATGGCATATACTTCCAGCTTCAGTCCCATTGAAAATCTAGCCTCAATATTAATGAACATCTCTCTGCAAAAGTAGCAAAAACATAACCAGAAGTGAGAACAAAAAAAAAGGCTAACAATGTACCTTCTTCATTTATCCTTAGAGAGTCAACTTTTTTATGTGTGTGTGAGTACCACTTAGTTATGTGTGTGTGACTTGCATCACTTACATGTGAATTATAGATTTTTTTAAGTAGATGTAGTACCATTTTGGGCAACAGTGACATTTTTTTCATGTGGTTAGCATTAGTGAGCAAGGCAAATGTTCAGAAAAAGTAAATAGAGTTAAGAATGTTTATAAAAATCAACATGGATTAACTAAAAAAATTAAGAGTTTATTTATTGCAGGATCAAATATGTTATCAATAATAGCTCAAATAATAGTTGTTCTGCAACTCCTTCTAGAAATAAACTTGTAGAAATAAAATGACAGGAAAATGCAGCAGAGCTTGAAAAGCTCAAATAGCAGTGATCATTATAGTGAAATGCAACCATTGAAATCTCTCCTTGAACAGTGTGAAATATGTATGAGGAGAGATTGGTGTTCTTAGCTTAAAAATTTGTGTTCATACCAATTTCTGATTGATATAGAATAATAATTCATAATAATTTTTAATATGGTTAGACACATTCCTCTTTAAAAATTTAGTTAAAATTTGAAATTCTACAAATGCTACCAAGTGCATTAGCTTTTACTGTCAGACAGTACATCGCAAGAAAAATGTTCAACCAAACGGCTTTTCAGTGCAGGCAACAAAAAGCTTTTATAAACACATTAATGACGGAAATGGTGTTTTTTACTCAATATGTATTGAAGCATAATGAAGTTAACTCTCCAAACCAAAATATATTTTCCCTGAAGGAAAAACAATCATTTAAACAGCCATTGATTTGTTACCTAGTGCCCTGACACTTTATTACAAGCTCCTTCAAAGCATACTTATCTTACTTATCTGATAATAAGTAAATGCAGATAAAAGAAAAATATATTGTCTCCCAAGAAATATTTGCTTTATCAAGCACTGAAGTTGTGTGTGTTTGTGTTCTTATGCTCACAGATAAAATGTCATTGCATTAGAATTGTTAAAATGTTCATTAATTTGTTTCATTATGATTACTTAGAAATAAGCAGTGTTTGTGAGCCATATTGTAGACTACATTATTTCCCCCAATTCCACATTGTAGAATTTGCTGTTCTCTTAGCACAAAATATTTTGAAAATTTTATAGCAATTTTGATGCTTTAAATAATTGACACATCTGTATTCAAGTTAGCAATTGTAATTTTTTTAAATTCTTGCAATGAATTATACAGTATAAAACAACATATACAAGTTAAAATGAGCTATTAACTTTTAGCAACATAAATTAATTTATACTTCACTAAATTAGCAAAATAGCCTCCATATGTACTAATGAATTCAATCCAAACAAATGCAGATTTTAAAATTATATAATGAACTTTGAATATAAAATATAAGTGGTAAAAAATTGAAAAATAGAGAGGTACTTTGCAAAAAGACTGACAAGAGCTCTTAAAGTTTTATTATGACTCATAAAGGATCATTTTACTAGTGAGAAAGGGTGGAGGTATGGTTATTTTATATTTTTATTTTAATTTCCATTAATTTATTTTATAATAACTTTGAATTTTCTTAAAAATTCATCAGTTATAGAATTAAAAATGAACTATAGGGTTTGAGGTGCAAACAAGATTTCAGAAACAAGGTATTTAACTGTGTATTCAAAAGACCCCTGGACAAATATTCTTGTTCCTGAGAACTTTATCCTTACTCTATGGAAGACTATCTGCTTGACTGTAACCAAATCAATACATGAAAAAAAACAGACTAAATATTTTGCTGGATATAATTGGTTTTAGAGAGAGAGGAAGGGGGAGAGAGAGAGCATCAACGTGAGAGTGAATCATTGATTGGTTGCCTCCTGTACACACCTGACCGGGATCCAACCCATAACCTAGGTATGTGCCCTGACGGGAAATGAACCCACAGCATTTTGGTGTATGGAAAGATGCTTCAACAAACTGAGCCACCTGTCCAGGACTGAAGAAATACATTCTTAACCCAGCCTTTCAGTTAAAGGCAACCACTAGCTCACAACCAAAGAAACGCCAATTATTCAATGATTTAGGAAAATGTGGCTCTGTTGCTTATTAAGAAATTATGTGTTCATCTGAAAAGCAGAGCTTTGTAGGAAATTTTTAGCATAATTTTGATTATTCAAAATTCACCTTTTATTGCTGATTTGGAATCTAAAACTCACATATAATGACTCTATTGCAGTTCTCTATAATGAAGTCATAAGTTCACTTTTTTTTCCAAATAATTTTGTGGTTGAAACAACTTCAAAAGCCATTGGACCAGGCCAAATTTGAAGTAATACACAGTACTAAGAATTATTGGTAATATTTATTTGTTGTCAAATAATAAAAAAAACTGTAGACTTAGGAAATGAGAGATTATATTCAAAAGAATGATTGCAAGAGGCAGAAAAGAATAATAAGGAAAATGCTCTGACTACGCGATCTGCTAAGTCCTCAGTGATTAAGAAAATAGAAAGGGATTTTATTTTATAAGAAGGAGCAATCAAGTCTAAAAATAACAGGTTTGGGGAAGTGGGATGAGCAAGGGTGGCATGATGGGATAGTAAACCAAAGAATGATTTCCCGAATCCAGCCTTTTTTTTGGAAATGGGATTAAGGAGGGTTTGTATGCTGGCTTAGACTGAAGGTGAGTCAAAATTCAGGGGTCTAGAAGAGGAAAGAAGTTTAACCAATGTTTGATTTATAAATATATATATATCACTAATATGCAAATCTATATATATAAAATCCTAATAT